>NW_023270055.1:105205-413208 GCF_011800145.1 Mirounga leonina
AATGGATGCTTTCAACTAAGTATGATAAAAGCAGACTAGAAATTCAAGTCATCAAATGTGCCCTTCCTGTTTCATAAATTCTCTTCATAGGCAGGACGCAGTGCCATCTTGACAGACTTCCTCAGTCTTTTGAAAATAATATTAACTATGCCTGAAGAACATGTTTTTCCATTATGAAAATGGTGAAATGCACAGATATGTTAGGACAGGAGAAGGTAGAGGTCTCACAAAGTGCCTCTATTCTATAGTTTTTTGATGACTGTTTCTTAAAGTGCACCAGTGTGCTGTTGAAACCATAAAATTTGGAGTGCTTTCATTCCGTGTTCCCAGAACAAGTTTAGGACTGGGCATACAATTTCCTGCTCCATGACTGAATCTGTTTTCAGCATCTCTACTTCCTCCCCATGTTGTTATCATACTCTCCTTATCTGACAGTTCATAGTGTTTTCATGATATTCTTATACATACAGTAATTTAAAATATTACTGGGGCACCTGGGTGGCTCAGTCATTAAGCGTCTGCCTTCGGCTCAGGTCATGATCCCAGGGTCCTGGGATCCAGACCCGCATTGGGCTCCCTGCTCTGGGGGAAGCCTTCTTCTCCCTCTCCCACTCCCCCTGCTTATGTTCCCTCTCACACTCCCTCTCTCTGTCAATTAAATAAATAAAATCTTTTTTTAAAAAAATTAAAAAGAACAACAACTTTGAAACAAGGAAGCCAAGGGAGCTTCCCAGCTATTGAGCACATTTGATGTGCAGAGTGGCATGCCAGTTCTCTACTCTCTGCCAACTTACCTTATGTATCTCATTTATTTAACTGTTCTTGAGTTGTATCCTTATAATAAAATTATAAAACCATAACTATAGCACTTTCGTGAGTCATTCCAGCAAATTTCTGAACTGGATAAGGATTCCTTGGGAACTCCTGTTTTGCAGCCAAGTAAGAGAAGTGTGCATAGCCTGTGACTTTGTAATGGAGTGTAGTATTGTGGAACTGAGCTCTTAAACTTACTAACTTTAGATAGTATCAGAGTTGAACTGCTTTGGAAGATACCCAGTTGGTGTTAGAGAACCAGAGAATTCTTGTTGAATGGGACAAGTACTCAAATCTTAAAAAAATAAAAAAAATAAGGAAAGGAGGCCTAACGAGTAAAGTATCTTGCATATTATCATATGTCTGGATAGAGACTTAAGACCACTTAAGCCAGGATTTATTTGTCAAGCCACTTATTTCTTCCTTTCTTAGTCAAGACCTTATTTCTTCCTAGGCCATGTCTTTCTAGACCATAAAAGCCAATGAATCCCAAGGTTTATGACTTCTCTTCCTCTCTGCCTCGACCCCTGGTTTTCCCTCCAGCTCCCAAAAGTGGAATACAGATAAGAATTCCCAACACCTTTATAGTGTAATATGGTTTGTCTAATATTCCACTTTCCCCTTCACCTATTGGCATTTTGCTATTTCCTCATATAACAAATGTTGTGAATATAATAACATTAGTAGCCACTATTTAGTGAATATCTACGTGGCACAGAGCACCTTAATATCTCCTCTTAAGTTGACAACTATAACATACATTTTACAGCTCAATAAACAAAAATTCAGAAACATTAAATAACTTCTCAAGTTTCATTAACAAGGCAGATCAAATACGTTATCTTCACACTCACCAAATGATAGAAAATAACTAAAAAGTATACAAACCCATGATGGAAAAGGCAGGAAAAATTACTGTAAAAAGACAGCAACACAGTTTAAAAGCTAGAAATTTAATGTCTCTGTAACATATAATCTCCTAGAACCTTTAAAGTACAACTGTCTCCAATTACAAAAAAAACGTAATTTGGTGGGGCATCTAGGTGGCTCAGGTGGTTAAGCGTCTGCCTTCAGCTCAGGTCGTGATCCCAGGGTCCTGGGATGGAGTCCCACATCGGGCTCCCTGCTCAGTGGGAAGTCTGCTTCTCTCTTTCCCTCTCCTGTACCCTGCTCACTTATACTCTCTTTCTCTCAAATAAATAAATAAAATCTTTAAAAAATAATAATAATAAAAAAGATAACTTGGTAACTTAGCCAGACTAGCAAGCTATTATAGGCTGCTATAAAAAACTGTAAAAAATAACCACTCAATCTGTGGTATTCTTTATGGCAGCCTTAGCAAGCTTAACACTTCAATTTATGAAAGAGCAAGATTCCTCAGAAGCTGGTGAGCAATCTTTCCACAACGATTTGTTATGAGTCTCCTGAGAATAAAACTGCAGTAAGAATTTACATCCTTTTGTTAGATCCTGAGAAGGCGAATTTTTAGGTATATATTTTAGTACATGACGTCTAGTAAGACGCAGAGAAATCTATTCACTAGCGAAAAAAGAAAAAAATGCTATTCATTATCATGAGTCAAAGCCACAACTATCTTAAAAAGATGTTCCACTAACTTTATAAAAAACACTTTCACAATTATTTCTACAAAGAGATCCAAACTTTTTGATTCTGCTTCTCAATTAATCATTCCCATACTCATCTAATAGTTCAATTTTATTTGCTGAAATCAGTATATACTGAAGAAATATATATAGTGAAAACAGGGGAAAACATCAGCAAGAAAAAGTTGTTGTAAAACTCGTATTTTAAAAGTTTTCATTTACTTCTTGATTTCAATAATAAAATGTACGCATAGTTATATAGATTCTTGTCTACAAAGGCAAATTTAAGAAAGAATTTTATGCTTAGGATGAATGCTTTTTCAGTTTTGTTCTTGTAAATGTTTACAACATGGTCAACTGTACAGAAGTACAAAGAACATTATCAACTTTTCCCTATTTCACCTAAATGTATCCACAGTAAGTACTAAATACAGGTACCTGTGGGCAGGTGTGCAGCTGTTTTGTTTTTTATTGACATCTGGCCCCTGACCTTGTGGGTCAGACAACAGATTTTGTTCTAGAACAAAGTCAGAACTGAGCCTATGACTGGAATTAGACTCTAAGCTTTTAAGGTGTGAGGACTCCTTACTGCTCATCATTTCAGTAGTACCTTTGCGTAACTGTGACAGGCTGCTCAGAAAATGTTCAATGGTTGGAATAATGCAAAAACATTGCAATGTCTCCAAATAGCCCTCAAGTTGTTTCTAACAGCTTTGCCTTAAAAAAAAAAAAAAAAAAAAAGAAGATTCTGTTATTACAAACTATTTGGTCACACCTTAACCTTTTAAATGAATGAATATATCTTTACAGAAGAGAAATATCTTAAAGATGTCAAATTTTCTTCACCTATTTTTCTTACAATGATGAGATATCCTAAATAACATTGTCCTGAAGAACTACAAAAGGAACTGAAACTCTGACCTCTGAGTAATGTTTCTTAACCCTAGCACTAGTAACATTTTGACAGTAACTCTTTATGGTGTGTGTTATAGCTTCGTTAGCAGCATTCCTGACCTCCCTCTGCCATCTGCCAGCAGTACCCCTTCACAGGTATGACTACCAAAATGTCTCCAAACACTGCCAAATAGTATCTGGGAACAAAACTATCCTCAACTGAGAATCAGTGATTTAAACTCAGAGAGGACTGCTTTGAATCCTGGCTCTGCCCTCTCACTCACTATCTGCCATGACTTTGGAAAACAGACCTAACTCCCCTAAGCCTCTAGCAAATTTCTCTCTGTAAAAGCTATCAGTACAGGGCGCCTGGGTGGCTCAGTTGGTTAAGCGACTGCCTTCGGCTCAGGTCATGATCCTGGAGTCCCGGGATCGAGTCCCGCATCGGGCTCCCTGCTGGGCGGGGAGTCTGCTTCTCCCTCTGACCCTCCTCCCTCTCATGCTCTCTGTCTCTCATTCTCTCTCTCTCAAATAAATAAATAAAATCTTTAAGAAAAAAAAAAGCTATCAGTACAGAAAAGCTGTGAGAACTAAATGAAATGGTGTACAAGAGGTATTTACATATATAGAACATTCAGTGCCAGAGTGACTGCTCAAAAAATGCTAAGGAATGAGGGGAGACCCAAAGTTCACTTGTGGGCCAAAGGAACTTCTCCAGAGTACTACAGAATAGGTGAGTTGAAATATAGAAAAAGCAAAGACTAGAAAAGGGGAATGACACTCAATGATCATAAAAGTATTTCCCTAGTCTCAAAGAATCAGGCCACAATATTTTTAGTTTTCATTGGTCTACTCTGAAATCCAAATGATAAACAAAAAATACGCCCAAATCACAACAATCTTCCAAAGAAACTAAGTGACAAAACCACAACCAATTTAGTATAAGCAACAATTTACTGCAATATCTACACAAAAATACTAACAGCTGTAGATAGTCACACAGTAGTGTTAAATTTGGGAATCTAAGTAAGATAGTGTCCTAGCGAAGTACTGCTGATGACTTCAACATAAGTTTCTAAAAGAAAACTAACAACTGGATTCTTAAAAGTTTCCAACTGGTTAGTTTTTTTGTGGTTGTTTCTTTTTTCTGTCTACAGCTCTGCTTTACTGAACAGCTTTTGAAATTACCAGGAAGTTAGACATTTGCCATTAAAATGGTACCAGAAAGAGAAAGCAAACAGATACGTGTCTTAAAACCTAATTCTGCTCATTGATTTTTATGAGGACAGTGAATTTCTACTTCAAAAGCCATTTGAAAATGAGAAGGCAAGTTATCCCCAAAATGACTATCTATCATTGTCATTTCAAAACAAAAAAAAGAAAAAACTCTGAACTAACAGCTTCACAAACTATTTAGTGAGCCTCTAAAATTTTCTTCCTTTTTTACCTGATAAATTGGAGGAAAGAAAAGAATACAATTTTAAGAAATTTAGCCAAGGTGTGAGTCAGATAATGCCCCAAAGCTCCTTCAATCCAGGACTGAGTTTACGTTCTAAAGTGCCACATGAGTGATCATATGTGACACACAGATTCTGGAGAGAGAGACACAAAAGTCACAACATGTGAGTAAATGCAGAAGTACACAGAATGTCAAAGTACATTAAAATAAAATATTGAGTATAAGTGAATTTTCTTTCCACACATTAAAAATTAAGATGTAGGGTTTGGTTTAGGCAGGCTAAGGTATGTGAGTTTGATGAAAAGGCTGGTGTATGTTTGTCTCTAGACACAATATACATAAATACAATGCACTGTGTATCTCTCTCCCTGGGTATTCATGTATGCATATGTGTATTCTCAAGTATTTGTGTCTGTATGTGTCCCAGATGTTTGTGTACATATGCCTGTCTTAGATATTTGTGCATTTCTCTGTTAATGTTGAGTACATGTACATTTTCCCAAATGTGTACCTCATGGGTGTCTGTGTTTCTCTGCTCCAAGTATGAGTGTTTCTTAAAGACTTGTATCTCATTCCCCAGGAATGTGTGTGAGAGGTTATCTGTGATAAACTGAGTATCTCTTTCCCCAGGTGTGTAGGTGTCTGAGCCCACTGATAAGTTTGTCTCCAGGTGTTTGTACGTCTGTCTCCAGGTATGTTTGTGTTGGGAGTGTGTGACTTGTATGCGTCTGTATATTACTCTTAAGAAATGTGTCTGCAAATTTGTGTGTCTCTTGAGTGTGTGTGCATCCGTAAGTGCGTGTTTATCTCTCCAAGTTTGTGTGTTTCTTTCTCCGAATGTTTATTTTTTTCGAGTATCTGTGTATGAGGTTGTGTCTCTTGGGTATCTGTGTATTTCTCTACAGAGAGCTGTAGTCTCAAGGTGTGTGTGGTGTGGTTGTTTATGTGTTTTTCTCCAAAGTAGTGTGTGTATTTCATGATTTCTTTCCCCCGTGTATAGGTCTACCTTATGCCTATTGGCCGCAGCAGTTCCCTGGGCTCCTTTCAGACTCTTAACTCAGCACACAGAGCCCCACTCAAGGGAAATCCGCCTCTAACTCACCTCGCTGTCACACGGAAGAACCCGGTAGCTGTGCACGTGCCCATCGGGTGCAGTGAGGAAAAGACGAGTTCGTACCAGACGAGAAAAGGGCGACGGTGGAGCTACTACGGCCCCACTGCATCTAGCACCAAGGGAACAACATGGCGACGGGGCGTGGTTGGCTGGTGGCGGGGCCAAAGAGGCGGTGGCCAGAGCTGGGTAACAGGGCGGGGCAGGGACAAGGCCGAGGGGATAGGGCGGGGCAGGATGAGGCAGGAGTGGCTGGCCCAGAGAGGCGGGATCTTGAGTCCCCAGTGTGACCGACCGTCACTCTCTCTCTTATGTGTGCCAGTCCAACCTAAATCACACTTTTTCTTCAGTTGGGCTGTTCCTCCTATCCTACACTGTGCTGTCAGAGGAAGCAAGAAATACTAGCTGTCTTTAAAAGTATACATAAAACTATAATAAACAAAATTCATCAGAACAATTACAGGCTGTTCTGATTCTAATGACAAAATGAATGTGCAAGCAAAGAACATGTGCCCATACAAAAATTAAAACAGCTCTGATATTGTGCAACAACAGGAATTTTAAAAATCAAATTTAAAATTTTTCCTTAATCTTTCTAAAATGCTGCCTCTATTACCTCTAATGTTTACCTTAAAAAACAAAACTCATGTTACCAGGAAAAAATTGATTTATTCAGGTATAACAGAGAATTATAATCTGGCACATTCAAGCTTTGCAGAACCACAAGTAAATCAGCACAACACAGAGGGGACTCTTCTAAACGAAGAGTGCTTTGGGAAGGCTGTTCTAAACAATAGTCCATTGGCTACACTAGGAGTTCAAAATATAGTGCATTCCCATTGCCTGGGCTGTGACAGCCTCTGAGTAGCTGGGACCTGGCGCATTGCCTCAATTGTGACTGTATCTCATTGGCTGCGCTGTTGATGAGGTGTCTCCCCTCAAGCTCCGCCCCTCAAAACCCTCCCTCTCCAGCTCCTTTGGACTCTGCTTCACCCTAGCTGGGGGACACGAGGACTAAAGAAGGTTTCTTCCTCCGCTTCAATAGCCAGTCCTCTCCAGTATTTATTATCTCTTGTCTTTTTGATACTATCCTTCTAACAGCTGTGAGGTGATGCCTCATTGTAATTTTGATTTCCATATCCTTGATGATTAGTGTGTTAAGCACCTTGTTAGGTACCTGTTTGCCATTCATATATCTTTGTGAAATGTTTTTATTTAGGTCCTTTACCCATTTTTAAATTGGGTTTTTGGTTTTTCTTTGGTTGGTTTTGTTTGGTTTTTTGTTTGTTTGCTATTAAGTTGTATATTCTCACATATTTTGGATAGTAACCATTTATTAGATACCTGGTTTGCAATTTTTCCCTCATTCTATACACTGTCTTGCCACTTTGTTGTTACTTTTGTATGAAAATGCTTTTGAGTTTGAGGTACTCTTGCTTGTTTATTTTTGCTTTATTTCTTCTGCTTTCGGTACAGTATCCAAAAAACAATTGCCAGGACCAACATCATGAGATTTTTTAAATATCTTCTCCTAGAGTATTATGGTTTCAGGTCTTACATTTAAGTCTTTCATTTTGAGTTATTTTTTGTGAGTGTTGTAACACAAATCTAGTTTTATTCTTTTAGAAGGGAATGCCCAATTATCCCAGCACCCTTTATAGAAAAGCATGTTTTCTCCAGTGACTGTTCTTAGCTCTCTTGTCAAATGGTAAACTGATCTGGGTTTATTTCTGGGCTCTCAGATCTGTTCCACTGGTGTATATGTGAGTTACTATGCCAATGCCATACAGCTTTATAATATAGCTTGAAATCAGGAAGTGTAATGTCTCTCATTTTCTTCTTTCTCAGAATTGCTTTGGATACTCAGGATCCTTGGTTTCATATAAACTTTACATTGTTTTTCCTATTTCAGAAAACTTGATAGGGATTGCAAAAATCTGTACATGTTTTTGGGCAAAAGGGATATTTCAACAATATTAATTCTTCCAACAACAGACACTGAATATCTTTCCCTTTATTTCTGTCCTTTTTTTTTTTTTTTTTTAAATTTTCATTAGTGTCTTGGTCTCTCACGTTCTTGCTTATTGTGTATCATCTGTGTTTATCAGGGAAATTGGTGAGTAGTTTGCTTTCCTTGTATCCTTGCCTAGCCTTGGTGTCAGGGTGATGCAGGCCTCATCCTCTGCAGTTTTTTGGAAAAGTCTGACAATATTTTGTGTTAAATTAACTAAACTTATAAGTCAGATGGTATTGTGTTTGATGCTCTTGTAAATGGATAATTTGTTTGCCTTCTTAGATGGTTATTAGGGTTTAGAAACACCGCATATCCTGCAAATTTGCTGAACTGGCTGATTAGACTTAACAGCTTCCTACAAGTGGATGTTTACAGTTTTCTTGTGTAGAACCATGTCAGTTTAGAGACGATTTTACTTCTTCTTATCCTATTCTGATACCTTTGTTTCTTTTTTGTTGTCTCTTTGCTGAGGCTAGGACTTCCAGTAACAAATACTACACTGTACATTAACTAACTGCAATCTAAATAACAACTTAAAGAAAAAGTAGAACTACCCTATGATCCAGTAATCAACTACTGAGTACTTATCCAAAAGAATACAAAAACACTAATTCAAAAGGATACATGCACCCCTATATTTATAGCAGCATTATCTACAATAGCCAAACTATGGAAGCAGCCCAAGTGTCCAGCAACTGATGAATGAATAAAAATGTGGTATATAGATACAAGGGACTATTACTCAGCCATAAAAAATAATGAAATCTTGCCATTTGCAACAATATGGATGCAACTATAAAGAGCATAATGTTACATGAAGTAAGTCAAAGATTTAAGAAAGAAACAAACAAGTAAAGGGGAAAAAAAGAGAAAGAGACGCAAACCAGGAAACAGATGCTTGACTCTAGAGAATACACTGACAATCCCCAGAAGGCAGCTAGGTAGGGGATGGAGGAAGTAGGTGATGGGGATTAAGGAGTGCACTTCTGATCACACTGGATGATGTATGGAAGTGTTCAATCACACCTGAAACTAAACTGATGAAATTGCATAGAAGTAAAAGGATACATATTCTCCACATGAGTATAAGCAGAGCTGGAAAAATTGTAATAAGATTGTACTATGAATACCCTGGTTGCCATAATGTACCATAGTTTGGGGTAAACTGGGTAAAGACTACATGAGAGATCTCTGTATACATTCTTAAAAATCGATCAGAATCTACAATTTTATTAAAGTCTAGTTTTAAGATAACATCTCTTTTTAACTTTTCCAAAAAAAAAGGAATAATTATTGAATTACTCTTTTAATAAAATAACATTATAGAGAAGTTTATAATAGTATCTAAAAAAATTTAGCCAAGACATACTCTTTGTCTTTGAGATAAATCAGACAAATTGGGGTTTGAGGAGAACTTTAAAGGGGATGAACTCTGAGGTCATTATCTCTGCTATACAGTTTGTGAATAGATGTTCAGGCAGGTTCTGCATGATTCCTTCCAGCTTACTATACGCCCTACTATGGGATATAGAAACTGATTGCAGGAAGGGTTTTCCCTAGCATGCCTCAGTTTATTTCCTGAATTCATTTTCTTTTTTTTTTTTTTTAAAGATTTTATTTATTTATTTGACAGAGAGAGACACAGCAAGAGAGGGAACACAAGCAGGGGGAGTGGGAGAGGGAGAAGTAGACTCCCCGCTGAGCAGGGAGCCCGATGCAGGGCTCGATCCCAGGACCCTGGGATCATGACCTGAGCCAAAGGCAGACGCTTAATGACTGAGCCACCCAGGCGCCCCTCAAGTCAGTGTTTTACTTGGTAAACATGTCTGAGACCATGCATCCCTGGCTGCTAAGCACCATGGCGGACAGGGCTAGAAAGGTAACAGCTTTATTTTGAGCAGGGGGCAAACCTGAATTCATTTTCTGACACAATACAAATTTCTGAAACATCACACAAGATCTTTTCATATATGAATAAAACTTATTAAAGATTTCCTTAAATTTTTAAGCCCTACTTTTCCAGTTATAGTTTCCACACCTTGTGCTGAACATAAATTACTCACTTAATTTCTCATTAGAAATTCATCTCCAGAAGTGCATTCATCACTTGAGATACAATTTAGCACATGTATATATGTATGTATATATTTGGGGAAGTCAGCAAACTTTTTCTGTAAAAAGCCATGTAGTAAGTTTTTTTGACTTTGTAGTTTGTAGGATTTCTGCTGCAGCTACTCATGTCTACTGTAACTTGAAGGTAGTCTTTGAAAACATATAAGTGAATGGGTGTGGTGTGTTCCAATATAAACCTCAGTTTTGGATATTGAAATTTGAATAGCATAATTTTCACAGCATGGCTTTTTTTTTCACATGATATAAGGTTGCTCTTTTTTCAGCCATGAAAACCCATTAAGAGCACACTTGTAGTAACAAAGAAACAAACAAACAAAGATAATGGTGGCTGTCCACATTTGGCCAGCAGGCAATAATTTGCTAATCCTTAGAAAAGAATCTTGATTGACACAAATAGCTATTTAACTATTATTTCTTCTTTTTTTAATCATTACATAGTGCTTTGTCACTGTTGATGTCTTTTCACCTTAAATTCCCTTTCAACAGATGTAATACCACACAAACACACACACACTATTTATACATACTTCTTTTTGCAGGGTTGTATTAACATTTGTTTCTTTCTTATTTTTTTCATAAAGAAGTATTTGCTCTATAGAGAAATTATCTGTTTTCTCCCCTTTGTATAGCCTACTGTCATGCATTGCAATGACATCCATTGCAATAAGGAACTCCTGGCCTCTGTCTCCTAATCACTATTTTCCTAGCCACTGTACTAACAAAAAGCCTCTGTAAATTTCTTAAAACCCTAATCTGTTTAACCTAATCTAAACCATAGTTGGATGACAAGCTATTTACTTGCTTTCCAACTGGGAAACATTCAGATGGTGTTTTCCATTTTCAGCCATGTCTAATTTATGTGGGTTTTTTTTTTTTTTTCATTCTTTTCCTCCCCCTTTCATCCTTTCTTAATCATTTTACTTTGAGTGTGCTTCTGGTAACAATATGTTAACTGTTTTTACTTTTAACCCTATCAGTCAATTCCACGATTTTTAAAACTTACCAGCTGGTGGAAAAGATAATAAAATTTGCATTGTCAAGAACACTTACAATGTGATAACATTTGAGAGACTGCATGAATAGGAGCAAAGAGAATCCTGAGTTAGGAAATCATATAGCTTATTGTTAGAGAAAACTGATAGAAAAGGAGTCTTAGTAGGTTGTTTTAATTCTGGAGCTCTGTTAACCCATTACCACACACTTGATTGCTTATTAAAAGCAACAAAAGGGGCACATAGGTGGCTGTTAGTTGAGTGTCTGACTGTTGACTTCTGCCTAGGTCATGATCTCAGGATCATGGGTTCAAGCCCCATTTGAGACTCTGCACTCAGTGTGGAGTCTGCTGGAGATTCTCTTCCTCTGCCCCTCCTCCTGCTCATGTTCTCTCTCTCTCTAAAATAAATTTAAAAATGTTTAAAAACAACAACAACAACAAATATGTTCCCTACTAGTTGAGATACCACAAACACAGAGTCAAAATATCTATGGGATTGTGTTCCCTCCCACAGCTCTAGGGAAGAATCTTCTTGCCTCTTCCAGCTTCTGCTGACTGTAAGCATATCTTGGCTTGTACTCACATCACCCCAATTTCTGCTTCCATCTTTACATCTCCTTCTCTAGCATATTTCCATTTTATAAGGATAATTGTAATGGCATCAAGGGCTCTCCAACACAATCCAGAATAATCTTCTCATCCAATGATCCTTAACTTAATCACATATACAAAGACCCTTTTTTCCACATAAGGTAACATCTACAAATTCCAGGATTTGTGACCTAATATCATTGGACCAACCACAGATGTCCTTAAGAAAACTCATTGATTTGTTAATATGCAAGCCTAAAAAAAAATCTGTGTAGGCTTTGAGATAGTGTCCTTGGTTATCATATAATTTATCATCTGAACTAGGACATTTGAGAATGAACGAAAGTTTTATGAATAATTATGCTAGGAAACATGTATCTACCCATACTGTTTTAGGTAACTTGGGATGTATGACCACCCTCTTTATACACCTATCAGAACTGGTGTTGAAGGCAGGCAAAGCAGATAGATATTTTTGGCACTATTATTTCTGACAATATGGGCAATTGGAATGATTTGTATTACACCTAAAGACAAGGATTAAATTTGCACATGACATGATACAATATGTAAAACACCCTTAAGACCCTACCAAACGAAACAAAATGAAACAACTATTAAAAGTAATAAATGGGAAAAAAAGTAATAAATGAATTCAGTATAGGCTCAGGATACAAAATTAGTACACAGAGATCTGTTGTGTTTCTGTACAGTAATAACAAAGTACCTGAAAGAGAAATTAAGAAGACAGTCCCACTGTGCACCCAAAAGACTAAAAAACCTAAGAAAAAATTTAGCCAAGAAGGTGAAAAACTTGTATTATGAAAACCCTAAGACACTGATGAAAGAAATTGAAGGTTCCACAAACAAATGCAAAGCTATCCCATGCTCATAGATTGGAAGGATTAATATTGGTAAAATGTCCATATTGCCCTAATCAATCTACAGATTTAATGCAATCTGTCTCAATATACCAAGCATTTTGCACCAAACTAGAATTAATAATACCATAACTTGTGTGAAAGCACAAAAGATTCAAATAGTCGAAGCAGTCTTGGAAAAGAACAAAGCTAGAGATATCACAATTCCAGATTTCAAAATATAGTACAAGCTGCAATAATCAAGACACTACAGTAACGGCACCAAAATAGACACATAGAGCAATGGAACAGAATAGAGCCCAGAAATAAATCTACACTTATATCTCCAATCATCTTTGACAAAGGAGGCAAGAGTATACAATGGGGGAAAGACAGTCTTCAACAAATGGTGTTAAGAAAACTGGACAGCCACACACAAACACAAATAAAAAAGGAAACTAGACACTTTCTAACACCATTCACAAGAATGAACTCAACACAGTTAGGATTAAAGACCTAACTGTGAGAACTGACACCATAAAACTACTAAAAGAAAACACAGGCAGCAATTTCTTTGACAGTAGCCTTTGCAACATTCTTCTAGATATGTTTGTCAGGCAAAAGCAAAAATAAACAATTGTGGCTTTACCAAAATAAAAAGCTTCTGCACAGGGAAGGAAACCGTCAACAAAACAAAAAGGCAACCTACAGAATGGGAGAATGTATTTGCATTGAAGATCTCTGATAAGGACTGAGTATGCAAAATATATAAGGAAGTTATAAAACTCAATACCAAAATACCAAAAAAAAAAAAATCTAATTAAAAAATGGGGGACTTGAATAGACATTTTTCCAAAGACATACAGATGATCAGCACACACATGAAAACATGCTCAACATCACTGAGCATCACAGAAATGAAAATCAAAACACAAGATATCCCCTCACACGAGTCTGAATGGCTAGTATAAAAAACTTGTGGATGTGGAGAAAGGGGAACCCTCGTGCACTGTTAATGGGAATGGAAACTGCTGCAGCCACTCTGGAAAAGAGTACAGAGGGTTCCTCAAAAAGTTGAAAATAGAGCACCATTAATTCCACTACTGGTATTTACCCAAAGAAAAGGAAAACAATAACTTGAAAAGACATACACACCCCTATGTTTATAATAGCATTATTTACAATAACCAAGGTATGGAAACAGCCCAAGTGTCCATACATAGATGAATGCATAAAGAAGTGGTATATATGTACAACAAAATATCACTCAGCCCTAAAAGTGAATGAAATCTTGCCATTTGCAATAACATAGATGGCTAAGTGAAAGAAGTCAGAGAAAGACAAATACCATAGGATTTCAGTTTTATGTGGGATCTAAAAAGAAACAGCAGAAACAGACCTATAAATATAGAGAATACACTGATGATTGCCAGAGGGGAGGTGGGGAGGGGTGATGAGCAAAGTGGGTGGAGGGAGGTGGGAGATACAGGCTTTCAGTTACAAAATGAGTAAATCACAGGGATGAAAGGTACATTAGGTAATATAAACAATGAGATTTCAGTAGCCTTGTATTGTTGAAAGATGATAGTACTCTTAGGGTGAGCATAGCCTTACTTGTGGAATTACTATGTTGTACATCTGAAACTAATGTAACACCATGTGCCAACTATGATTTATAAACAAATGAACAAACAATCCACTGCTCTTGAATCCTGAAATAAGAAAGAAAGGGAATTACTAATTTTATTATTTGAGATATGCCTTAGTATTTTGAAATGGGTGATGATTTTCCTAACTATTTATTTTTCTTTTTTAATCAAGTGGCTGCATATACTAGGAAATACACTTAGGTGAGGATAACAGAGCAATTTAGTGTGCACTTAAAAGAAAAGGCCACTATTTGCTTATAAGGACAAATGATGAGTGGCTAAGAGTGAACAGGGAAAACAGTTTAATTTCATCTTTTTGTTACATGTAGGTAGGCTAACATCATATAGTATTTGAATGGATGAGGACGCATGGCCACACTTGACATATGTGCCCAGAGGGAAAATTCCCTCCATGTGCACAGGCAGAATTCTGGGCAGTCCTCCTGCTCTGTTCGTTTGTTTTTGTTGTTTACATTCTGTCAGGACTCTTTGCCTACTAATGATACACTCAAATTGTTACTCTGTGTAATTGCTTTAGTGAGAATTACCTGTAAAGAAACCCAGAAAAATCTAGAGCTTTTTAATTTGTTTCATTTTCTTTAGCCTTCTACTTGCATTTAAGTCAGCATTTGATATTTGCAAATTTTTATTTTTGGTTTTATTTCTATGTGAAAGAAACTAGGCTACCTAGTTTCCAACTGACAACTAAAAGAAAAAATTGAATGAATTATGGCACTTTGGCACAGTTTAATCTTAAAATGGCACTATGATAATTACATAATATTAGTTTTAAAAGACATAATATAAAGGTCATGCAAAGTAGTGGAGAAATAAGCTCTAGGAGTCAGTCCCTCCATTAAAAGCAACCATCATGCTGGTAAAAGACATGCAGTCAACTAATCTGGGACTCTAAAACCTGATTGCACATTTGTAGTCACCAGGACAGGGTGTGAGGGAGGAAGAGCTTGCCGATCTTTTGGAAGTTGGCAGCATTTGTGAAGCAGCCACCATCCTCAGTTCCTCAGTCCTGCTGTTATTATGGGCATAGTAGCCTATGTTCTTGGCTTAAACCCTCAAGAAACAAAATCAGAAATCTCTAGGTAGTGGGTGAATAGATTTTCAAGTACTACATTTTAATATTCATAATGTCCAGTTCTCAGTCAAAAACTACAAAACATACAAAGAAACAGGAAAGCATGGCCCATATCCAGGAAAAAGTATTTGAGAAAGTTCAGACACAAAAATTACCAGTAAACGTTGTTAAATTTAGGGTCTTATATATGCTCATTGAGTTTAGGGAAATCTTGTATAAAGAACTAAAGGAATTCAGGAAAAAAATATAAAAATAAACTGAAGATATCAGTAAGATATAGAGAATACAAGAGCAATAAAAAAAAATTTGCAGCTTAAAAGTATCATAACTGCAATGAAAAATTCACTAAATGAGTGAGTTCCAAGACAGAGAGAAAAAAAAAAGTCCTTCTGGCAGATAGCTTCCTTCCTTAGCAACAGTTCATTTAAATATGAGTGGATTAAACTCTCCTAGTTAAAAAGGCAGAAATAGGCCAATTGGATATTTTAAAAATGATCCACCTAGGGTTGCTGGAGAGGAGGTGGGTGAGGGGATGGGGTAACTGGGTGATGGTCATTAAGGAGGGCACTTGATGTAATGAGCACTGGGTGTTATGTAAGACTGATGAATCACTAAATTCTACTCTTTAAACTAATAATACAATCTATGTGAACTAAATTGAATTTAAATAAAAAAATTTTTTAAAAACTCTAAAAAATAAAATAAAACTGATTCATCTGTGTGTGGTCTATGAAGACTCCATAGGGTTCCAAAGATGCCAAGAAGTTGAATTTGAAAGGACAGAGAAAGGGGTTCAATGCAAATAGTAAGGAAGAGAAAACCATGGTGGCTATGCTAATGTCAGACAAAATAATTTTAAGCCAAAAACTGTTACAAGAGAGAAATGTGGGTGTGCCTGGGTGGCTCAGTCATTAAGCGTCTGCCTTCAGCTCGGGTCATGATCCCAGGGTTCTGGGATCAAGCCCCATATTGGGCTCCCCACTCCTTGGGAAGCTTGCTTCTCCGTCCCCCACTCCCCCGCTTGTGTTCCCTCTCTCACTGTGTGTCTGTCAAATAAATAAAATATTAAAAAAAAAAAAAGACAAATGAGGGCATGATATATTGATTCAATGGTCAATTCACTAAAATACATGATATAAACATGATATGGACATTGCCAAAATTAAGGGAAGAAATAGGTAGTTTTTGAATAATAATTAGAGACATCAATACCCAGTTTTCAGAGAAATTCTAGATAGAAGATATGGTGGCTTGAATGACACTATGAAATAACTTGACCCAAAAGACATACAAAATAGTTTACCCAATAATAACAGATCCCCAAAAATGCTCCAGCAGCTGGGGGATGCATGCTGGGGCTGATACAAGGCTGAGTGTGGTGTGTGAAGACGGCTGGGTGTGGCTGAACCTAGCATGCTACATGGGTAGGGGGCAGACATTGGGTGTGCTCCAGAGAAATGCAGTGGCTGTGCCCCTGGCTGCTAGTTAGGGTGCTCCTGTGGCTTTAACAAAATTTGCTCTGAGCCCAGGGCCAATGCCAGCAGGCTTGGAGTGGGTATGGCATACTGCTCATGGATGAAAAAGTAGATATGATTGTCTTCATATTCCTTGAGAAGCTCCTTTATCACAGAGGATGCTCTCTAGGAATTTTTTCCTTCAGTGGCCAACAAATTCATAGCCTCACCCATACTTCTAGCAGTGTCTGAAGAATGCCAAGGCCACAGACAATCACATGACCTATAGACAGGTCTTCAAAGAAATGATCTAACTCTTTGCAAAACTGACCACCTAATTTACCAAGGAGAAGCTTGGCTGCCAAATATTTTCATAAATGTTTCAGTAAAAGAGTGTTTTTATTTTTTAAAGGTTTTACTTATTTATTTGAGAGAGGGTGTGTGCAAGCATGGGGCAGTGGAGGAACAAAGGGAGAGGGAGAAGCAGGCTTCCCTCTGAGCAGGGAGCCCGATGCGGGGCTTGATCCCAGGACCCTGGGATTATGACCCTGTGATCATGACCTGAGCCAAAGGCAGACACTTACCTGACTGAGCCACCCAGGCTTCCCTAAAAAAAGTGTAAAGTCCCCAAGACCTAGGTTTGCCCATACCAGAAAGGAATCAATGTATGACAAAAAATTAGAAAGATAAGATTTATGTAATACATTGAGTATTCCTTCTTACTTCTCTTGTGCCTCTGATTTTCCCTTGAGTCTCTCCCTTCTGTTCATGTATAAAATGCTGTTGGAAGAACAGTGGCAAGAAGAGGACAAAGAGCTCTGCTTCTGTAATTTGATTATTAAATACATGTATACTCGCAAAATTGAGAAGACTCACACTTATACCCATAAGAAGTACTGATATGTTTAGAAATGGAATAAAAATGTTTAGGAGCTATCTGTATGATTTCAAATTGTACCAGTGTTAGTGAAATAAGAGCCCAAATAGTTAAGTCCTCAACCAATTGCTTCAGTATCAACTAGCTCCTCCTTGTACAGACCCAGTGTTGGCACCAGACAAGTGGTTGCTGCTTTGCTCCCTCTTGGTCTTTTCCATTGGGCCTGTTGCTGGATTCCAAGGAAAACAGTGAAAAGCATTTCTACCATCAAGTGTCTACCTATAAATGGAAGGGGAAAAAAGTAATCTGTCTTTATACAAAGTGTATGTGTGTTCATATTTTTGGCCCCTTTTTTTATTTAATTGTCTTCTCAGTTATGTTACAGAACCTGGACTGGACTTCATCAGTCACCTCAGAGCAGTCATGGTCTGGATTCCCCTCTTCGTGGGGAAAAAGTTTGCTGGATTTAATGTCCACTGTTTTGAGGGTGACCCGTGGGTTTTCGCAGAGGAGCCCTTGGTATTGTGCTAGCTGAGAGTTGGGAAGGAAGTGGTATCCCTGTGTGTTCATGAGGGACACAACTGCCTGAGGGACCTTAATGTTAAGTTCTTGCCCCAGGTGAGTCTGTCCACCTCCTTGATGAGTAGGAGTGTGACTGCCAGCACCCTGAGGCATGGTGGCCATCCTGCTGACACGGGGTCCAGCTTCTTTGACAGATAAGCAACTGGCCGTTGCCAGGTTCCAACAGTCTGGGTGAGTACCTGGAGCACTATTTTTTTCTTTTCATGCACAAAGAGATTGAAGGGTTTTTCTACATCTGGTAGGCCCAGGGCTGGAGCCCGCCGCAGGGCAGTCTTTATCTCTGTGACAGCGGCTTCTGCTTTCTCAGTCCAGGCAGGGGGTTCTCGATCTGGTCCCCCTAAGAGATCATAAAGGGGTCTTGCTATTGCCGAGAACCCAGGGATCCAGTTGTGGCAGAATCCTGCAGCCCCCAGGAATTCTCGTAGGCCCCTTTTTATCTGGGGCTGTGGCAGGGAGATGATGACCCTTTTCCTCTCCGGCCCTAGTTCTCTTTTCCCTTGGGTGAGGAGGAAACCAAGGTATTGGACCTGTTGTTGGCAGATTTGTGCCTTCTTCCATGAGGCTCGGTATCCTGGGTCTGACAGGAGCTGTAGGAGGGCCTTTGTGCCTTTTGTGCAGTCTTCTTGTGTGTCACTGGCGAGGAGGAGGTCATCCACATACTGGAGGAGGGTGCATCGTGTGACCTCTCTTGGGAAGCTGATGAGGTCCACGGCCAGTGCTTCCCCAAAGAGGGTTGGTGAGTTTTTAAACCCCTGTGGAAGGCGTGTCCAAGTCAGTTGCATCTGGCGCCCTGTATCAGGTTCAGTCCATTCAAAAGTAAATAGTGGCTGGCTCTGGGGAGCTAAGTGGAGGCAGAAGGCATCCTTCAAATCTAGGCAAGTGAACCATCTGGCCAACCCTGGGATTTGGCCGAGGAGGGTGTATGGATTCGGGACCACTGGGTGCAGAGAGATGGTCACCTTGTTGATGGCCCGCAGGTCTTAAACTGGTCGGTATCCCCCTCCTGGCTTCTTGACTAGCAGGAGTGGGGTATTCCAGGCCGACTGGCACTCGACTAGAATACCTGCTTCTTTGAGTTTGGTCAGATGTTCTTGGATGCCGATCTTAGCTTCCTGTGGAAGGGGGGATTGCCTTTGCCTCTGAGGTTGGGCTCCTAGGATCAGTTCAACAATGATAGGGGCCCGATTCTGGGCTAGTCCAGGTGGGCTGTTTTCAGCCCATACTGAAGGGAAGGTGAGTCTGAACGGCGAGCTGCTCAGTTGGGCCTGGGCACAGAATAGCCTCCATTCTTCTTCCCTTGGCATGTTAATTGCTAGTATTAGAGATCCCGTCTCCTCTTGCCTTGGGTTCAACTGGAGGCTAGTGTGTCCAGTGGGCTCAAAGGTTATGTGAGTCCTAAGCCCCCAGGAGAGGGATGGGGCAATCAAGCAGATAAAGGAATTCATGTTGGACCTTGTGGCCCCCAAGTTCGCACTGGTGAGCCTGGCAAAAGGGCTGTTGTATTGCCTGAGTCCCGGTGGCCCCAAGGATGGTCACAGTCCTTTTGCTGAGAGGTGCTACTGGGAAGGTGACAACAGAGTGCTCAGCCCCAGTATCAACCATAAAAGTCACTGGTTGGCCCCCCACCTTCATTTTGACCATGGGCTCATGGGGGCCAAGGAGGAAAGAGCCCGGTCCATCTCAGTCTGAGTCCATTCCCGCAAGGCCTATGAGGTCCTCCTCTCGGGGTTCTTCCTTGTAGTTGCTGGGCTTTTGAGCCTTTCCCCGGTTGGGACATTCGTTTTCCAATGCCCTTTCTCTTTACAGTAGGTACTCTGATCCCTTGCCAAGGGGGTTCTGGGCTTCCCCCCTTTCAGTGGTTGGGGTCTCCCCATCTTTGTGTTGTCCTTTACTTTCAAGGCAGTGGCAAGGAGGCTGACTTTCTTTTTCACCTTTTTGTCAGCTTCCTGTTTGGCTGCGACCTCCCTGTTCATGTAGGCTTTATTGACAATCTCTATTAGTTGGGTGATGTTCATTCTGGCAAAACCCTCTAGTTTCTGAAGTTTTTTCTGATGTCTAGGGTAGCCTGAGCCATGAAGGAGGTGTTTACCATCTGTTGGCTTTCCTGTGCCTCGGGGTCAAATGGAGTGTATATCCTGTAGGTTTCACATAGTTTTGTAGTAGTCCCCAGGAGGACTCCCCTGGTTGTTGAGTGACCGAGGATACCTTAGTCATGGTCATGGGTTTCTTATCTCCTGCCCGGATTCCCCAGAGGAGGGCCTCCTGGTACCGGTGGAGGTGGGCCTGTCCCCCCGTTGTGGTGAAATCCCATGCTGGGCACTCTTTGGGTGAGGCCGTATTAGCCCAGGCAGCAGGGTTGATGACTCTCACTGATGCGTGCTCTTCCAGGTACTGCTGTGCACCTTTCATTATTCTCCTCCTTTCCTCTGTGTTAAACAGGGTATGGAGTAACTGTTGGCAGTCTTCCCAGGTTGGCCGATGAGTCTGGAAGAGGGATTCTATGAGGTCTACCATAGCCTGTGGTTTCTCAGAGTAGGATGGGGTGTTATGTTTCCAGTTGAGGAGGTCAGTGGTGGAGAAGGGTTTGATAATACATCATGGAATGGCTGGGTTGGACTGTCCCATCTTCATCGTGCTTCTTGGATTCCTGCATCTCTCGTACTGGCATTTGGAGGGTGCTTGCACCCAGCCTGGAGCGCAGCCTGGCTGCTGGTCCAGAGAAAGTGGATCTTTTGGGCCTGGGTGCACTGGTGGATCCTCTCGGCCTCAGGGCACTGGTGAGACTGATGGCGGCAGAGTGAGCTGAAGGGCCAGGTGTAGGCGGTCTTGTGGGTACTTACGATGGGGGCAGGGTCGGTTCATCCTCGGGATCTCTGGCTAGGATTTGTGGAGACTGGGGCTTTTGCTGATTTTTTTTAGGTTGCTTGGATGAGGCAGTTAAGACTCTGGCCTGTCCCTGCCTATTGCAAGCGAATCACACCCAGAGGGGAAGGGTCTGAGCAGTTCCTAGCCAGGAGTCAATGTACGGAAACTGTTCAGGGTGTCCTGGTACTCCTGTTATGACTCGCCAGACTAAATGAGTCGTTGGAACATCCAGTGTCCCTGAAGGTCAGCCGACATCAAAGTTGGGCCATTCTAATTCACATAGGGTTCTCAACTTGCCGAGGTTCATCCTGACTCCATAGTCTCCCAAAAACCCCTTCTTTAAATTTTTGATCATGGTCTCTAGAACCATAGGTTTACTCTGACCCCATGGTGATGTCCCTGTGTGCAGTGGCACAGAGACAGAGAAGGCGGGGGGTGCCTCCTGAGATGAGGGGACCAATCAGATGCCCATCTGGCCATTCCTGAAGGAGCTTAGGTGAGGCTTAGCCATAGCGGTCTCAGCGTTGTGACTTATAATCAGAATCTCTTCCGATGCTGCCGTAGACTGTATGCCGTTCACCATGGAATCACAGATGGGCTCAGACTCCAGAGGCTTCTGGGGACCTTAAGGGTGCCCACGCATGGAGTCACAGAATCAGTCTGCTTGAGCAAGCCAGGTCGGACTGCACATTCACACTCTGGAAGTTACTACATTCCCTCCCTGGGAATCCCTACCTGGGAGACCTCTAAGAGATCTCTGGGAGATGATCAGTCTCCCCTTCCACCCTGACAACGGGTGGGCCTGTCTGGGTCCTGGGGCCCCAGGCCTTAGAGGAATCCAACATCGGGGTCACATCTCCTCGAGTCCTGTGGGAACAGTGGAGCGGGGCAGGCCCATGGCGACCGGAGCAGGAGACTGCCAAAAATTAGGCAGGGCACACCTTCTCCATTAAGATTCCTCATTCCAGGGAGGGGGAAAAGATGGCAGAGGAGTAGAGGACCCTATTTCAACTGGTCCCCGGAATTGAGCTGGATATCTACCAGACCACTCTGAGCACCCATGAAACCAGCCTGAGATGTAAGAAGATCTGGATCTCTACAAACAGAATATCGCAGGTGGTTGGTTTTGAGGTAGGAAGTGGGGAGCCATGATTCCACGGGCAGATATCAGAGGATAAACAGCAGTGGGAGGGTGCCTGGCTGTGGGCATCCTACACCACCAGTGAGCAACAGCCTCGCGTGCTGTGGACAGGGCACAGACTCGCAGACCCGTAGGGGCAGGGAAAGGACTTTAGGGCAGCCCCCGGGGAGGAAACCCAGAGTTGCAGTGTCGCAGGGGTGAACTGCAGCCCCTGGGACAGAAACCTGGAGCTGCAGGACCCCACGCGTGCAAACTGGGAGCAGCTGGCGGTTTTAGAAGCACAAAGGGCAGAGACGTGCTCCCACCTGGAGGCAGGACTGGGAGCGCTGTGGAGGGGCGCACAGCCCAGGACGCTGCAGTTTATAGCAGCACGGACAGAAATGGAGACAGTGCGGCCTGGAAAGCTCACTGAAGAACAGACTGCGGCCTCTCTGCTCTGAGGCAGAGGGTTGGAAAGGGTCTCTTCTGCTCTGACTTGTGGAAGAGACAAAGAAAGCCACCAGGGAAAGCCGCCAGAGAACAAAAGCCCCAAAAACTGATTCCCGCTGAGCCCATCTCCCACCACAGGGAGGCAGGGCAACACTGCCCAAACAGGGTTGCCTGAGTAACAGCACGGCAGGCCCCTCCCACAGAAGACAGGCTGGGAAAACAAGAGGCCAGCAACCCTAAGGTCCCACGAAAACAGGTGCATCTTGCTTGGGTTCTGGTCAATAATTTGGAATCTATGCATTCCCTCAAACACCCATCAACAGAATGACTAGGAGGAGGAGCCCCCAAAATAGAAAAGACTCAGAGATTATGACTTATCCTGCAGATTTACAAATGGATGCAGATATAACCAAGATGTTGGAGATGGAATTCAGGCTAGCAATTGTGAAGAAAATGGCTAGAATGGAGAAATCAATTAATGGCAACATAGAGTCTCTAAGGGCAGAAATGAAAGCTGAATTGGCAGAACTTCAAAATGCTATCAATGAGATCCAATCCAATCTAGATAATCTAACAGTTAGGGTAACTGAGGCAGAAGAGCGAATAAGCGACCTGGAAGACAATATAATAGATAAAAAGGGAAAAGAGGAGGCCAGGGAAAAACAACTAAGAATCCATGAAAATAGAATCAGAGAAATAAGTGACACCATGAAGTGTTCCAATGTCAGAATAATTGGAATCCCAGAGGGAGTGGAGAGAGAGAGGACTAGAAGATGTATTTGAGCAAATCGTAGCTGAGAACTTCCCTAATCTGGGGAATGAAACAAACATTCGAATCCTAGAGGCAGAGAGGACCCCTCCTAAGATCAAGGAAAACAGGCCAATACCCTGGCATGTAATAGTAAAACTTGGAAATCTTAGAACCAAGGAAACCATCTTAAGGGCAATTAGGGGAAAGAGATTCCTTACGTACAGAGGGAGGAACATCAGAATAATGTCAGACCTATCCACAGAGACCTGGCAAGCCAGAAAGGCCTGGCAAGACATATTCAGGGTACTAAATGAGAAGAACATGCAGCCAAGAATACATTATCCGGCAAGGCTTTCATTTAGAATGGATGGAGAGATGCAGATCTTCCACAACTGGCAGAAACTGAAAGAATATGGGACCACTAAGCCGGCCCTGCAAGAAATATTAAGGGGGGTTCTACAAAAGGAGAAAGACCCCAAGAGTGATATACAACAGACATTTACAGGGACAATCTATAAAAACAATGTCTTCACAGGCAACATGATGACAATTAATTCATATCTTTCAATAATCACTCTCAACGTGAATGGCCTAAACACTCCCATAAAACGGCACAGGGTTGCAGATTGGATAAAAAGACAGGACCGATCCATATGCTGTCTACAAGAGACTCATTTTGAACCTAAAGATATATCCACACTGAAAGTGAAGGGATGGAGATCCATCTTCCATGCCAGTGAACCTCAAAAGAAAGCTGGGGTAGCAATTCTTATATCAGACAAAATAGATTTTATTTTATTTTATTTTATTTTATTTTATTTATTTATTTATTTATTAAGATTTTATTTATTTGACAGAGAGAGACACAGCGAGAGAGGGAACACAAGCAGGGAGAGTGGGAGGGGGAGAAGCAGGCTTCCCACCGAGCAGGGAGCCCAATGCGGGGCTTGAACCCAGCACTCTGGGATTATGACCTGAGCTGAAGGAAGACGCTTAACGACTGAGCCACCTAGGCGCCCCAAGACAAATTAGATTTAAACCAAAGACTGTAATAAGAGATGAGGAAGGACACTATATCCTACTTAAAGGGTCTATCCAACAAGAAGATCTAACAATTGTAAATATCTATGCCCCTAATATGGGAGCAGGCAACTATATTAGTGATCAAACTGGATGACCTAGAAGAAATGGATAAATTCCTGAAAACATACAACCTACCAAACTGAATTAAGAAGAAATAGAAAATCTGAACAGACCAATATCAAGTAAAGAGGTTGAATCAGTAATCAAAAACCTTCCAATACAGAAAATCTTTGAACCAGATGGCTTCACTTGAGAGTTCTACCACATATTTAAAGAATTAATGAAAGTCTCAAACTTTCCAAAATATTTCAGAAGGGAGAATACTTGTACACCAAAACCAGACAAAGATACAAAATTAGGAAAACAAAATTACAGGCCAATATTTCTAATGAATACAGATGTAAATATTCTCAGCAGAATACTAGCAAACTGAATTCAGCAGCACATTAAACATTTCACTTACCATGAGGAAGTGGGATTCAGCTCTGTGAAGCAAAGTGGTTCAACACATGGAAATCTGTAAATGTGATGCATCATGTAAGTAGAATGAAAGAAAAACATCACATTATTATCTCAATAGAAAGAAAAAGCATTTGACAAAATTCAACACTCATTCATTATAAAACTCCCAATAAATATAGAAGGAATGTACCTCAACAATAAAGGCCATATATGACAAATCCACAAGTAAAATAACAATCGTGAAATGTTGAAAGCTTTTCTTCTAAGATCAGGAAGAAGACAAAGATCCCATTCTCACCACTCCTATTTAACATAGTACCGAAAGTCCTAACCAGAGTAATTACGCAAGAAAAGGAACTAAAAGGAAAGGAAGAAGTACAATTGTATCTATTTGCATATAAAATTGTTTACATATAGAAAATCTTTAAGATTCCTCCAAAACACTGTTAGATCTAATAAGTATATTCAGTAAAGTTGCAGGATATCATATCAACATGCCAGTGTTTTTATATACTACTAATTATCTGAGGGGCTCCTGGTGGCTTAGTTGGTGTCTGACTCTTGACTTCGGCTGAGGTCATGATCTCAGGGTCATGAGATCAAGCCCGTGCCAGGCTCTGTGCTGGGTATGGAGCCTGTTTAAGGTTCTCTCTTTCCAGCTTGACTGGGTGGCTCAGTCAGTTAAGGGTCTGCTTTCCACTCAGATCCTAATCCTGGGATTTGGGGATTGAGCCCTGTGTTGGGCTCCCTGTTCTGTGGGGAGTCCACTTCTCCCTCTGCCTGCTGTTCTCCCTGCTTGTGCTCTCTCTCTCTCTCTTTCTCTATCAACTAAGTGAATAAAAAAATCTTAAAAAAAAAAAAAAGAGATTCTCTCTCTTCCTCTCTTGCTACCCCTCCACTCTAAAAAAAAGAACAAACTATCTGAAAAAGAAATTTTGGAAATTCCATTTACAGTACCATCAAAGACAATAAGATACCTATGAACAAATTTAACCAAAGATATGAAAGATCTCTACACTGAAAGCTATGAGACATTGATGAAAGAAATCAAAGATACAAAAAACTGGAAAGATATCTCATGTTAGTGGATTCAAAGAATATTGTTACAAAGTCAATAATACCAAAAGCCATCTGTAGTTTTAATATAATCCTTATGAAAATTCAATGGCATTTTTTTTTCAGAACTAGAGAAAATAATCATAAAATAGGTATGGAGGTCAATATCAAGGAGACATAAAATTTTAGGGGCAAGATGATGGTAGTTTGAATTAGGTTGTGGCAATGGAGACATCCAGGAGGTAAAATCGAGTGACATAGTAATGGATAGATCACAGGACTAGGAGGGCAAAGTAGGAGGTGTTCACAGTCACTTCCAATTTTCTTGGCTGTGCAACAGAGATGAACACAAATGTATGAAAATTCCATTAACTATGAAAGCATTTGTTTCTTGGTTCATTTACCTGTTTTCATGGGAAGGAAGTAGTGGATATTATGAATTAAATTTCGCATGTTGAACTTGAGTGAGTTTGTAATACTCAAGTGGAGAGTTCCAGTAGTCAGTGGCTTATGTGGATCTGAAGTTCAGAAGAGACTTCTGATATAAACAAATGATTGGGGGAATTATAGAAGTTAAAGCCAAAGGTATGAATCATTTTGGGTGGGGGGAGTAAAAGATCAATGACCCAGTGTTGATAATATCTAACTGTAATAGCTAAGATGATGAAAGACTGACCCAGAGTCAGGGGATTGGCCAGAGAGATACATTAGAAACTAAGAGTATTGCTTAAAAAGCATTAAAAATACTTTTTCCCCCAAGGGCTGTGAAGCTGAGGAGATTCTCGGGGCTGAAGACATCAGATCTCATTGTCCCCCTACCCTTTGACCTTTCTCTGAAGGTCCTCAATAAGTGGTTTGCTCTCCCCAACCCCAAAAGCATTAAAAACAGAAAGCATAATATATGTCATTACATATTGAGACATAATATATTTGGAATATTTTTAAAGATAAATTATTGACTTATATATTAAAAAATAACTCATATCAGTAGCAAAACCCAAATATATGCTCTATATATTGTAGAGCGATTATCTTAGAAATGTTATAAATAAAGGAAATGTAAGGATCAGAAAAATATAAGCAAAAAGAAAAAACTGTTAAAAAACATATATCATAGAAGATTATGTTTAGGCAAAAGATCATTAATTGATATAAAGAACATATTATAAAGGGCACAATCTGCATAACTATAAAGCAGTTATGTATATCTATGCCCCCCCAAAATATAGTATAGACATTCAAAAAACAAACAAGCAAAATAATAAATAATAAAATATAAAACTATCTAGAAACATGAAATGTAGGGGATTTTAATTCCACAATCTAAAAGAGATATTTTTATAAAAATATAAAATACTGAAAAGCAAAAATAAGCAGTAGATAAAATTTATATATATCAAACTGTGCCTAATAAAGAGAGTGGTTGCATGTGCACAGAGAAATTCTTTTCATGTGCATAGGAAAATTTTGCAAAATTAATTATGTATCAATCAATGAAAGAAACATCAATATATTCTAAAAAGTAAAAACTACAAACAACATTTTATGAGAACAATTCCAAAAACTTAAGTACAAAAATACCTTGCCATTTAGAAATCTGGTATTTGTTTGCTAAGCACCATTTTGGACAAAAGGGAAACAGAAAGCATAATTGTAATATATGAAGAAAATAATAATAAAAAAATATATATATTATTTGGATAGTGTGCTCACAAGAAAACTCTTGGATTTAAATAAGTACATTAATAAGGAATTAAGAATTAATAACAAAACTAATTTAAGTACATGTAAAGCCCATACTTTGAACATCTCAATAAAATAAATCTTATCTAAGTATATAAAGAAAATGAGAAAGATGGAGAGGAAAATACCCCTAATTAGAAATGATAAGTGGGAATACTCACAGACATAGAGAAATTTAAAGAATTATTAGATCACTTTTCTATTATATGCAAATAAATTTGAGAAAGTAAATGAGATCAATAGCTAGATAACAATTAATTGTGGAAAATATAGAAAACTTAAACTACTCCAATTATCAGAGAAATAAAAAAGAAAATCATCCAAAGGCTACAAAACAAAACAGCACTAGATCCAGATGATTCAGAGGCAAATTTTACCAACGCAATTTTTTTTTTTAAGATTTTATTTATTTATTTGAGAGAGAGACTGAAAGAGAGAGAGCATGAGAGGGGGGAGGGTCGGGAGGGTCAGAGGGAGAGGCAGACTCCCTGCCGAGCAGGGAGCCCGATGCGGGACTCGATCCAGGGACTCCAGGATCATGACCTGAGCTGAAGGCAGTCGCTTAACCAACTGAGCCACCCAGGCGCCCCTACCAACGCAATTTTTGTTGCTATTTAAGCTGTTTGGTAACATAAGAAGAGAAACAAGCAAAATAGCATTGCTACCCACCCCCCCCCAAAAAAATAGCACAAGAAAATTATAAATTATACTTATAAATACAATTGCAAAAATATCATTACAAATATCCAGAAACATAATAATAATAAACATGACAAAGGAGGAGGTATGAATGTGATGGGAGAAAGTCACAAAATTAATGCAAGTTTAATATCAAGGTCTCTATTAATATAATTTTAAAATTCTGCATGCTACTACATCAAAAAGGAGAAATCATATAATCATTCCCCATATATGCTAAACCAGTATCTGATAATACTAAACACAAGTCTTGACAAAAATACATACTAATATAAGAATATGTGGGTATTTCCTTACATTTGAGAGAAAAAAAAATGTTAGTACTTCTATTGAAAGGAAACCTTTAAAAGCACTCCCTTAATATGAGAAGCAAAACTCTTACTACTTTTTCCTTGTTCTGGACAAACTAGGCAATGCAATCAGATAACAAAATAAATTAGACTGCATAAAGATAATATAAATGCAGTGGGTTGAATTCATGTCCCCTACAACCCCAAGATGTGGCCTTATTTGCAAATAGAGTCTTAGCAGATATAATTAATCAAATTAATAAGAAGTCAGTATGGATTATAGTGGGCCCTAAATTCAATTATTGCTATCTTTAAGAAAGAGGAGAGCACATACAGTGAGAAGACCTTGCGAAGAGAGAGAAACAGCTTTGAAAGATGTAACTATAACTGAGAGAAGACTAAGAATTGCCAATGCCCATCAGAAGGTAGGACATGGCAAGGAAGGATTCTTCCTTAAAGCCTCCAGAGGGATTATGTCTCTACTCATACCTTGATTTGTGATTCCTAAACTTCACATTTGTAAGAGAATACATTTGTTGTTTTAAGCAAATTTGTGGTAATTTGATATGGTATCCCTAAGGAACTAAACAATAAAGATCATCATTATTTACAAATAGTTTAATTTCTAACCCAAGAAAAGAATGTGGAAAAATTATTGTAAATAATGAAAGGATATAGCATGGTGATTAGATATAAAATTAATAGATAAAAATCAACTCTCTTAGGGGCATCTGTGTGGCTCAGTTGGATAAGCCTCTGACTCTTAATTTCGGCTCAAGTCATGATCTCAGGGTGGTGGGACTGAGCCTCTCATCAGGCTCTGTGTTCAGCAGGGAGTCTGCTTCTATCCCTCTTCTTTTCCCTCTGCATCTGCCCCCACATGCATGCATGCCTGTATGATCTCTCTCTCTTTAAAATAAATAAATAGGGGCACCTGGGTGGCTCAGTCATTAAGCGTCTGCCTTCAGCTCAGGTCATGGTCCCAGGGTCCTGGGATCAAGCCCTGCACTGGGCTCCCTGCTCAGAGGTAAGCCTGTTTCTCCCACTCCCCCTGCTTGTGTTCCTGCTCTTGCTGTGTCTCTCTCTGTCAAAAAATAAATAGAAGTCTTTAAAATTAAATAAATAAATAAATAAATATGTAAATCTTAAAAAAAAAATCATCCTCTTACTGTACACCAGGGAGGACCTGATAGAATATAAGATGTAACTAACCCATTCACAAAAGAATAATGAGCAGGGGGCACCTAGGTGGCTCAGTTGGTTGAATATCCAAGTCTTGATTTTCCCTCAGGTTATGATCTCAGAGTCATGAGATGGAGTCCTGTGTGGGGCTCCCCACTCAGCACGGAGTCTTCTTCAGATTCTCTCTCTCTCTCTCTCCCTCTGCCCTTCCCCCCACTCACAGGTGCACTCTCTCTCTCAAAATAAATAAATAAAATCTTTAAAAAAAAAAGAAGAATGAGCAGGGTTTTTCCTATCAGACACCAGCTTACCCGAAAATGTGATTATTAAAACATGAGGTCACAGCATAGAAATGATGAATAAATTGATGAAGCAGAACAGAGAGTCGAAATACATGTAAGTACACAAGGAAGTTAGCATACTGTAAAGTGAGCATATAAAATCAGTGAGCAAAAGTTATACAATAAATTATGTTGAGGCAATTAGGTCTCCACTTGGAAAAATTTTATGGGTATAGTCTATATCTTAAATATTATACAAAAACAATTCTGGTGGATAATATATCAATGTAAGAAAATAAAACCACAAAATTACTAGAAAAGAGAAGATTGTGACTTACAGAAATGAAGTGTGGAAGGTCTTTTAGCATGACACACACTCCAGAGGCCGAAAACAAAAAATAAACAACAAAACACAAATAAAAACTCTACCTAAGAAAAGAAACACCATAAACAGTGTTGAAGTGAAATAAGAAATTAGGATAAAATATTGCAGTTCATGCCACCCATAAAGGAGTAACACATATATATTATATATTATAAAAAGATTTTTTAAAAAGATATTTTATTTATTTATTTTGTGTGGAGCAGGGCAGGGGGAGAGAGGGAGAAAGAGAATCTCAAGCAGGCTCCACACCCAGCACAGAGCCCAACCTGGGGCTGATCTCACGATCCTGAGATCATGACCTGAGTGGAAATCAAGAGTCAGATGCTTAACTCACTGAGCCACTGAGGTGCCCCAATATAAAAAGACTTTTTATATATAACTGATAAGGAAAATCTGTGTCCTAGGATGGCCAACTGAGCCAGCAAGAGAGTCCCAGTCCTTGCTTGGGGCTCTTCCAAGTTCTTCTGAAAAAAGTTTGGGGCAACGGTGGGGTGGTGATGGAATGAGGGATCTTTTTTTTAAATTTTATTATGTTATTTTAATCACCATATAATACATATTGTTTTTTGATGTGGTGATCCACGATCCATTGTTTTCCTATAACACCCAGTGCTCCATGCAGTACATGCATGCTGGGGCAGCATTGCAGTTGGGTTCCAACTAAGGGAAGGGAAAAAATAACAAGGAAGAAAACTCAGACCTGTGTCTTAAGGCCTAGACTCAACAGAGGCATACATCTTCTGCTCACCTTCCATTAGTGAAGACCTCTCTGGCCCCTACTAACTGCAAGGTATGCTGGGCAATATGCCAATCAGAAAGTCTATAACTGGGGGAGAGAGGAAGAAGAGATTTGGTGGACAACTAACAGTCTATGCCACAACTTCTAGTATTCAATTTGTACATATAAGCCTGTAATTACTCTTTTACTATGAAAGAGCAGACTTTATAATGCTCTCTATATTTTTCTGTTAGCACTTAATATTTCTTAGAAAATATATTTTTCTTTTTTATTTTTAATTAATTTATTTATTTCACAGAGGGGGCAGGGTGAGGGAGGAGGGACAGAGAAAGTTATTTTCCCAGTACTTTATTGCTGAACATGTAGATTGATTCCAATTATTTGGTACTATAATGATTCTATAATGCTTATGTCCATATGCTCACATGAAAGTGTTTTTATAAAATTAGTTCTTTAAGAACAGTGGCACTAAAAGAGTAGTCTGCAGACTGATGCTGGCCTCTGAACTAGATGTTGCTAGTTTTTGATGACACAAATTGAGAATTTTGTATCCATTTAAAATGAATGGCATACATGTTTAGAGATTAATAACAGATTGGAAATTTTAAAAAACATGGTCTTTTGCCACAAATGGTTTGAAGACTACTGGTCTAGGAGTGGAATTACTGACTCAATGGGCTTGTGTATCTTAAATGTTATAGATAGTACCTAATTCTGCAAAGTGGTTGCTCAGATGTGCACTCCCACTAAGAGTCTTTACAGAAAGAGTTGTAGACTTACAGAGTCAAAGAAAAGTTAATGGTTGTCATTTACCAAAATAAAACATTGTTCTCAGTGTCCATCTTGAGTTTCCTTCCTGAGGAATGAGTGGAAGTGATCATTTTGGTGTGGATTTGGCCTGTCAATAAAAACATGCTATAAGAACAGGTGTGATGTAAAAGTCTAGCTTTTATAATTCAAACTACACCATGCAAAATTTCATACAATGTTATTGACTGATAGTGATCCATGGCATCAATAGTGAGGAACCCTGTGGGGAGACATTGGTTGAGGATGACTGAGATAAGTTTACTCAGTTTGATGTGATTAATCAACCCAGTAATGATCAGGACAAGGAGTATCACATAGGGGCAGGAGGGGAGGAGCCTGAGGCAACAAAGATCTGACATGTGACCCAAGACAGGTATTCATTTCATTGTTTCTTGGTGGATTTGTTTTTTACCTTATGATCTCTGGTCTGGAGTAAGAATGGATGCAGTACATTGTTCCGTAAAGCTCAAGAAATAGGCCTGCTGATGCTTTTAGAAACCTAACATCTTCTCAGGGAAATGCTAGACTTTCTCTGCCTCTTAATTTATCTCAATTAGAACTTCTAGCAGAAACAAGCACATCCCACTGTCCTCAGCAAAGAACATATATGTTAGAAGAAAGTTAGGATAGAAAAAGTAAAGACAGTTTTTTTCAATTTTTGTAGCATGAACAGTGCAGAATATCTAAGTACGAATGAGTTGCATCAAAATAACTCAATGTTCCTGTGACAGTGTCTACTAGGTAGGACAATATTCTGGGTGTGTCGAGGAGGATTAGTCTGGGTCTGACCCCTACCTCTTCCCTAAGGTGAAATTTTCACTAGCTTTGGTGAAAAGACAAAATCATGCATTCCTCTTCAATTCAATATTTGTACTTAATAAATGAATGCCAACAAACTAGCATGTGCAAATTACATGTCATAGAGAAACAAAAAAAAGTGGATTAGCTGATTCCAGACACTGAGGGGAGGGAGGCATCCTAAATGAAAACCAACCAACTTCCCTACTGCTGAATTCCTAACCCTGAGAATCTGTGATAGTTGGAATTTGAGGAAAATGGGTCTTGATTTTAAATATGTTGATTTTGAAGTGATAGTGAGATACTTTAATGTCCTCCCCTCAGGTGAGACTATTAACTGACCATCCCCATAAGGGCCGTAGTTATAGGGCAAATGACGATGTCTGAAGTTAAACATTTGCTTGTCTACATGCAGTTTGGAGCAAGCTGCATCCTATGTTATCATGTCTTTACATATTTAAGGAGCCTGGGCTAGGTGTGCTTGCCTCCCCTCCCAGATTCCATTCCACATTTAAGCTTCAGGCAATAGGGTTTTGTAAAAATAATACAAATAATAGCCATTTAGTGACTAATAACTCTCTGTATTATATTTATTATTCTAATCCTCACCCAAAACCCCCATGTCAAATATTACTGCTTCTATTTATAGATGGGAAATTTTCTGAAAGAGTGATTGGTTCCAGATCATACAGTGATCTGTATGCCAACATGGGGACAGATTTGTCCCCAACTTTTATTTGCCTTGAAAGCTAAATTTCTCTGCTTACTTCTCTGTCTCCTGTCCTGTTGTTGTAAAGGTCAAATCAGATAATAAGTTGTAAATTACAATTCAACTTCAGCATGCATCACTTGCTGGACTTTTTAAACAAGCAGCTCTGCAGCAAGCCTGAGAATTTGCATGTCTAATAAGTTCCCAGGTGCTGCAGCTGCTGCTCACTGGGGACCACACTTTGAGAACCATTAATAAGCATCACTCAAGTACCACACTTAAAATCAATATTTCCACATCTATATTTCAGAGTACTTTGTTCTTTTTTCATGGCACTTCTTCTTTTTGCTTTGTCACATTTAGTAGCTTCATCTCACTCCCCAAGAAGATTGCAAATTATTTGAGGGCAGGGACCACAATTTAATCACACTTGTATCTCCCACCGTGCAAAGCACAGTAAATCTTAGCTTGCAGTTGTTTGAATTATGTGGAATAAAATTCTGGAAGTGATATTATTATGTTTATTATATAAATTATATCTATATAAAAATTTTCATAAATTTCCATGGTTTCTTCAGTTATGGCAAATAACTAAATTTTCACCAATATCCTTTGCGGCAATCCACGTAGGAGGTTTTATGTGGTTTATTACAAAACTGAAGAAGGGAGCTATAGTTTGCGCAACCACCCGCTGAAGGAGTCTTAAACTGCAACAGGTTGGCTTCTTCCGGTCTTCCCCCCTCCTCCAACTCATCAGTACCTTCCCAGCCTGCCATGGCCACAAATTTCCAGTTAGGCACAAATTTGAACATAGGATCATCATTTTCTCATCACAGAATAGGAAATATTACAAAAGTAAGGCTTGTTTAAGAGTGACATGAACACGGCCCAAAGATCACGTACGGCACTAGGAGAGCGCACCTCCCCGTTCTCGTCACCGCCACCTGCTACAGCTGAGGGCCTAGCCCTTTGTGCCTCCGCCCGGCCCGGGGAGGTGGCCGCCACCGCAGGGGACGGTCGGGCTGGGATTCACCCGCCCGCCGCCAGGGGGCTTGCGACTCTCTCCGGGGCGGAGGGGCGGGGCCGGGGCGGGGGTTCCCCCACCCATGACTCGCTGCCGCCGACAGGTGGCAGCAACAGCCTGCCTAAAGCTTTGGGTTTCGCTTCAGAGAGCGTTCAAGGGCGTGGAAGGCTCAGTGTTGACTCTGAAACCCGGCTTCTCACCTCGCTGTGGGCTCACATTTGCCTCGCATCGGCACTCCGGCCGGCTTGGAGCAAACGTGTCGGAACTAAGAGAGCTCAGGAAAGGCCCGGTCGACTGCAAATCAGAGAATGGGCTCTCCCTCATTAAAAAAAACCCAAAGCCGTTTTGGGGGGCCCTCATCCTACGCGGTTTGTCCAGCAATGTCCAGGCTTAGTCAATTTAGACATTAACTGGTAAACTCAAGTGGAAGTTTTTTATTGGCTCCGGGTGATGTCACACGAAGCTGGGAGAACTGGTTTTCTCGGTGTGGGGCTTCTTAATCCCTGAAACATGTAGACAATAAATAAATAAAAAGCCCTGAGCCCTTTCAACTGAAGGGCTTCTACTTGAAGTAGATATTAAGCTTTTCCCAATGTTTTTTTTTAAAGTTATTATTTAAATTCCAGTTAGTTAACATACAGAGTAATATTGGTTTCAGATGTACAGTATAGTGATTCAACATTTCCGTACAATATCCAGTGCTCATCACAGCAAGTGCTCTCCTTAATCCCCATCACCTGTTTCCCCCATGCCCCACCCAGCTCCTCTCTGGTGACCATCAGTGTGTTCTCTAGAGTTAAGTCTGCTTCCTGGTTTGCCTCTCTCTCATATTTCCCCTTTGCTCATTTGTTTTGTACCTTGAATTCCATGTGGCATTTCAATTTTTGACTGAGCTGGTAATTTGTTTGCATCAAGTCCCTTTCAGTCTCTACAATGTATTAGAACTACTCAGTGTTTTTATATGCTGCCTAAAATGTGGAAACACATGGCTTTAAAAACAGTTTAGATAGTCTTTAAAGGTTAATAATACAGGGGCCACCAATATAATCATGGACCTGGCTGAACCTCATGAAACCTCATTTCCAAAGCTAGAATATGAAACCTCACCAACTTAGGCATGATGATTACATTTTTGCACATTTTGTTAACTTAATGCTCCTGGACATTTAAAGTATCTATACCTCTCAAGGTTAAGCAGAGTTGGAAAGGTGTAATGGAAAGAACAACCTTTGGAATGATACAAGCTTTTCCAACTCCTTACTCACCAGGTATGTGAACTTAGGAAGGTTCATCACTGTCTCTAAGCTGTACTTTGTTTCTTTCTACTATGAAGCAATAATAACCATGTTAGGAGACATTCTTAAGTAAATGGGATAAAACTATGCTGCTATGATAAATATTCAATAACTGATTCCTAAGGGAAAAATTTTGGAAGAATTTACTAATTTGCATAGTGCAAATATTCTTACTGTGGCTGATTTCAACATGCCAATGTAATATCGTTGAATATGAAGTTAGGTTAAGGTATCTAACCCATAAATGCCTAGAATATAGCAAACATTCAAAAATTTACATCCCTTCCCTACTCCTAATAAGAATATTTACATTTGTGTTGCTTAACTTGCTAAATCTGTAGCAATTGTTACAGTAGCTTATGAAAATGATACAGTGAAGCTGGCAAATAGGCTTCCTCCTCCTTCTTAACTCAGTGCACATTCCAGCTCCTGGGAAGCCTTTTTTTCTACCCCTTTGTAGGCCTGGGCTTTCTCCCCTGGGTTGCCATATTATCTGGCTTTTAGCACTTACCATGTGGTGGTAATGCTTGGCATCACTGTCAGCCTAATCCGTAAGGGCAAGATAGCATTCTCTCACTTTTGCAGAACTTTCCACCAGCACAGTTTCTTCCCCAGGAGCAGAACACAAATACTAGGTTCAGTATGTGTGAATGTGTGATTAAATGAATGAATGTTTGACTTTAATGTTAGTAACATTACTGTCCCTCATCACTACAAGAAATCATGGTGCTGAGCTGTCAACACTGCAGGATAATCAAAAGCAGGTCTTGGTATCATTAGGTGCTACCTCCTCCTCTCCTTGCAGTTCAGTCTGCAAGCTGCAGCAAAGATCAAGACCACTGAGCACCTGTTTCCTCAGGGGTGAGGTGGCGATCATGACAGGTCCCATTTATTGATCACTTCCCAGGCAGCCCACCCTTTCCCACTCAAGCCCTTCGCCATTACCCTTCTTATAGCGTCATACAGCTTCTCAGTGTTGGAATCCGGGCCGGCTACGTAATGTGTGAGCCCAGCAACCTTCTTCCAAACTGACTAAACCTCCTGACGGCTGCAGCACAACACTGGACCAAGCCTGGGGCTCGCCCGAGGGGACCCCGCAGGGTGCACAGCCAAGAAGCCGGCCCTGGGCAGTCTGACTCCAGAGCCTTCTATCTTAGCATCTGTGCTATGATGGCTGCCTCCTAAGGTGGCTGCGAGGTTGTGAGTGAGACTAATGCATTCCTGGCAGAGGGAACAGCATGAGTAATGGTCCGGACAGGGATATGCCTAAAGAATGATAAACCCTTGTGGCTACCGCTGTGGTGACTTGGAGGAAAGAGAAATGTGCTGGCGGATAGTCCTGGTTCCAAGCGGTGGCACTCCGAAGGCCCTTGCACTTGAAGCTGCGGGTGGTGGCGAGTGCTGGACGGTTCAGAAGCTGGAGGCCATGTGGACACAGGTCAGGGGACTTACCCTAGGGGGCAGGGTGGAGCGGGGCGGACTGGGGAGAGAGCGCCCCCTAGAGGAGACTGGTACAGCAACACTCGCGGGGCGCCGTGAAGAAGGGGCAGGGGAAGCGGGGAGAGGCAGACAACTTAGGGGTAAATGGAAATGGGTCACAATCTGGATATAGGGGATGGGGTAGGGAAGGAAAATCTTTTGATGCTTTATTGCCTGCCCTTTGGTTTTGAGGGACATGAGGCCTTTCATGGACTGTCATTGCATCACAAATTTTGCCTTTGAGTACATAGCGAAGAGTGCCTTTCTTCAGGAAGCAAAAACTCTTTGGGGGAAAATTGTCTTGTTTGTATAAAAAACAGTTTTACTGTTGGCTGTAATTTCACTCATCACTCGGTTTCAGTTTTCATTTATCAAATTCTCTTCCAGTTTTCAGAGACATATTCATAAACAAGTGAGATTTATTCCTAGAATGCAACATAGAAAAATAAATTCACATCATACATCATATTAAAAGAATGAAGGGGGGAAAGAAGATCATTTTAAATGATGCAGTAAAAGTATTTCACAACATTCAACATCCTTTTATGATGAAAACATTCAATAAGCAAGTAATAGAAACTACCTCAACATAATAAATGCCATCTACAAAAACCCACAACTAACATCATACACAAAGAAGAGAGACTGAAAACTTTCCCATTAAGATAGGTACATGACAAGTATATCTACTTTTGTCACTGATGTTCAGCAACTAGGCAAGAACAAAAGAAATAAAACGTATCCAAAGTGGAAAGGAAGAAGTATAATTATCTCTGTTTGAAGATGATGTGATCCCATGTAGAAACCCTATAGATTCAACTAAAAATTGTTGGAACTGATGTTGCAAGTTGTAGGAAACAAAATCAAAACATGAAAATCGGTTGCATTTTTATGGAACTATACTATAATGTATACCATACTACATTATATTAAAATTGAACAATCTGAGAAGTAAATTATGAGAACAATTCAATTTATAATAGTACCAAAAAGAATAAAATACTTAGGCCTTAGACATTAACTAGGGAGATTAAAGACATTCACTGAAAAACGTAAAACATTACTTTAACAAATTAAAGATGACACAATCAACAAGACTTATGATGTTTATGTTAATGGACTAAAAGACATAATGTTATTAAAATGTGCATACTACACAAAGCAATCTACAGATTCAATACACTCCTGTCAAAATCCCAATGGTATTTTTTGCAGAAGTAGAAAAATAAATCATAAAATAAATGTGAAAACTCAAGGCACCCTAAATAGTCACAGCAATCTTGAACAAGTTGGAGGGCTCTACTTCCTGATTTCAAAATTTATATACAAGAAAGGAGGTCAAAGATGGCAGGGCAGTAGGAGACCATAACTTTGTCTGGTCCCAGGAATTCAGCTAGACAGCTATCAAATCATTCTGAACACCTGCAAACTCAACTGGCTATGTAAGGAAAGAATAGCTGCAACTCTACAAATAGAAAAATAACCACTTTCTGGAAGGTGAAGCTAATCCGAGACAATATATGGGAAGATAGACTTCCGGGGGGGGGGGGGCGCGGTGCGCGGAGGGAGCCTCCTCCAACAGCTGGCTACTGGCAAGTGATAGAGCAGTGGAGCACAAAATCTGAACTTTTAGAGGTCTGCTTCACTGAGGGTTGTAGCTCCAGTGGAACCCTCGCTGGGACAGTGTGGTCTCAGGACCCTTGGGCTCACAGAAAGACTGGGAGTGCCTGAGTGCAGCAGAGCTCCCAGGTGTCCAAGTGGTAAAGCTGGATACAAACAGTGAGCCCAGGAGTGGGCGCTCAGCTTTGGGTTACCATATATCTCCAGCCACAGCACAGTCGGGTGACTGCTCGCTGAGCAGGGGCCCAACAAGTGACAGAAACAACAAGACCCCCCTGCTTCCCCGGGAGGAGCAGCACAGGAGTGCACCCCAGGAGTCTACAGCGTTTGGAGATAGCACACAGGGTTGGGTGCCAGAAATAGAAATGCTTGGTCACAGTCTGGGTGAGCACGGAGTGCAGCCGGAGACCAGGGAGACAGGAGTGATTGACTGCTTTTCTCTGGGGGTGCCCTGAGGAGTGGGCCCTGAGTTCTCGGCTCCTCTGGGGCAGAGATTGGGAGGCCGCCATTTTCACTCTCATCCTCCAAACTGTACAGAAAGCTTTCAGGGAACAAAAGCTAGAGAGCAAACCAGGGCAGATTACTTAGCCTGGCCCCTGGCAAGGGTGGTACAATTCCACCTTGGGCAAAGATATTTGGGAATCACTGCAACAGGCCCCTTCCCCAGAAGATCAGCAAGAACAGCCAGCCAAGACCAAGTTTACCAATCAGTGAGAACCACAGAACCCCAGCACTAGGGGAATACTGCACATAGAATCCATGGCTTTTTTCCCATGATTCTTTAGTCTTTCAAAGTTAATTTTTTTTATTTTTCTTAATTTTTTTCTTTCTTTTTTTCTTTTTTCTTTCCTTTTTCAAACAATTTATTTTATCAACTCCTTTTTTTAAAATCTTTCTTAATTTTCATTTTTTACAGGTACATTCTAGCCCCTCGTTGTATTTAATCTTATTTTTGCATATATATAAGTTATTTTTCTTTATAATTTTGGGTTGCAGTTTCTGCTAACAGACCAAAATATACCCAAACCTAGAGTATGGCTCTATTCTTTTCACTTGTCAGATCATACTCTCTTTTTTGTTGTTGTTATTTCTTCTTCTTCTTCCTTTTTTTTTTTTTTTTTGGTTTGTTAAAGTCTTTTCTTAATTTCCATCTTTATAGTTATACTCTATACTTTCAATGTATTGAATTTTATTTTTTATATATAAACTTTTCTTCCTTTACATTTTGAGGGGTAGTTTATTCTAACAAACTGACCAAAATATGCTCAGGAGATAGTTTATTGCTCTGTTCTGTTCACTTGTCTGTTTATATTCCTTCCCTTTTGTTGTTGGTTTTTTTTATTTTTGTTTTTCCTTGTCTTTTAATTTGCATTTTTACAGTTATATTCTATCCTTTTGTTGTGTTTGATTTTATTTTTGTACCTATATAAGTTTTTCTTTCATTAAAATTTGGGATATAGTTTCTAAAAAACAGACCAAAATACACATAGACTCCAGTGTATTGCTTACCTGTCTGATTTTATTCTCTTTTTCTTTTCTTCCCCCCCCCCCCGCCCCAGTTTTGGGTTTCTTCTGATTTATTTAGTATATCTCTCTGGGGTCTTTGTTGCCATTTTAGTATTTTGTTCTCTCATCTATTCTCTGGACAGAATGACAAGATGGGAAGACTCACTTCAAAAAAGAGGAAGAGGCGGTACTGACTGCCAGGGACCCAATCAATATGGTTGTAAGTAAGATGTCAGAATTAGAGTTCAGAATAATGATTATAAATATACTAGCTGGGTTTGAAAAAAGCATAGAAGACACTAGAGAATCCCTTTCTGGAGAAATTAAAAAAAACTAAAATCTAACCAATTTGAAATCAGAAAGGCTATTAATGAGATGCAATAAAAAATGGAGGCTTTAACTGCTAGGATAAATGAGGCAGAAGAGAGAATTAGTGATAATGAAGACAAAATGATGGAGAATAAAAAAGCTGAGAAAGGGGCACCTGGGTGGCTCAGTCGTTAAGCGTCTGCCTTCGGCTCAGGTCATGATCCCAGGGTTCTGGGATCAAGCCCCGCATCGGGCTCCCTGCTCAGTGGGGAGTCTGCTTCTCCCTCTCCCTCTCCCCCTGCTTGTGTTCCCTCTTTCGCTGTGTCTCTCTGTCAAATAAATAAATAAAAATCTTAAAAAATATATATATATATATATATTAAAAAAAAAAAAGCTGAGAAAAAGAGAGATAACAACTACTGGATCATAAGGGAGAATTTGAGACATAAGTGATACCATAAAGCAAAACAATATTAGGATAACTGGGATCCCAGAAGAAGAGAAAAGAGAGGGTGGTATACTGGAGTAAATTATAGCTGAGAACTTCTCTAATCTGGGGGAAGGAAACAGGCATCAAAGTCCAGGGGCACAGAGAACCCCCCTCAAAATCAATAAAAATAGGTCAACACCCTGACATCTAATGGTGAAGCTTACAAATCTCAGAGACAAAGAGAAAATCCTGAAAGCAGCTCAGGACAAGAAGTCTGTAACTGACAAGGGTAGAAACATTAGATTGGCAGCAGACCTAGACACAGGGACCTGGCAGGTCAGAAAGGACTAGGTTGGCATGATATATTCAGGGTGCTAAATAAGAAAAATATGCGGCCAAGAATATTCAGCTAGGATGTCATTCAAAATAGTAGATATAAAAAGCTTCCAGGACAAACAGAAACTAAAAGAATTTGTGATCACCAAACCAGTCATGCAAGAAATACTAAAAAGGATCCTCTAAATAAAGAAAGAACCCAAAAGTAACATAGATCAGGAACAGAGACAAAACAGTAACAGTCACTTTACAGGTAATACAATGGCACTAAATTCATATCCTTCAATAGTTACTCTGAATGTAAATGGGCTAAATGCCCCAATCAAAAGACACAGGGTATCAGATTAGAAAAAAAGCAAGATCCATTGATATGCTGCCTGCAAGAGACTCATATTAGACCCAAAAACACCTCCAGATTTAAAGTGAAGGGTGGAAAACCATTTATCATGCTAATGGACCCCAAAAGAAAGCTGAGGTGGCAATCCTTATGTCAGACAAATTAGATTTTAAACCAAAGAGATGATGAAGGACACTATGTCATAATTAAAGGGTCTATCCAACAAGAAGACCTAACAATTGTAAATATTTATGACCCTAACATGGGAGCAGCCAATTATATAAACCAATTAAAACAAAATCAAATAAATATATCAATAATAATACAATACTAGTAGGAAACTTCAACATCCCCCTCACTGCAATGGACAGATCTATGCAGAAGACCAACAAGGAAATAAAGGCAAGAAGAGAATACAGTTCTTCTCTAGTGCACATAGAACATTCTCCAGAAGAGATCACATACTGGGTCACAAATCAGGTCTCAACCACTACCAAAAGATTACGATCATTCCCTGCATATTTTCTAACCACAATGCTTTGAAACTGGAACTCAGTCACAAGAGGAAATTTGGAAAGAACTCAAATACATGGAGGTTAAAGGGTATCCTACTAAAGAATGAATGGGTGAACCAGGAAATTAAAGAATTTTAAAAATTCATGGAGGGTGCCTGGGTGGCTCAGTTGGTTAAGCGACTGCCTTTGGCTCAGGTCATGATCCTGGAGTCCCGGGATCGAGTCCCGCATCAGGCTCCCTGCTCGGCAGGGAGTCTGCTTCTCCCTCTGACCCTCCTCCCTCTCATGTGCTCTCTCTCGTTCTCTCTCAAATAAATAAATAAAATCTTTTAAAAAAAAATTTCACGGAAACAAATGAAAATGAAAATGCAATTGTTCAAAATCTTGTGATGCAGCAAAGGCAGTCCTAAGAGGAAAGTTTATAGCAATACAAGCTTTTCCCAAGAAACAACCTAACCTTACATATAAAGGAACTGGAGAAAGAACAGCAAATAAAGCCCAATCCCAGCACGAGGATAGAAATAATAAAGATCAGAGCAGAAATTAATGAAGTAGAAACCAAAAGAACAGTAGAACAGATCAATTAAACTAGGAGCTGGTTCTTTGAAAGAATTAATAAGATCAATAACCCCCTAGCCAGACTTAGCAAAAGAAAAGACAAAGGACCCAAATAAATAAAATTATGAATGAAAGAGGAGAGATCACAAACAACACCAAAGAAATACAAACAATTATAAGAATATATTCTGAGCAAATACATGCAACAATAACAGGCAATCTGGAAGAAATGGAGGTATTCCTAGAGACATATAAACTACCAAAACTAAAACAGGAAGAAATAGAAAACTTGAGTAGACCTATAACCAGCAAGGAAATTGAAGAAGTAATCAAGAATCTCCCAACAAATAAAACCCAAAATTGCTAGAACTCATACAGGAATTCAGCAATGTGGCAGGATTTTAAGTCAATGCACAGAAATCAGTTGTATTTCTACAAACTAACAATGTAACTGAAGAAAGAGAAATTAAGGAGTCAATTCCATTTACAATCGCACCCAAACCATAAGGTATCTAGGAATAAGCCTAACCAAAGAGACAAAGAATCTGTACTCAGAAAACTATAGAATAATCATGAAAGAAATTGAGGAAGACACAAAGAGATGGAAAAATGTTCCAATCTCATGGATTGGAAGAAGAAATATTGTTAAAATGTCTATGCTACCAGAGCCATCTATACTTTCAATGCCATACCCATTAAAATACCTTCAATTTTTTTCACAGAACTGGAACAAATAATCCTAAAATTTGTATGGAACAAGAAAAGACCCTGAATTACCAAAGGAATGTTGAAAAAGAAAAGCAAAGCTGGCGGCATCACAATTCCGGACTTCCAGCTCTATTACAAAGCTGTCATCATCAAGACAGTATGGTACTGGCACAAAAACAGGCACATAGATCAATGGAACAGAATAGAGAGCCCAGAAATGGACCCTCAACTCTATGGTCAACTCATCTTTGACAAAGCAGGAAAGAATGTCCAATGGAAAAAAGACAGTCTCTTCAACAAATGGTGTTGGGAAAATTGGACAGCCACATGCAGAAGAATGAAACTGGGCCATTTCCTTACACCACACACAAAAATAGACTCCAAATGATTGAGAGACTTAAATGTGAGACAGGAGTCCATCAAAATCCTAAAGGAGAACACAGGCAGCAACCTCTTTGACCTCAGATGCAGCAACTTCTTCCTAGACACATCGCCAAAGGCAAGGGAAGCAAAGGCAAAAATGAACTATTCGGACTTCATCAAGATTAAAATCTTCTCCACAGCAAAGGCACCAGTCGACAAAACCAAAGACAACCAAGAGAATGGAAGAAGATATTTGCAAATGACGTATCAGATAAAGGGCTAGATCCGAAATCTATAAAAAACTTAACAAACTCAACACGCAAAAACAAATAATCCAATCAACAAATAGGCCAAAGACATATACAGACATTTCTGCAAAGACATACAAATGGCCAAAAAACACATGAAAAAGTGCTCAACATCACCTGGCATCAGGGAAATACAAATCAAAACCACAATGAGATACCACCTCACACCAGTCAGAATGGCTAAAATTAACAATTAAGGAAAGGACAAATGTTGGAGAGGATGCAGAGAAAAGGGAACCTTCTTACACTGTGGTGGAAAAGCAAGCTGGTGCAGTCACTCTGGAGAACAGTATGGAAGTTCCTCAAAAAGTTAAAAATAGAGCTACTCTATGACCCAGCAGTTGTTCTTAGGTATTCATCCAAAGAATAAGAAAAAAAACTAATTCGAAGGGATACATGTGGGTGGTGATGATGATTTCAAAACAATGTGAGTGTACTTAATATTGCATTATATACTTCAAGATGGTAAAGTTTATATATGCATTTTACTACAATTAAAAATAATCAAATCAGAAAATAAAACCAACCAACCATCTTAATCTTTCCTAGATTCTTTCCTGAAACTTGTCAGGTATACAAGAAGTAGGATGTAAGGTCCGACTGCCTAGGTTTCAAATCCATTTTACAGTTATTAGCAGTTAGACTTCAGACAAGTTTGGACCTAGCTCCCTTGTATAAAGTGGGGGTAACATTATTTGTTCTTAAATCAAGCCTACTGTGTTACCTTTTTCTGAAGATTAAATGAGAAATGCCTAGACTGGTTCCTAGCTTGCAGTAAGCAGGCTATAAAGGCCAGTTATCATCATACTGTGCAGATTTCCTACAATGATCCTGAATGACATTTAAGATCAGAAATATCTATGTAAAGTTATCATATTATCATAAATATTACTTCTTTATCCCCAAAGGGGGATGAAGTTGCCATCTACTGACAATGTCGTGATGAGATTGAGTCAAGCCTTGTGATTGCTTTGGAAACCTAGAAACTAGGGCTCATGACTTCCTCCCACATGGGCTTATATTCCACATTGTCCAGTGGGCTGAGCTCTAACTACCTCTGGCAACTCTAGTCTCTTCAGAATGCTACCCCCTACCTTTTTTGAGCTGGGGACTAACCTAGGGTAGGGCTGGATGGAGCTCCAGAATATGAGAGTACTTCCACCTCTCAGTGGAAAGTGTTATTAATTGTAACAGGGGAGAAAGATGATGAAATTCTAGGAAACCACAGCTCCTCCCCTGCCAACCTGCTCTACTAGGACCCACTTCTGGCCTCCTACATGCCCAGATATTGTAGGCAAGTAACTTAGCATATGTCACATTTCTTCATTTATAGATCAAATGCCACCTGCCCTTGCATCCTTTTAGGGCTTCCAGGAGGCAACAATGAGCTAGCAGATGCAATCTAACACCAACCTTTGAAAGGAATCATCTGTACAAAATGTATGCCTGCTGCAAACTTGTCTATAATCTTGATCAGCTGCCTTTGTGTTGGCTTTGTAAAGTTTTTTTGGGGTAGGATATATATATATATAAATTTTTTTTTTTTTTTTTTGAGGGAGAGTGTAAGCATGAGTGGGGACAAGGGGCAGAGGGAGAAGCAGGCTCCCCACTGAGCAGGGAGCCTGATTCGGGGCTCGATCCCAGGACCCCAAGATCATGACCTGAGCCAAAAGCAGACACTTAATGGACTGAGCACCCAGGTGCCCCGGGTAGGAAAATATATATAAATCTAATGTCATCTGGTCTTAGACAGTTTTTGTTGAAGGGTTTTATTTTGTTGTTGTTGTTTTTATCAATGCAATTTTGTAACTATTAATTTGGTTTGCTCAGGTTTTCTATTTCTCCCTGATTCAGTATTGGAAGATTGTGTGTTTCTCTCATCCAAGTACTAACCAGGCCCGACCCTGCTTAGCTTCCAAGATCAGACAAGATGGGGCGCATTCAGTGTGGTATGGCCATAGACAGATTGTGTGTTTCTAAAGATTTATCTGTTTCTTCTAGGTTGTTCAACTTGTTGGCATATAATTTTTCACATTTTTCTTGTAATCCTTTGTATTTCTATGGTGTCAGTTTATTTATTCAACTTGGCCCATCCCCTCCCGTCTGCCAACCATCAGTTTCATTAGCTTTTTTTTGGAAGTTTGACTTACTCTTTCGTTTGGAGCATATTCCCCTGTTTCCTTATTTAAAAAGTATTTTATTTTCTATGTTATTTTTATGAATTAGGCAGAACAGCTAATTCTCTAAGACTTCAAAGAATTGCCTATGTAGCAGTGTCCCTTGTGTAGACTTCATGTGCCTGGTGGCTTTGATTGGCTGGCTAGGGCTGCACTAGACAGGTTGAGGTTGGGTCCTGAGGTGCTTCATGGCAGGGCTTCCCTGGTGGGAAAGCTGGGAAATGCTGGATTTGGGTGTCCTGACACTCTATGATTGGATGACATTATAGGTGAATTCTACCAAATATTTAAAGAAGACTTATTTAAAAGAAGACTTATTTAAAGAAGACTATTTAAAGAAGACAAATATTTAAAGAAGACCTACCATTCTCAATCTTTCAAAAAATAAACAGGAAGGAATTCTTTCCAATCTATTTTACAAGTATTACCTTGATATCAAACCCACACAAAGACAGTACAAAAAAAGAAAATGATAGGAGCTAAAGCAGGGTTGGCCCAAGGTGTCTTGCCATACTTTGTACCATGCTGGGGCCACCATAGGCGATACCTAGGTCTGGTGTGACCCAGAAGCCCCAGGCTTAGTGATATGATGGGCCAGCCAGAGAAGTTGCATCCTGCTTCCATTTGTGCTATTAGGTAGAGGGGGAATATAAACAAAGGCACTCAGCAGCACCTCCAACTCCAGGGTGAATTCTAGTGGTTTCCCCACCATTGGGCCAATGGTCTAGGGTTAATAAATGGGTTTACCTACAGTTTTATTGACCTTCAAAACATGTATGGTTTTTTTGTTTAGTAGCTCTCCCTGAAGACACCTAAAAACTCACACCATGTAGAGAATACAGGCACTTAAAAGAGAATAGCTCAAAAAAAATTTTAGGGTGGATAAACCAGTCAAATAACACCTATTCAAGTGATCAAACTTAACATCCCAATAATAGGACAAACTGACTCATATGACGGAGTATGACAATTAAATGTGATGTATGATCCAGTTGGAAACTGGATTAAGGAAAAGAAAATGTAATAAGGTTGATATTAGGATAATAGTCAAAATTTCTATAAAGTGTGCATTACATAACAGTACTGTAGTAATATGAATTCTCCTAGTACTCATAATTGCACTGTAACTATGTTAGAGACTATGCTTTTCTTGATGTATGCACATTAAAATGTTAGGAGTAAAGGGGTATCATGTTTATAACTTATTCTTGATTGGTTTAGAAAAACAGTGTTTCAAAAGTAGTAGGCTGTGTCCCCCCAAAATGTAGCACTTTGTAATATAGACTATTTTGAATTGAAGACATTTGAAAAATAGCAAGTAGAGAAAGAGGCTTTCCCTGAAGTCCCCTATCTGACTAAATGCAGATCCTCTAAAAGGAACGCAACTGTCATTAATGCCCTTCCTGGGAGTTTTATCAACCAGGGAAGATTGACTCGTCTCAAGAGAGGGCAATACAACACACTACACCCAGACAAAGTTGTCATAAACTATCATACCTATCTTCTGTTTTTCTGAAGGACCAGTCATCTTTCCTAAAAGTCTTTTACTCTTTCCCTGTTAAATTGGTATGTAATCCTATATTTTAAACTACTTCTTTGGGTTACTCACTTTTCCTGGGTATCCCCCATGTATTCACAGGAGTTACACTTGTTAATAAATTTCTGTGTGGTTTTCTCTTATTAATCTGTTTTTATTTCAGGGGTCTCAGGCAGAACAAAAAAATAGAAGGAAAATTATGTTTCCTCTCTTATGGTGTGGTAGATAATTTTATGTGTGTTTTGTATGTGTATTGTGCCCATTGGTTTGGCCAAATACTAGTCTAGATGTTACTATAAAGGTATTTTTTAGATATAATTAACATTTAATCAATAGACTTTGAATAAAGCAAGTTACTGTTTATACTAGGGACACAATTCTCATTCAATCAGTTGGAGAAAAATTTAAGAAAAAAAAATTTAAAGAATGAGGTCCTTTGAAGAAGGGGAACTCTGCCTGCAGTGTGTCTTTAGACTCCAATGCAGAGAGCTTCCTTTCTTCCATTCCTTGTTATCTACTTTCATGCCCATCTCCCTCTCCTGGAAATTTAATATTCTTGTACATAACATAATAAGTCTCTCTTGCCTAACTGACATACAAAGTACCCAGTAGCTGCCAAGAAATGACCCAGTGTCAATTCAATTCCAGTGGCTCACATTCCTACTGGAAGTGATAGCCATGATACCCTCCCTATAGCAAAATATGCAGAATAAAAGAAGACAGAGAAAAATCTTCATTAAAATGCCTTCATACCTTTCCCAAGGGTAGGTGAATTGCAACTCCGTATTTCTAATTGTGAAGAACAAAATCCTCAGTGTTGCTTGACTTCTCATCTTCTGTAAACCTAGATCCTATCAATTATCAAATTCTACTGGCTCTGCTTTCAAACTGCATCCAGTATGTGAGTACTCATCACCTATAGTTGAATCTTTTCAACAACCTCTGACATGGTCTCCCTGCTTCTACTTTATTCTCAAATCTGCAACCAGTATTATCCCTTTCCAACCTAAACCAAATCATGGCATTTATCTCTCATAAATTATCAGGGACTTTGTAATTTGTGCAAAAAGAGAAGATTGAAATTCTTAAAATGACCTAGAAAATCCTTCATGATTTTCACCACTCATTCCATGATCCCATAATTAAACTTCCCTGTCTGATCTCACACCTTATACATCTTTGGATCACTGTCTGCTTTTGACACGTTGACCTTCATGTATAGGCATGAGTCCTGCTCAGGCCTTGGAACTGGCTGTGACTTTTCTCTAGAACACCCTCCTTCAGCACACCTGGGTGGCTCAGTCGTTAAGCATCTGCCTTTGGCTGGGATGAGCCCCGCATCGGGCTCCCTGCTCTGCAGGAAGCCTGCTTCTTCCACTCCCCCTCCCCCTGCTTGTGTTCCCTCTCTCACGGTGTCTCCCTCTGTCAAATAAATAAATAAAATCTTAAAAAAAAAAACCAAAAACCCTCCTTCAGACATTTGCATGACTCAGTTAATGAAGCTGCGGCTTCTATGCAGACTTTCAACTCATTCCTTTACTCTTCTTCCTGTACAACTTCTAGTATAATAAATATTAGCCATATTTTATATTTATTAATTTTATATTTATTAATTTAATATACTTTTTCTCCTACTATAAAGCAAATTTCTCAAGGATGGACATTTTGTTTACTGGGATTTATCCTTGGTTACTAGTATACTGCATGTTATAAAGTAGTAAGTCAATAAATATTTGTTGAATGGGGAAATTATTTTTTAAATTAGGTGTAGGGAATTATATTGTTGTTTTTTTTTTTTTTTTTTTGAAGGAGCATGCTATAAAACATAGCTAGGATTGAAAGGACTGAAATTTAACAAAAAGTTTTGACTATATGTATCTTTCAACAAAAGTGCTTCTCTGGGTTTGGGAGTCTATTTAAAATACCAATTTAATTCTGTATCCTGAGCCCTAATTTTCTCCCAGGTGAAACTAAGGATAATAGTATTTACCTTTAAGTGTTTTGATGAAGCATTAAATGAGATAATGTATTTGATATTGGTTTAATATAATAAAATACTGGCTTAATATGTATGCATGTTCTTCTACTTTTAAAAAAATTCTGTAAACTAAATATAATATTCTAACAAAAAGTAAGACATTTATGGAAACTTAGACATGAAATCCAAAATATAAAATTTAGACATTGAAATACTTTCTCTTCACTCAAACTGAAATTATTAATCTATCTCCATATATATATATATATATATATATATATATGTAGACATACATGTTTAAGTCCAAATATATGCTCACTCTCTGTGTCCAGGACTACAAGTATTAAAGAAATAGAAATATCTTGGGGAATCCATTTTCAGAAATGAGTAAATTTGGGGGTACATTGGTGGCTCAGTCGGTTAAGTGTCTGCCTTTGGCTCAGGTCCTGATCCCAGGGTCCTGGGATAGAGCCCTGTTTCTGTCCAACTCTCTGCTCAGCAGGAAGCCTGCTTCTCCCTTTGTCTGCTGCTCCCCCTGCTTGGGTGTTCTTTCTGTCAAACAAATAAATAAAATCTAAAAAAAAAAGAGTAAATTTAGGTCTTGGAAGCCAAGCAGTTTCAAACCTGAGAAATGGATGTATAGGAGACAATGACTAACAAATAAAATACACCATCATCACCACTATTACAAAACCAGGTTAGCTATTATTTGTTAGCATTGGGAACAATTCAAGTATCAACACAAAGTCTTAAAGCTAAGAAAATATGGCCTTTAGATGACTGAATTTCATAAAAGACTGGATTTGGCTCCTTCTTTTCCTACATATATAGTTTTCCTATAAAGCTTCTAAGATAGTTGACAACCTTGGTTGCAAGGTCAAAACAAGCAGCCCAAGAACTGTGAAAAGAAACCATTGGAGGTCATATAAGGAAGTTCCTTTCTCACAGAGGTCAAAGACCAGGATTGCCTATAGGTGACTTCTGTGTACAAGCATAGCTCAGTCCTGGTCAAAGAGAATGATCATCAACAGGAGAGAAAATCAAGGGAGGATTGAAGAATCCCACTCATACTGTACTGGAGCCAGCCATCTGAGAACATTCATCTGGTATCAGAACCTCCTCCCATGTGCCCTGATGATGAATAAAGGAACCAGGACCCTGTAGCCTCTAAGCTGTGCCAGTCAACTCATGCTATATTTACACTCTACTCCAATTAAGACACCATTTGTTTGTTTGTATGTTGTTGTTTTTTCTATTTTTTAATATTCTTTAACATTTGTTTTCCTCTCTTTCTTGATAAACGGCCCTTTGGAGATTGCTACCACCTTCTCAACTGAACCAAGAGCAAAATACTTCCACACTTGGGCAGCATAGAAGGGAATGATCAGAGAGGCACTGTAGGCAGAGGAAGGTGCACATGAGTAGATGGTCCCATTCCTAGATTCTAGGGAAAACCAGGGGGCACTGGAGATATACAGAAATGAGAGTGAGAAGAGCAGGACTGACTTCATAACATGGGGACACACTGTGAAATGAAAGGGCTGAGCTCTTTGTTCAAATTTATTAAGAATTTTAAGACAGTGGCAGCAGGCGGGCATTAAGCCTCACACAGAGCCTTGGTTGTTCTTGGCTTCCTTTGGATTTAATTCGGTCAGTTATCTATAAGCTGTGCTGATATAATAGATACTTTTCTTATAAAATCAGTCACTACCTCCTGGTAACGTGGGAGCTGTATTGCATGAAACAGCTTTGATATCCACAAAAGAAGCACATCAAAATATGTAAACTGTATGACTTGCGGGATGATAATTTTGTTTCACATTGGAACAAGTTTATCATTTTTAACATAGAAGGCTACTGGGGATAAGTAATGCTTCCTCTTTCAATATGCTATTGGACCTGCTATTTTTTAACAGTTGTACTATGTATGAATGACTGCTGGGAAAATATTGAAGAACTGAAAAGCTGTGTAAAACTACCAATTTTCAAGATAAAAAATTCCTTTTATTGCAAATGTATTGGCATTTATAGAATCAGGCCAAAAAAAAAAGGGAACAGACTGAGTTTCTATAATAATTTGAAAATTGGGACAAGCAAATTTTCAATTTACACGAATATTATTATAATGTCTATATATTACAGTTGTAATGATGGAAAACATGATGGTTTAATGAAACAGATTATAATTTCACTCTTACATTGACCAAAAGATAAAATTTAAAGGCCTTAGTTTGTGATTAGAGAAAGGTGTGGTACTTAAATGACAGCTTCTGAGCCAACTAGTCAGACTGCCTCTAGCTTTAATTGTGTGGGCAGATATGTGTGATCTTGAACAATTCATTTAATATCTCTAGGATTCCCACATCTGCAATGGAGAAAAATAACAGTGCCTCTCTCCTAGTATCTGTGAGGTTTTAAGGAGATACTACATGTGAAACTCCTTGGAATATAACATGCTTTCAAAAATGTTTGCTATTAACTACTGCCGTTATTATGGTCATGATTGCTATTATTGTTGTTCCTATGATTACTACACAATGTCACACTTGCCTGCCTCTCAACATTATTTCCTGTCACCTTCTCTCAGCCTAGGCAAGCTCCAACCAAACTCTCCATTCCCTGCATATACTTGAAGATTCTGTCTTCTTGTTGCCATTGCTGGGCATAGACTGAGAACCACTTGGAGGGGATGTTGTAGAGGCAAATTCAAGCCACAGGAGAGAACTGGGTTGAATGAGATCCCCCTGAAAGTTCCTCTTGGCTCTAAGATTCCATCAGATCAACAAATGAACATGAGAGTTAGCAGGCACATTTGACATTCTCAAGAGCAATCTTTGATTCCTCTCTGCTTTGCCAGTCTCCTGCACTGTTTTAGAACACTAGCTGAGGGAACCTTCTGTTCCATCACACGGAGCATGAGGTGGAACTGCCACAGGTGGGAGTCCTGGAGACACACTCAGGTCGGGGACAGATGGCCCCGTTGGGTGGGCATAGGCTTGGGAGACAGAGCCTGTGTGTCTGATCATGAGCAAGCTTGCTTAGATTCTCTGAGCTTTCAGTAGTTAAATGCAGATATTAGCTGCCACTGCAGAGGGTGAAAATTGAATTAGATATTGTATACAGAGAGCCCACTGAATATCCCGTCCCCTGTCATGCCTTCCCTGGGGACTCGGGCTGTGTCTCTAAGGGGATTTACCTGAATGGTTAGAGATTATGGGTTCACCAGGAATAGTGGGGTGCAGGCAGGTACGGCAGATGGTAGCAGGCCCTGAAACCGAGACAAAGGGACCTGGGTTTGAGAAAGCAAAGGGTTAGTAGCTTTGCTCTGGTCATTTCTTCTGTTTCTTCTCTTCTTCTGGCCATAATTTAATAGGCTGGAAATAATGGACTAATTTTAAGAACCCAGACTTCCATAACTCTTTCTCCAGCTTTAAAAATAGCTACAAATCTGTCCCAGGCCTACACTAGAAAGGAAAATAAAATGCAATTTATCCTGACACTTCTTTCTGGTTCCACTGGGCATGGGCTTTGGAGGTGCGCCATCATCCAAGACAGGCTGTCTTGGCACAAGGGTGCCAGGGCCCATGAGCTGAGGAACGCCAGGCCAGCAGCAGGTGGGTGCTTCACCCATCTTCTTCCCCAAGAGCCCCGAGCTGGGAGCGTACCCTGTGGTTCTGTTGTCAGTCTCAGCCTCTGTCTGTTCAACTGGGATTGAAAACCTCACCTCCATGGTGGCTGTGCCCAGAGCATACTAACTCACTTATAATGGTAGCTCTAGTGAGAAGGAATTATCTCTGACATCTGAAACATTAATATTCAAAGGTTGAGTTATCTGGGGAAGAAAGCAAGGTACCTAGAGCCACAGATCCAGAGTTTGGTCGACCTGGGTTCAGGGACCTTCCTCACTAAAGCAAGTAAGTTCAATGCAATGCCGTAACTATTTACTGAGCAACTGCTCTCTCCCAGGTGCTACAGGAGACAAAGCAGCCTGCTCCCTCAACATGCTTCCTAATGATTCTCAGGCACAGACTTGGGGACTGCAGTGAAAATTTATGTACTCTTTAGCACAAATAATAGACAGTGGCTCCCAGCTGAATTATTACATTGATGGATTTTTTTATTATGTTATGTTAATCACCATACATTACATCATTAGTTTTTGATGTGGTGATCCACAATCCATTGTTTTCGTATAACACCCAGTGCTCCATGCAGAACGTGCCCTCTTAATACCCATCACCGGGCTAACCCATCCTCCCACCCCGGATCTTCAAGTGTCAGTATCCCCATCTCCAACCTCTCCTCATGGAGGGGCAGCCGGCAGGAAAGAGGAAAACAAATGTAAAACCCCTATTACAATGCCTGACTATTAGAAGACATCAACCAATGGGAGTCATTTTTATATTTGCCAAAAAGATAGAAAAGATCTATCTCATTTTCACTATGACTTTATGAGAAATAATATAAAAAATCTTAAAATTTTAGTTAATATGAAACACTATAGTATTTATTTTTCTCAACTTTTGTCATCATCATTGTAATAATACAAAGTGCTTAACATTATGCAGTGTCCTAGCATTTATACCTCCCTACAACTCTCCCTACTGCAATTATCCCATTTTACAGAGGAGAAAACTCAAGCACAGAAAAAGTAATTCATATGGCCAGGGTCACAAAATTCTTAAGAATATTTCTTTGGTTTGTGTTTCACTGTATCTGTCTCCCCCTCTTTCTACTCTCTCTAGATCCCTGACAAGGTGGGAAGGCAAGCCCAGTATGGTAGACTTTTCTTCCTTTCAGAGAGGTGACTCCTCTTTCTGTCAATATCCATATACCTCAGAAGGCTGTTGTTACCAAGTCTCCTGATATTTACAAGTTTCAACTCCTCTGTTTCTTTCCTATATATTGCTCTGCAGGCCTAACCCCTTACCTAAGAAAATACCATGGATGATATTCATTTGTAACCAGAGACACCAGGGAGGAAAGAAGTGAGCTTTGACAGCAGCTGAACGAGGCAAAGTGGAATCACAGAGCCTATAGAAATGGTATGATGTAGCTGCCAGATGAAATGGGCCAAAAATTCATCTTGCATGATCTTTTGAGTGTCCATTATTGAAATGGCTTTGCAAGCCAGTCAAGTAGCATAGGGTTATGAGAATATGTAACCAGAGACCTGACATCCTGTGTCTGAAAAAAAGAAAGGTCCAGTGCCCCCCTTCTAAGAGTAGAATTGCAGCCTCCCAGCAGAGCATGAACTGGGGAGCCAGTCACCAAACTCCCCTGCCCCCAGAAGGAAGTCAAGCGGATGAATAAATGGCAAAGTTGGAGCTGCTTCTGCAGTGGCTTTTAAGGGTCTATATAACACTTGACTTTGGTTTGCAGTGAGGCAAATCTTCTCTCATAACATGATTAGGAAAGGGTTTCTGGAAACATTTCCTCAGGATGCAGAAAGGCATAAGGAGTGTTATGCATACTACTTTGTGTCTCAAGATAATCTCAAGTAGTAGTTTTTCTATCTTCGGTGGTTTTCCTTTCACTTGCCATTTATTGGTGCAAAGTGTGATATTTATAACAGTTCAAAGAGCAAAGGAGTCACTTGTGCTCAGTCAGGTGCCATTTTGAAAACTGCTCTTCATCTAAATCTGAAAGATTAACTTAAAGCAGCAAAATTCAAAAACATCTTGTGCAGAAAATGCTCCCTTTAAAATGTAGAGTTTGATTTTTAAATTAAATTGTCATCTTTAAGAGATGGCATTCAAAGGGGCTTGTTAGCAATCACTTTCATATTTAGGAAAATAAGGAACAGAAAAGAAAAAGAACTTCCTCATTGTCAGCCTCAAGTCAAAACAACAACTTCAACTTGACATTTGATTCTCACAAAAACTACAGCGGTGAAAAAAACATGCATGTTACAGTGAGGAAACTTTTTTTCAAAGAATCACTTAAGGGTGCTTTACCTCCCACCCAATTTCAGGAGAAGCCTGGTGAGGAGACAAAGAGGGCCGGGGTGGGGCGGAGGCCCTGGGCTGGCCCGAAAGCTGAGTCACAGGAATCGCACCCCTGCAGTGGGCGAGGCCCTCCAGCGCGGCCACCGCACCCTCGCCCGGGGATGTCCGCGCCAGACAAAGCCAGCTTCGCAGTAAAGGAATGCCTGTCCCCCTAGGTACCACCCAGACCCTTAGTTATCATGCCTCGGTCCCCAAGAGCAGGTTGGCGCGGCTGTTGCAAAAATCCATTAGGATAAAATAGAACTAAGGAGGGACAATGCATGATGCAGGAAGTGCTGGGGGGAGGGGGCTCTGGCTCCTTTTAATTTTCCGCCGTCGTTGCGGTTAGGGTGCACTGGTGCACGCGGGGGGGGTCCCCCAAACGCCAGGCCCGCCTCCCGACGCCGGGGCCGAGGCGAGGCGCGAAGGAGTTAAGCGGGCCCGCGGGTGACGTCACCTCATTTACATACGAGCGCGCATATAGCGGCGCGCCGCGCGCCCCCCCGACCCCGGCATTGGGTGGCGGCCACTGAGCGGAGCGGACTTCACTTGCACGCGCACCTCGCTCCGGTGAGCCCCGGGGCCCCTGACTCCTACCCTCGGTCCTTTCCCGCCCGGCGCCCGCGCTCGCCTCTGGGCGCCCGTCTCCCTAGGGAGGCATCCCTACAGCCGAGCCCAAAGGGTCCTCCCGGGGAAGCCTGCCTTGGGGTCTTGGGGATGCCAAACCCTTCCAGATGCTGGGGAACGGGGTCGGGAGCTTGGTGATTTAAAGACCCCCCCCCCCCCAAGCTGGGCGTTTGGCAGTGCAGTTCCGAGGGAACTTTTTTTTTTTTTTTTCCTCCCGCCCCGGGCATTCTGCACTGCCTCTTAGGCGGTGATTAATCAGGAACAGAAAAATCCTTTGTTCCGACTCACACCCACCCAAGCCCGGAGCTTCAACAATTACGTTTTTTCTGTAGTCTCTGATGGCTTCTTGGGCCGTATCTGTCCAGATTTAAGGTGGCTGGGCTATACTGTGAAATGGGGGGGGGGGCAAACCAACCCTTCTTGCAGGGGAATGTGTGCGGGGGTTGCCGAATTGCCCCTAAATGCAGATCAAGCCTGGTTTATGGGGTGTGGGGCAGCTCGGTGCGCCGCCGGCTGCATTGTTGAGCGCGAGTGAGGAGGCAGTAGGGCGGTGGTCGGGGGCGCCGGCTGCAGCTGCCGCCTTTGTGAGCAGAGAAGAAAAGCAGCACGGGCCCACATCTTTGGAGGAGACTCATGGAAAATGGAAGCACTGTGCAGCCTAGGCTTCATTTTGAGAATTTTTACTCGATCCTACCACTCCCGCCCCCGAATTGAAATGGCCTCACTATTCTAGCCAAATTTTAATTTTCAAACGTTGTAACTGACAGCCCACGCTGGTCAGTTTCATCATTGAAAAGAGTCGCCTCCTAATGGGAGGGCAATCTTCCCAGTTTGGCCCCCCGCATTTGGAAATAACGAGTTCTTTTTCTGTGTAGAAAGAGGAAGAGCTGTAGGCTTGAATGAAAGCGGAAGGAGGCAGAGGTGGGGTTTCAGGCAAGGGATGTGAGGGCAGAAGCGCATTTCTGAGCCGGGAGAGAAGGGTGGGTCGCTTGCTCGATCTCACCCTCCCTCTTGGTTTTGTATATGCAGCTTCCTCTGCAACCATGTCTGACAAACCCGATATGGCTGAGATTGAGAAATTCGATAAGTCGAAATTGAAGAAGACAGAAACGCAAGAGAAAAATCCACTGCCTTCAAAAGAAAGTAAGTTCCCCCGCCGCGCGAGCGCGCGCGCCACGCCCTCGAGTAAAAGCTCGGCGGGAGTGCGGATGGGAGGGGCCGGGAGAAGGACCGGGACAGGGACGGGACCGGGGCGGCGAGGGAGTGCGGGGTAGGAGGTGACAATTTTTATGATGATTGTGGCCTGGAAAGGTTAATTAAAAACTGTTTTGTAGCCAACAAACAGGGCTTCAATAATTTGATAATGGGATGTTTGTTACACCATATTAATATGCAATATTACACCATTTTATGTTAAAATGTTTTTTAATGGCCATATTTTCGCGATGGGACGACTTGATATTTGGCGGATTTTTATGATATGGGAAGACACTGTAAACGAAAAGTACGGTAATCTTACACTAGGGTGTACTGAGTCTGCTTAATGAGCTCCCAACATCTTTTTTCTCTTTTTTTTTTTCTTTCCTGTCACAGCGATTGAACAGGAGAAGCAAGCAGGCGAATCGTAATGAGGCGCGCGCCGCCAATATGCACTGTACATTCCACAAGCATTGCCTTCTTATTTTACTTCTTTTAGCTGTTTAACTTTGTAAGATGCAAAGAGGTTGGATCAAGTTTAAATGACTGTGCTGCCCCTTTTCACATCAAACAATCTGAACTACTGACCAGGAACACCAAGCCTCCTTTCCATGTGCCTGGCTGGCTCGCAGGGGAGAAAAATAACTTGTATGCTGGTGAAGGAAGAAGCTGGGTGGGACGACCAGTAAAAACTAAATTGGTCCAAGGTATCTGGCAGGCTGTACGATGCAGTTTAATCAGTGCCATTTTTTTCTTTGTATGATATTAATTACTGGAATGCACAATTTTTTAATATGCAAATAAAAAGTTTAAAATGGGGTGTGTTTGTAAAGAGTGCCTTATTCTCCCTGAAATCCATGCAAGAGAGCCTACCTCTTGGTCTCATTGGGGAAAAACAAATGACAAACATCTGGTGATTTGGGTACATCCTGGTACAGCATAAAAATGGGTTTCAAATACATAAAATACATCCTACAGACTAGTTAATTGAGAGATTTTCTTAGGCTGACTGAATTCCCATGAGCAGTATCAAAGTTTTACCAAGAATATACTTGCAATCTTAAATGTTTTGATAAGATAAATTTGAATTTATTTTATACAATCAAGAAAAGGAGGTGGCAACATTCATAGCATATTTCTGGTATCAAATTATACTTGGTTACTTAGTTACTGGCATTGGCACAAATAGAATTCAAGCAGTCTTGTTAGATGAAAAATGAAAATTGCATTCTTAATTGCTTTATAAAGGAATTTGGCATTTGTGATTCTGCATTAGCTCATTCAGAATGCAATATTAAATAGTAATACACATTAATGAGTATTTTGGACTAATTGAGTTCATTAATTTGAGTAATTAAAAATCCTTGCATTTTGAACAGTAATTTACCGCTGACATTTGGTCTAAGTTTAATTCAATATGAATTACTTGGCTCATTTCCAGATTTTATTCATAAGTATCAGTTCAAATACTTCCAATAGTAGGTAAAAGGAAAGCTTTTGGTCATTTAAGAAAAGGAGGGAAGTTAGTTAAATACATAATTTTATTGTTTAAGTAATTGTCAACACAATCCTGAATAGATTCTGGGGTCTTTTTTTCTAAGATTTTTCTCTGTCAGCACAAGCAGGGGTACTGGCAAGCAGAGGGAGAAGCAGGCTCCCCCCTGAGCAAACAGCCGAATTCCAGGGCCCTGAGATAATGACCTGACCTGAGCCAAAGGTAGATGCTTAACCCACTAGCCACCCAGGCACCCCAGATTCCTAGGTCTGAGGAAGAGTACATAAGAACAAAGGCAACAATTTAAAGCCGGTAGTTTACTTACTATCTCATCTATGCAATGTACATGTCTTAAGAAATAAAACTTTTTCCCCAGATAATGACTTTTGAAAATATTTGTTAATGTATAGGTGGGGAATGATGGTGGGAGCAAAGGAAGGTGCAAATTGTTCATGTTTATTAAACCAGTTTATTTCATTTCCTTTGCTCAACACTTATTTTGAGAAATATTTGCCTGTGGTTTAGACAATTATCCAGAGCATCAAAAGCTTTTATCTGCACTGCAAGGGGATATGTGCCTGTGGCTATAAAACAGGAAGTTCCTAAGCTGGTTTAATAGAGAATAGACAAGTGGTACGCACAAAATTCTGAGACTTCTCAAGTTGAAGACAGGCCCTCCAACCCTGCACTTTATTTTCTGAGTGGATGAATTAGATTCACTTTGCACACCGAGAATAGGAGGTGGGTGGAAGAAACATTGAAAACTTTTAGGGAAGGGAGAAAAAAATTTTCTTCCCTGGAGAGGGAGAGAAAATTCCTGGAAGTGCTAGGGTTTTTTTTGAATCCCTATGGGAATTCAACCAAGCTGTTAAAAGCTTGGAGTGGATACTCTTTTTCACAGGCACAAAGGGAACCTGAGATTCACCATTAGAATGAGGGATTATTCAGACTCCCTAAACAATGGCATCCTTGACTCTCTGCTTTCCCCCTTGGAGATAGGCCAAGGAAATTTATGTTAAGAGCTGAATGAAGGTCAGTGTTGTCTGGTACTTCTGCAAATTTTGAATTGGTCAGGACAAATAAAACTAGAAGAAGGAAAAAGCTCATGAAAGGACTCTTGAGACACAGTCTTAATCATTTTCAAATATCAAAAAGTTCTCAACCATTGCAGATACATTATCAGTTTTCCAATGGATAGAATTTCAAAGCAACTTTACTCTTTAAGAAGACAAACAACTTTAGGGTTGTGTGTGCAAGTATTGAGTATATAATGGGGGTGGTAGGAAGGCATGTAAAAGCAACAAATGTTAGTCTCTTCTGTATAGGGACTCTTACATTCCTAATAATCACTGGATTCCTATATCTTGTGAGTTATATATTGTTTTCTTTAAAAGCGGGAGAAAGACTGTTTATCTCATCCAAAGAGGCACTAATTCCCCCAAGACCAATGTAAAGTAATTTTCTATTGTTTGTAAACAAATGGGGTCAGTTTAAAGAATTCCAAATTTAAAGTTCTTTGGAAAGAACAGTGCATTTTGGAAAATAAAATAGTACAAAATAAAACATAAAGCATCCTGAGCCTTACTGCAGAATGTGAACTTAAAGTACATTGTTCAGTAATAAGGGCAGCAGCACATGTCACCCCAAAATGTGGCACTTTTCAGCTGAAGGCATTTGAAAAATAGCAAGTAGAGAGAGAGGCTTTCCCTGAAGTCCCCTATCTGACTAAATGCAGATCCTCTAAAAGGAACTCAACTGTCATTAATGCCCTTCCCAGGAGTTTTATCAACCAGGGAAGATTGACTCTTGTCATAAGAGAGGACAATACAACACACTACACCCAGACAAAGTTGTCACAAACTATCATACTGATGTGGTTTTAGAATATAGGTGAGGTTCAGTGTCCTAGAGTCCAGAGCCAATGACCAGGAAAGGATTCTTGAGACGTCTTTGGTGCAAAATGGTGGTTTATTAAAGCACAGGGACAGGACCCATGGGCAGAAAGAGCAGCTGCACCAGGGTTGTGAGGAGTGGCTGATTATAAGAAAGGGGTGGGGGAGGTAAGGAAAAGGGAGATTTTCAAAAGGATTTTCATATGTTAAAGAAGACTTACAGTATACCTGAGGCATTGCTGTTGTCAAATTAAGGTGGCCTTTCTCTCTAGCAAGGCGTTGACATTAAGACAGTTGGGAGCTTCCTGGAAGAATATCACAGATGTCCCACCCAGGAGTGGGGGGAGACAGGAAGGGGAAGTTTGCATGCAGGGTGTCAGATTGTGCTTTGTCTTCAGCTAGCCTTCTGCTCCCTCATCATTTCCTTCCCAAGAACAATTCTGACCCTTAAATCTTTAAGGTTGTTGAAGGTGGAAGGTCTCGTCTTCTGTAACGTCTTCATGCTGAATAGGGGCATAGAGATGTCCCTACCTATGGGTCAATATTGGTCAGTTGGGGATGTATAGGGGAGTTACAAAAGGGGGAGGCAGCTGAATCCAACATGGACAACATATATGAACCTCCTTGAGTGAAAGGATCATCTGTCAGCTGGAAGTTATGGCAGTGAAGGAGTCTTGACACAAGGCAGGGAGACACCGGAAATACAACAAAATAAGATTAATATTGTAATGAGAAAGAAAAGTATGAATAAAAGACCTTCAGTAGTTGACCTTTGATAATTTAACTCCAGTCCAGGAGTTTACAGCAATCACTAAAGGAAAGAGATCATTTAAACAACCAATTTGAGTATTCACATCAGTTAGAAACCCAGAAATATTTTTGTGGTAATCTGGATCGTATACACAGCATTCTGTTTTTATATATTATATATATTTATTTTATAGCACAAGCTCTACTTTTTGCAACAGGTAAAACATCTAATGCCATTCTATTTAGTAAAGCTGCTTTATGCATTTGTATTACCTTAGTATTTAATAGAGAAATATTATTTTGAGTGTTATTTAGGAATTTGACCATTTACTTAAGACCGTCTTCATGTCAAACAACATTCTCCAGTCCCAAAGAGGGAACAAAGATGGATGTTAGGTGGTCATACCAATGAGACACAGAACATGTCCACCATCATTTGGAAGGTTGGCTGGTTTGGTAATGGTTTTAATTATGTGTCCGTGCACCCAGGGAAAATCTGCAGTACAGCAGCCTATCCAGCCCTGGAGAAGCCATGGGCTCAAGTTAGAGTCACATAGCCACTGGGTCCCAGCCAGGAACCAGCCATCAAATACTGAGCCTCCTTGAAGTGCAGTCAGGATTATTATCAAAGCCTATTTGGTTTTGTAGGGCCATCTTTGATTTGTGGGTGACTGCATGTCAGTCTTTGTTAAAGGTGGTTATTCTATGCTTGGCTAAAGTCTTTGTTTGCAATTGTATTTAAATAGAGGTGGCTTCTAGGATAAATATGAGGGATGAATAAATATGACTATGAGGGATGAAACCATCAAGAAGCACTTTTTGTTTGAGGTCCAGCCTTTATAATATCCTAATTACAAGGAATCACTGGCAAGTGGAAGAAGACTTCTCAAGAGATAAGGCCATCCCCAAGTACATTTTCCAATCCAATCATAAAGAAAGTGGGGTCATCCATTATCTCTCTAAGTCCATAGTTAACCCTATGGAGTCAGGTATGCTCTGGATTTTAGGGAAGGATTTTGTCATCCCAGCCACACAGAATTGGTCAAGATGCTAGTTGAGTTATATAATTGTTGGGGAATCAATCCCATTTTTTTAGTTGTTTAAATAATTATACACACATGGGGTCCTGTTATTACCCCCACAGAATAACAAGCAAGGAGATTGTCTATACATGAGCTACTGTGGCAATTTCTCTCATTTACATCAAGTTGTCTAAATTAGGCAAACAACATTTAAGGACCCTTGATTATATGCAAGGGGTGGGGGAGGTAAGGTAAAATTAGGATTTAACATCTGCAAATGTGGGTTATTGAAACACAATTTTTCTCTCTAAAATAACCCTCATTTTAAATCAGAGATAGCCGAATCAGGACTATTTATTTGAAAAAACAAGTCCAATTTTAACAAACTTGGCCTAATTATTTACATAAGCTCAGCAAGAATAATGATTGATGATATAAATCTTTCAGAATCTGCTTTGCTGCAACTTTATAAGGAATCTCTAAGTTGAACTCTTAGTTGTCTCTCCAGGCACAAACCTACATCCAATACTCAATGCTTTAGTACTTTATCCCATTCAATCCCATTTATCACCCAAGCAAAACTTCAACTTTTCAGGTTACCAAAGACTTTGATGAAAGCAATCTTAACAATTTCCTATGAAAACTTTGAGTGCCTGAGGAATGTCACATATATCCCATGGAGGGGAGGGGTGTGGGGTGTCAGTTTCTGCCTGTCCTCAGCTTGCTTCTGCTCCCTCATCATAAAGACTTAAAGCCCTATATTCAGGTGGCACATGATGTGGTTTTGAAATATAGGTGAGGTTTGGTGGGGTGGGATCCAGAGCCAAAGACCAAGAAAGAATTCTTGAGATGTCTTTGGTGCAAAATGGTGGTTTATTTATTTTTTTTTTTTTTAAAGATTTTATTTATTTATTTGAGACAGAGAGAATGAGAGACAGAGAGCATGAGAGGGAGGAGGGTCAGAGGGAGAAGCAGACTCCCTGCTGAGCAGGGAGCCCGATGTGGGACTCGATCCCGGGACTCCAGGATCATGACCTGAGCCGAAGGCAGTCGCTTAACCAACTGAGCCACCCAGGCGCCCAAAATGGTGGTTTATTAAAGCACAGGGACAGGACCCATGGGCAGAAAGAGCTGCTGCCCCGGGGTTGTGAGGAGTGGCTGATTATATATGCAAGGGGTTGGGGGAGGTAAGGAAAAGGGAAGTTTTCAAAAATATTTTTATATGTTAAAGAGGACCTACAAGGTACCTGAAGCATTGCCATTGTCAAGTTAAGGTTGTTTTTCCCTCTAGCAAGGCATTAATATTAAGAAAGTTGGGAGCTTCCTAGAAGAATAGCACAGATGTCCCAACCCAGGAGTGTGTGGTGGGGGGAGGTTTCAGGGTGTCAGATTGTGCTTTGCCCTCAGCTTGTCTTCTATTCCTTTATCAATTCTTCTATTTTTCTGAAGGACAAGTAATCTTTCCTAAAAGTCACTTTTTCTTCTCTGAGAGTCCCCTTTCCCTATTATGGTGGCTTAAAAAAAAATTCCAGTATGTTACCTATATGTAACATTAGTTTCATGTGTATAATATAGTGATTCAACATTTCCAGACAACACCCAGTGCTCATCACAGGAATTGCTCTCTTTAATCCCCGTCACCTATTTCACCCAGGCCCCACACAGCTCCCCTGTGGTAACCATGAGTGTGTTCTTTATACTTAAGTGTCTATTTCTTGGTTTGCCTTTCTTTCTTTTTCCCCCTTTGCTCCTCCGTTTTGCTTCTTAAATTCCACACCTGAGTGAAATCCTATGGTATTTGTCTTTCTCTGACTGGTTTATTTCACTTAGCATAATACTCTCTAGCTCCATCCATGCTGTTGCAAATGGGAAGATTTCATTCTTTTTTATGGCTGGTAACATTCCATTGTGTCTGTATATATACCATATCTTTATCCATTCATCTATCATGGATACCAGGGCTGCTTCCATAATTTGGCTATTGTAAATAACGCTGCAATAAACATAGGAGGCCATGTACCTGTTTGAATTACTGTTTTTGTATTTTTGGAGTAAATACCCAGTAGTGTGATTCCTGGATGCTATGGTAGCTCTATTTTTAACATTTTGCAGAACCTCCACACTGTTTTTCAGAGTGGCTGATGCACCAGTTTGCATTACCACCAACAGTCCTCTAAGGTGCCTTTTCTCACATCATCACTAACACCTGTTGTTTCCTGTGTTGTTAATTTTAGCCATTCTGACAGGTGTGATGTGATATCTCATGGGGTTTTGATTTGTATTTCCCTGAGGATGAGTGATGTTGAGCATTTATTCGTGTGTCTGTTGGCCATCTGTATGTCTCCTTTGGAGAAATGTCCGTTCATCCCCATTTTTTAATTGGATCATTTGATTTTTACGTGTTGAGTTCTGTAAGTTCTTTACATATTTTGGATAGTAACCCTTTATCAGATATGTCATTTGCATATATCTTCTCCCATTCTGAATGTTGCCCTATAGTTTTGTGATTTCCTTCACCATGCAGAAGCTTTTTATTTTGATGGAGTCCCACTTGTTTATATTTGCTTTTGTTTCACTTGCCTCAGAAGACATATCTAGAAAAATGTTGCTGTGGTCAATTTCAGAGAGATTACTGCCTGTGCTGCCTTTATGGTTTCAGGTCTCACATTTAGCTCTTTCATCTGTTTTGAGTTTATTTTTGTGTTTGGTGTAAGAAAGTGGTCCAGTTTCATTCTTTTGCAAAATTTCTTTGCTTATTGGGGATCTTTTGTGGTTCCATATGAATTTTAGTATTTTTTCCTATTCTTCAAAAAATACTGTTGGCATTCTGAAAGAGCACAAAGGGATTTTGTAGATTGCTTTGTGTATATAGACATTTTACCAATATTTGTTCTTCCAACACACAAGTATTGAATGTCTTCCCATTTGTTTGTGTCACCCTCGATTTCTTTAATCAATGTTTTATAGTTTTCAGAGTATAATTTTTTCCCTCTTTGGTTAGGTTAATTCCTAGGTATTTTATTATTTGGGGCACAATTATAAATGAGATTGTTTTCTTAATTTCTCTCTGCTGTTTCATTATTGCTGTATAGAAATGCAAAGTTTCTATACATTGATTTTTTTTAAAGATTTTTAAATTTTATTTATTTGACAGAAAGAGAGAGAGGGTGAGAGCACAAGCAGGGGGAGCGGCAGGCAGAGGAAGAAGCAGGCTCCCCACTGAGCAAAGAACTTGATGTGGCACTCGATCCCAGAACCCTGGGATCAGACCCCGAGCCAAATGTAGACATTTAACTGACTGAATCACCCAGGTGCCCCTATACATTGATTTTTTATCCTATAACTTTGCTCAATTCATTTTCAGTTCTCATAGTGTTTTGGTGGAGTCTTTAGGGTTTTCTACATATCACATCATGTCATCTGCAAATAGTGAGAATCTGACTTCTTCCTTACCAATTTGGATGTCATTTATGTACATATGTATGTATGTATGTGTGTGTGTATGTATGTAGTATATATCCAGTATTTTGTTGTCTGATAGCTGAGGCTAGGACTTCCAGTACTATTTTTAGAATAAGACTGAACATCCTTGTGTTGTCACTGATTCTGGGGGAAAGCTCTCAATTTGTTCCCATGATAATGTTTGCTGTGGGTTTTTCATAGATGGCCTTTATTATGTTGAGATATATTCCCTGTAAACCTATTTTGTAAAAGGCTTTTTTAAAAAAAAATGGATCTTGTACTTTTTCAAATGCTTTTTCTGCAGCTATTTAAATGATCATATGGTTCTTATCCTTTCTCTTATTGATGTGGTATATCACATTAATTGATTTGTGAATACTGAACCACCGTTACATCCTGGGAATAAATCCCACTTGATCATGTTAAATGATTTTTTTAATGTATTGTTGGATTCAGTTTGCTAGTATTTTGTTGAGAATTTTTGTATCTATGTTCATCAGAGATAATGATCTGTAGATTTTTTGTGTGTGTATGTGTGTGTGTGTGTGTGTGTGTCTTTATCTGGTTTTGGAATCAGAGTAATGCTGCTCTCAAAGAATGAATTTTGAAGTTTTCCTTCCTTTTCTATTTTATGGATAGTTTGAGAAGAATAGGTATTAATTCTTCTTTAAATATCTGGTAGAATTTCCCTGGGAAACCATCCAGGCCTGGACTTTTGTTTGTTGGAAAATTTTTGGTTATGCTTCAATTTCTTCCTGGTTATGGGTCTGTTCAAATTTTCTATTTATTCCTGTTTCAGTTTTGGTAGTTTATATGTTTGTAGGAATTTCTCCATTTCTTTTAGTTTGTCCAATTTGTTGGTGTATACTTTATCCTAGTCTCTTACAGTGGTGTATTTTATGGTTTTGGTCATTGTTGCTCCTCTTTCATTTGTGATTTTGTTTATTTGGGTCTTCTCTCTCTTTCCTTCTCCTCCTCCTCTTCCCCGATCCCCTTCCTCCCCCTCCTCCTCTTCTTTTTCTCTTTCTCCTCATCCTCCTCTTCTCTCTTCTTCCTCATGGATCTGGCTAGTTTATCAGTTTTGTCATTCTTTTCGAAGAAACAACTCCTGTTTTCATTGATCTGTTCTGTTTTCTTTGTTTTTGTTTGTTTGTTTTAGTTTTATGCCACATATTTCTGCTCAAATCTTTATTATTTCCTTCCTTCTACTAGCTTGGGTTTTGTTTGTTGTTCTTTTCTAGATCCTTTAAGTGTAAGGTTAGGTTGTGTATTTAAGACTTTTCTTGCTTCTTGAGAAAGGCCTGCAATGCTGTATACTTCCCTCTTAGGACCACCTTTGCTGCATCCCAAAGGTTTCAACTGAGTGTTTTCATTATCATTTGTTTCCATGTATTTTTTTTTTTATTTCTTCTCTAATTTCCTGGTTGACCCATTCATCTTTAGTAAGATGTTCTTTAGCCTCCACGTATTTGTGGTCTTGCCAAATATTCACTTCAAGTTTCATAGCATTGTGTTCTGAAAATATGCAAGGAATAATCCATCTTTTGGTACTGGTTGATGCCTGATTTATGACCCAGCATGTGATCTGTTCTGGAGAATGTCTCATGTGCACTTGAGAAAATGTGCACTTTGCTGCTTTAGGATGAAATTCTCTGAATATATCTGTTAAGTCCATCTGGTCCAGTGTGTCATTCAAAGCCCTTGTTTCCTTATTGATCTTCTGCTTAGATGATCTGTCCATTGCAGTGAGTGGGGTGTTAAAATTCCCTACTAATATTGTATTATTATCAATGAGTTCTTTTATGTTTGTCATTAATTGTTTTATATATTTGGGTACTCCCAAGTTGGGAGCATAAATATTTACAATTGTTAGATCTTTCTTATCCCTCATTACAGTCTTTAATTTAAAATCTAGTTCATCTAACGTAAGTATGGGTATTCCGGCTTTCTTTTGACATCCATTTGTGTGATAAAATTTTCTCCATCCCTTCACTTTCAATCTTTAGGTGTCTTTAGGTCTAACATGATTATAGGTAGTGTATAAATGAGTCTAATTTATTTATCCAGTCTGTCACCTATGATTGGAGCATTTAGTCCCTTTACATTTAAAGTGATTATTGGTAAATATTCATTTAGTGCCATTGTACTGCTTGTTTTCTCATTATTTCTGGAGTTTTTACTCTGTTCCTTTCATGTTTCATCACTTTGGTCTCTCCTTTCTACTCCAGAGTCCTATTTAATATTTCTTGCAGGGATGGCTTAGTGGTCATGAACCTCAGGTTTTGTCTTGGAAACTTGTCTTTTCTTTTACTATAATAAGTTGAATATTATTTATTTATTTAATACTATAAATGCTTCTATTAGGAAAGTCAGTTCAAATACATAACATTATGCCATAAGGAACTAGAAAAAGAAGAAACTTACCTAAAATTTAGTAGAGGAAGGAAATGACAAAGAAAAGTCAGAAATAAATAAAATAGAGATCAGAATAAACAATAACATAATATTAAAAGAATGACTAGTTTAAAAAAATGGCAATGCTTTAACTAGAAGTTCAGTAAGGAAACAAGGGCTTTGAATGACACACTGGATCAGGACTCAAATAGAAGATTCAAAAACCGGGTGCCTGGGTGGCTCAGTTGGTTAAGCGACTGCCTTCGGCTCAGGTCATGATCCTAGAGTTCCTGGATCGAGTCCCGCATCGGGCTCCCTGCTCAGTGGGGAGTCTGCTTCTTCCTCTGACCCTCTTCCCTCTCATGCTCTCTCTCAAATAAATAAATAAAATCTTTAAAAAAAAAAAAAAAGAAGACTCAAAAACCAAAATGAGAAATAAAAGAGAAACAATGCAACAGATACCACCACAGAAATACATGGTGTGATAACAGATTAAACAATTGCATACTAACAAATCAGATAACTTAGAAAAAAAACATAATTTCTAAAAATTCACGTTACCAAGATTGAATCATGAATCTTGAATCCAACAAGTGGAAAATCTTCTTAGACCAATAAAACAAATGGAAGTTGAATGAGGAATAAAAAATTTCACAGCACAGAAAAGCCTAAGACTGCACGGCTTTATTGGTGAATTCTACCAAATTAAAAAAATATATACATAATGACAATCTTTCTTTAACTCTTACAGATAATGGAATGGAGGGAGCACATTCAAAGTCATTCCATGAGGTCAGACCAAAGTAGGATAAAAACAATACAAGAACAAAAAGTCCAGTTTGTCAGATACAAGTATATTGCTACTTGTCTTTCTTTTGACATCTATTTGCATGATGAATGGTTCATCATCCTCTCACTTTCAATCTGCAGGCTTCTTTAGGTCTAAAATGAGTCTCTTGTAGGCAGCATATGGATGGGTTTTGGTTTTGTTTTGTTATGTTTTGTTTTTTAATCCATTCTGACACCCTTTGATTGGAGCATTTAGTCCATTTACATTCAAAGTAATTATTGATAGATGTCTATTTAGTACCATTTATTTTTATTTATTTGTTTATTTTACTTGTTTTGATGCTGTGTCTGGAGATTTTCTCTGTTCCTTTCTTGCCTTTTTCACTTTTGATCTTTCCTTTCCATTCAAAGAGTCCCTTTTAATATTTCTTGCAGGGCTGGCTTAGTGGTCATGAACTCCTTTAGCTTTTGTTCTTCCAGGAAACTCTTTATCTCTCTTATTCTGAATGACAGCCTTGCTGGATAGAGTATTCTTGGTTCCATATTTGTCCCATTCAGCAGTTTTCAATATATTGTCACTTTCTTCTGGCTTGCTAAGTTTCTGTTAAAAATCAGCTGCTAGCCTTATGGGTTTTCCTTTGTAAGTTACTGACTTCTTTTGTCTTGCTGCTTTTAAGATTTTTTATCACTCTATTTTGCAAATTTAATCACAATATGTCTTGTTGTTGGCCTGCTTTTGTTGATTTTAATATGAGTTCTCTGTGTCTCCTGGATCTGGATGTCTGTTTCCTTCCCTACATTAAGAACATTTTCAGCTATTATTTCCTCTAATAAGTTTTATGCCCCCTTTTCTCTCTCTTCTTCTGGGACTCTTATGATACGAATGTTATTACGTTTGATGGGGTCATTGAGTTCTCTAAGTCTGTTCTTGTGGTACATAATTTTTCTTTCTTTCTTTTGTTCAGCTTCATTATTTCCCTTATTTTGTCTTTTAGGTCATTTATTTATTACTTTGTTTCTTCCAGCCTGCTGTTCATTGCAGCACATCAGTTCCCAATCTCATTTATTGTACTCTTCATCTCTGATTGATTTTCTTTTAATTATTCTATCTTGGTGGTAAGTTTCTCACTAATCTCTTTTATTCATTTCTCAAACCCAGTGAGTATCCTTATGATTATTGCTTTAAATTCTCCATCAGGCATACTACTTATATCTGTTTCTCCTTCTATGTTTGTATAGGCTTTTGTCTCTTTAGTCATATTGTCAAGGTAGTACCATCTCTATCTTGACTCTGAGAGTTTGTGGTCAGGGTCTATACACTCTATGTTCATATTTATGTATCTCTGACACCCCTACCTCCCCATTTTTAAAGGGAGAATGTGGAGGGGCAGAGTGAGAGGGAGATAATCTTAAGCAAGCTCCATGCCCAGTGTGGAGCCCAACAAGGGGCCCAATCTCACGACACTAAGATCATGACCTGAGCTGAAATCAAGAGTCATATGCTTAACCAACTGAGCCACCCAGGCGCCCCTATGTACACTTCTTTCTATGTCCAATAGTGACTCACATATATGGGCTTCAGTATATACTGCCTTTTCCCCTTTGATACTTTTTAAAATTATCTATTTATTTATTTATTTGAGAGAGAGAGAGAGAACACAAGCAGTGGGGAGGGGCAAAGGGAGAGGGAGAAGCGGACTCCCCACTGAGCGGGGAGCCAGACATGGGGCTTATCCCAGGACCCTAAGATCATGACCTGAGCCAAATGCAGATGCTTAACCACCTGAGCCACCCAGGCACCCTCCCCCATTGATGTTTTTTTAAATGCTTGTTTTGGGGTTATTTTCAATATATGAATATCATGCTAGATAGAACAATTTTTAAAATATATATCTTAAAATTTATTTGAAGAGTTTGAACTTTTTTTCTGGTCATTGTCCTTAGTTGTGCTGATTTTTAATCAATATTATAGCAACTACATCTTATTAAGCCAGAGCACTCGATCATTACTTTATTCCCCCAATATTTATTGACTGTCCAGTATGTGCAAGTTATTTAATTTGCCACAGAGATTCAGTAATAAATAAGAAGATATAGCTACTGTTTTCAAATGTTCTCCATTGGTTCAATATACCCATTTCATCTAAATTTGATTATAATATGCTAAGATATTATTCTTTTTCTGATTTAGAATGAATGATGAATTTTTAAAATAAGTTTTAAGGTCTATTCTTTGCTTTAGTGTGCAAATTCAAGTACATCTATAATGATTACATTCAAATTCCTCCCAAAGCTGAATGGTAAATAAAATGTGATTGAAACAGCTGATTTTTTTGCATTACATAAATATATATTATCAGCATAGAAAGATTGTGCATAAATCTTTTTTTCCCAAGATTTTATTTATTTATTTGAGAGAGAGAATGAGAGAGAGAGAGAGCTTGAGAGGGGTAGGGTCAGAGGGAGAAGCAGACTCCCTGCTGAGCAGGGAACCCCATGCGGGACTCGATCCTGGGACTCCAGGATCATGACCTGAGCCGAAGGCAGTGGTTTAACCAACTGAGCCACCCAGGCGCTCCATAAAGCTTTTTTTAAAAGATTATTTTTTTAAAAGATTTTATTTATTTATTTATTTATTTATTTATTTATTTATTTATTTATTTATTTATTTAGGAAGAGAGTGCACACAGTAGAGTGAGCAGCAGAGGGCAAGGGAGAAACAGGCTCCCTGCTAAGCAGGGAGCCCAAGACAGGTCTGGATGGGAGGACGCTGGGATCATGACCTGACTGGAAGGCAGAGGCTTAACTGACTGAGCCACCCAGGTGTCCCTGTTCATTTATTTTAAAGATTTTATTTATTTGAGAGAGAGAGAGAGAGAAAGTGTGTGTGTGTGTGTGTGTGTGTGTACAAACAGTGGGGAGGAACGGAGAGAGAGTGAACCTGACTCAGGGCATGATCCCAGGACCCCAAGATCCATAACATGAGCTGAAGGTAGACACTTAACTGACCGAGCCACCCAGGTGCCCAATTGTGCATAAATCTTATCTGTTATCTTTTAGTATTCCTTTCTGGGAGATGTTCAAAACTAGAAATGTACCTGATACTTATTATTTAAAAATCTGAGTTTTCTAGGGTTTTAATATTTAGATATTAAAATTCCAGAGAAATGCTTACTTATAAATTCTTATCCTTCCTCTGCCAGTCTCCTAACACAAGATTTTAAAGCACTTTTTCAGTAAGTATGAACAATTTCTTCTTTGCCCTATACCCTATATAACCACTTTTCTGAGCAAGATGTATCTACAAATTGCCTCATGTGAGCTAAATAATTTTACTTTCTATATTTCCCAACTGCCTAGAAGTAATTTCAAAAATCCTTGGTCATGCTTTGGGGCCCTTTGCAATCTAGTTATAGCTTATCTCCCAGCTCAGTGTCTCACAAAATAGAAGCTTGATAAATATTTGTTGGGACAATGAACACATACATAACTCATGTTATGCATGGCTATTCATCACATAGGTCTGCCTCTCCCATTATACTCAGATCATGCCTAATCCATCTTCTAATCCCCAACAACTAGAAAAAAGCCTGGCATTCAGCGGTGATTGATAATGTTTATTGACTAAAGACTTATTTCATCCTCCACACACAGCCATTATTTTAGATCCAAATGACCAGAGAGCACTGCCCATGACCCCATCTCTCTTTGTTACTCTGTCTCTGTTTTCTTGAAGTAAAGTGTTTGTCTGCCATTAGTGTAAAGTTAATGTTGGTTTCACAAAATAAGTTGGGAAATATTCCATTCTCCCTCTCTTTCTTTCTTCCTTTTTTGAAGAAGTTCAGAACAATATTGGTATTAACTGTGCTTTAAATTCTAGTGAAAACCAGATGGATGAAAACTGTGAGAGCCTAGGTTTAGGTAAGGAAAAATGCCTGAGCTGTAGTCAAATCAGACAACTGATTATGATCTTAACCTTTACTCTCCAGCCCATTGTTACTGCAATTCCAGCCATATCTTAGAGCATAGTTTTCACACCACAGGCCATGTCTCCTTACAATGTCAGGAAATTAACTACTTCATTCTTGCCAGAATTAAAAAGATAGAGTTAGAGCACACATAAATCAAATAGAGAATAAATCAAATAGAGAATAAATCAAATAGAGAAGAATCAGTTAAAGGAACAATTGAGGGGTACCTGTGTAGCTCAGTCAGTTAAGCGTCTGCCTTCGACTCAGGTCATGATCCCAGGGTGTTGGGATAGAGTCCCGTGGGAGTGGGATAGAGCCTGCCTCTCCCTTCGCTGCTCACTCTCTCTCTCTCTGTCAAATAAATAAATAAAATCTTTAAAATAAGTTAGTAAATAAATAAATAATAAATACATAAAGGAATAGTTGAATCTTTGTAATAAAAACAAATTGACAAAACTTTAACTAAATTGACCAAGGAAAAAAAATGCAAGGGACATCAGATATGAAAGGAACTTATTACCAATTTAACAGAAACAAAGAATTATAAGTTAATACTATGAAAAATTATGTGCTAACAAACTGAATAACCTAGAAAGAAGAAAGGATACCTTAGATAAAATGGAGAAAACCCTAGAAACACACAAGTTACTAACAGTCATGAAATTAAGAAAGCAATGCCATTTACAACAGCATCAGAAAGAATGAAATACTAAGAAATAAACTTAACTAAGGAAACAAAAGACTTGTACACTGAAAACTAGAAAATGTCACTGAAAGAAATTAAGAAGAAACCAGTCAATGGAAAAACATTTGTGTTCATGAATAAGAAGACTTAGTATTGTTAAGATGTCTGTATCACCCAAAGCAATTTACAGATTGAAAGTGATTTCTAGCAAAACATCATTTTCTTTCAGAAGTAATACAATCTATCCTAAAATTCATATAGGCTCTCAAGGGACCATGATGAGCCAAAATAATCCTGAAAAAGAAGAAAAAAGTTGGAAAGCTCATGCTTCCTAATTTTAAAACTTACTACATGGCTACAATAATCAAAACAGAGTGGCATAAAGATAGACTTCAGGGCCAAAGAAATAAAATAGAGTGCCAAAATGAACTCTTGCACATACGGTCAATTATTTTTGACAAAAAGGCCAAGACAATTTAATGGAAAATGACAGTCCTCCCATAAATAGTGTTGGGAAAACTGGATACCCAAATTCCAAAAAATGAAATTGAAACTTAATTTATAACATATACAAAAATTAAATTGAGAAGGCTAAAAGATATAAACTTAAGAGCTAAAATTTTAAAGCTCTTAAAAGAAAATATAAAGCAAATCTTTAAGACATTGGTAATAATTTCTTGGATATAACAAGATCAAGGCCAAAAAAAAGGACAAAATAAATAAGTTGAATTTTATCAAAATTAAAAACTTTTGTACATTAAAGGTCACTATCAACAGTAAAAAGGCAATCTATGAACTGGTAGAAAATAATTGCAACTCCTATATCTGATAAGAGGATAATATCTAAAATATATAAAGAAATCCTATAACTTGTTAAAATAAAAAACAAATGGAGATCAGCCTTGAAAATTCACTGAGTAGACAATACCAGTTTAGTCATACAAGGAAATCTTAATTTACCTTATTTTGCAAGATTAACAGGTAGATTATTTCTTGCTTGTGCTTCTGAAAATCATTAGCAAAACTTAAACTGTTTCTCAAAATTGATATGAGATGACCTCTAACCAATTTCTTATCATTTAAGAAAATCTAAATGCTATCACTAATCACAGTGAAAAATAAACAGCCTTTTCACTATATACATTGCTTTATTACAATTATAGCTCTGACTCTTATCCACATTTAGTTTAAATGCTCCCAGTTTTCACACTGTCTTTTTGGTGTATGTACAATAAACTTATTAATAATTACTCCTTGATGATTCACTGGTTTTACTTCTGTTATTTATGTACTTTTAAGAAACCAAACAAGAAAAAAAAACCAATTAAAAATGGGTAAAAGATTTGAATTGGCATGTCTCCAGAGAAGATGCAGAAATGTCCAGTGAACATGTGAAAAGATGCTTAACAGCATTAGTCAATAGGAAATGCAAATCAAAACAAGAATGAAATAGTGCTTTGCGCTCAATAGGATAACTTATTAAAAAGAAATACAGGGCGCCTGGGTGGCTCAGTCGGTTAAGCGACTGCCTTCGGCTCAGGTCATGATCCTGGAGTCCCGGGATCGAGTCCCACATCGGGCTCCCTGCTCGGCGGGGAGTCTGCTTCTCCCTCTGACCCTCCCCCCCTCTCATGCTCTCTCTCTCTGTCTCATTCTCTCTCTCAAATAAATAAATAAAATCTTAAAAAAAAAAAAAAGAAATGCATTAAAAAAATAAAAAAATAAAAAGAAATACAAAAAATAACAAGTATTAGTGAACATGTGGAAAGGTTGGAAACCTTTTACATAGCTTTTGGGAATGTTAAATATGCAGCTGCTATGCAAAACATGTTGGTGAAACCTCAGAATATTAAAGGTAGAATTACCATATGATCCACTGATTCCACTTCTGGTCTTATACCCAAAAGAATTAAAATCAAATTCAAACAGGGGCGACTGGGTGGCTCAGTCGTTAAGCGTCTGCCTTCAGCTCAGCTCATGATCCCAGGGTCCTGGAATCGAGTCCCACATCCGGCTCCCTGCTCAGCAGAGAGCCTGTTTCTCCTTCTCCTTTTGCCCCTGCACCACCCCACCCCACTCATCCTCTCTGTCTCTCTCTCTGTCAAATAAATAAATAAAATCTTTTTTTAAAATGAAGGAATTCTGACGCCAGCTACAACATACATGCCCTTGGACATTATGCTAAGTGAAATAAGCCAGTCATAAAAGAGTATTTAGAGTAGTTAAATTCATGGAGATGGAGAGTAGAATGGTGATTATCAAGGAGGAAGGCAGAGAATAGATTTTTTATGGCATGAGGATAAAGTTTAACGTTGGGAAGATTAAAAAGTTCTGGCTGGATGGTAGTATTGTTGTATAAAAATGTGAATTTATTTAAGGTCAAGGGACTGTATACTTAAAATGGTTAAAATAGTATATATTATGTTATGTATATTTTGTGTGTGTTTCTGTTTGTGTGTGAGAGTATATCTACTAATCTGTGATGGTAAAATGTTAGATTCAAACATCCTGCCTCCTCTTGGCCTCATTCCTTTCCTTTCCCTCTCCTGCTTGGATTCCTAATTTGTCATTGAGGTTGATTTTAAATCCTCTCCTTCCCATTCTCCACTGAATTTGTTCTTAAACACATGCTGAACCTACTCTAAGAGCCTATGTTGTCCATTTTTTAATCCAGGTTTCCAACGGCCAATAGATAAAATGGTAATTTTCATGAAGGTTACACTACTCCCTATTAGCTGTGTGATTTTGCATATGCTTCATAAATTTTCTGAGCTTTGCTTTTCTCATCTGCAAAGTGGGAAAAGAGATGGCGTTAACAGCATGGGATTGCTATAACAGTTCAAAGAAATATATGCACCTCATATATTAAACATGCTGAATAGTTGGTCACTTTTATTATAGTTATAGTCTCTTAGCTCTCAAAAATGCACTGTTATTTCTCCCCTCTTTGACCTCTTGGTAGCTTTGATAATGCTGACCATACTCTACTTTCTCATTCCCTCTCTTCTCCCACAACATTTTAGTCCCTGATTTCTCTGATTACTCTTGTTCTTTTGATTTCCCTGATTGCCTTTTCTCCATTCTCCCTTCGGAGTTATTGATCCCCAGATTTGATCCTCAACCTTCCTTTCTTTTTACTCTTAGGTGAATTCATCATGTCTGTGTCTTCAACCACTACCTCCAACTTGCTGGTTCCCTAACCTCTATTTTGAACCAGATCTCACTGAAAAATCTGCACCTATATCTCCTACAGCATGCTAGACATCTCCACTTGGTCCACCATGGGAACCTTGGTTTCATCATATTCCCATTAGTCCATTATTTTTCTCCTCTTCCTGCTCCATTTGCCATGCCAGTTAATGGCCCTACTGTTCAGGGCATAACCCAAATTACGGATCTCAAATTCATCCTTGATGCTTCCTAATCTCTCTCTCATCATGGTCAGTTGGCTGGTCATTCTCTCTATTAGTATGACTACCTTGGTGCACATTCTCCTGGACCGTACCTATAGCACTGTAACCTGACTTCAGTCTCTTCCTCTTCAACACACCCTAAAAGTGATTTAGAAAGACCTAAATACCCTTCACAATCAGCCTCTGATACTTTCCAAAGCCATCTGTTCCTCTACCCTCTCACTCCCATCATCAAAACCCTGATTACATCCCCACTCAGCCTTATCTTTCATCCTTGCCAAATTACTTTTTTTGGATATACTTGGATATACCATTCCTTTGTACCTCTATGCCTCTGTGCACACTGCTTTCCATCTTGGTAAGTTTTTCTTCTTCTTTGCTCCTCAGTTGTTCATTCTTTATATTTACAAAGCTTGTGTTATTCATTGTATATTATCAGTCTTTTCCAGTGTGTTGTAAGTGCTTATGGTCATGAAGACAACTCATATTCAGGAGTTTCTGTTGCCTCCAGGGACTTGACATTTTCTGCATGCTCACTCAAAGTGTTGTGAATCAGAGGCTCATCAGTCAGCAAAAACATAATTTCTACAGTTTGTAGACTATTGAGCTTAATTTAGCTCTGCATCCATCTATCACTGTAAGAATTGATTCTTTTGGCTAATTAAATTTGAAGGAGTTGGTCAGTTCACTTTCTTCTGTTGCCTGGAGGTAATCATAATAGCAATAATAATGATGAAATACACCATGTGACTGGCACATTTGATTCACCTCCCTCATAAATACCTGTTCAAAAATCCTGAAGGTAGATTTTAGAGGGCACTTAGTGGATATAGAGGGCTTTAGAAAAATTTTGAGGTGCAATGAATTCCTGTACTCCAGTGATAAGGAATGCAGCCCACACAGTGAGGCTGAATCTTTGCCATACTTGTTAGAAACCTGAGGAGAGAACTTTGTCCTTCCTATTCAGTAAACCTCTTTCACTTTGAAATCAGAGACCCCTGGTTTTGATTTTTCATTGGCTAGCTTTGACACTGGACTTCACACTAAAGACTAGAGGTCAATTCTTTCACTTCTGACCTTGTCCCTGCAATGCAGGAATCTCAGATAGATGCTAACCCCTGTTATAACATGCAACTTTCTGTTCCAGGGCCCAGAATCTCAACATAGGTTTAGGACACAGCATTACTTTCTTAATACAGCAAGAAGTTTTCATGTGATCCTTTCATTAATTAATCTTTTATTTGAAATACTTCCCAGTTTACAGAAAAGTTGCAAGAATGATAAAAATAAATTTCTAAGACCTTCATATAGATACACTTTTTGTTAACATTTTGTCACATTTGGTTTATTACTCTTTCTCTTTTTTTTCCTGAACTATTCTTTGAGCCCTTCTAAAGTAACTTAGGTTATATTTCCTAAGAATGAGAATATTCTCTTACATAATAAAGAGCAATGATCAAAGTTAGGACATTTAACATAAATATATTGCTACTTTTATTTAATATAATGTTCATACATAAATTGTGCCAGTTTTTCTATAAATGTGATTTATAGCACTTTTATTCTTTTTCACTCTGTAATCTAATCCAGTATCCTGTGTTGCATGTAGATGCCCTGCCTCTTTAATCTGAAACAATTTTCCACTGTTCTTTGTCTTATAACATCTGTTCACATATTTTAAGAATATGGTATTTCTCTAGGTTTGGGCTTGCATGATTTTTTTACATGATAGGAATTAGATAATTAGAATACCCCATAAGGGATATTGTGTCCTTCTTGGTGCCTCACATGAGAAGAGGAGAGGAGAGAAGAGGTCAGTTTATGTCATTCATTAACAATGACTTGGATCTCTTGTTTATGTGGTTTGCACCAGGTTTCTTCTATAGAATTATCATTTTCTCCTTTGTAATTAAACCGTGGGGAGATACTTTGAGATTCAACATTCCTATTCCTTATCAAACTTTCAGGAAATAGCTTTGGCACTCATTGATTATTCTTGACTAATTCATTATTTCTATGATGTCAGCAAAAAGGTGATTTTTTTGTCATTCTTTCTAATGTGACATTATTTTTGTGTTCTACCTTATATGTATAAACCAATAAAAACAGAATTTCAAACTTTATATGGTAGCAACATGAAAACTAAAATAAGACTGTGAGCTGGTTCTGCTAGCTGATGCTCAACATTATAGAGATTTCATGGTAAGTGAATATTTTCAAAGGCTCTTTCAAGATATGGCTGATGCAGTCTTGTGCTATCATTTCATCTGTAAGAGTAAGCTTAGGGCTGGTTGCAACTAACATTCTCATGTATTATGCTGTTATTTAAAAAAAAATACAGATGCGGGGCACCTGGGTGGCTCAGTTGGTTACGTAGCTGCTTTTGGCTCAGGTCATGATCCCATGATCCCAGGGTCCTGGGATGGAGCCCCGCATTGGGCTCCCTGCTCAATGGGGAGCCTGCTTCTCCCTCTCCCTCTGCCTGTCACTCTGCCTACTTGTGCTTTCTCTCTCTGTCTCTCTGTCAAATAAATAAATAAAATCTTCTAAAATAAAAAATAAAAAAATAAAAATAAAAAATACAGATGCATATGTGTAAATCACATTCTCATTCATTTCTAACCTCATCTTTAACATTAATTTTTATCAAGCTTGAATATTATTTTCCATGATCTGGCAGAGAAATTGCTTGTAGTTTCTTCTGTGTGGCTACAGCAAAGACTTGAAGTTTTGGACAACACGGAGTTTCATTTCTACTTGCCATTAGACAATGAGTTTTTGCATTGTAACAGAAAACTAAACACAGGGGGACTAGGAGGCTTCCTTTATTACAGTTATTTCTGTGACTTGGAAGAAAGACTCTACTCCTTATTACAGAACAAAAAAGTTACTTCAACATTACCTAGGATCAGGTACCTGGCTTCAGCAAGCCTTAAACAAACACCATCTATTCTTCTAGACAAATACTTTCCTTACACTGGCATGAGAGGGGAATAAAAAGAGAGCTTCAAGATGTCTGGTCATCTTCCATTGGTTATCTGGAAAACAAATGTCTTTACCTAAGTACTGCTGTTTGCTTTTTGTGTGTGTCTCTCTCTCTTTTTAAAGATTTTATTTATTTATTTGACAGAGAGAAAGACACTGAGAGAGGGAACACAAGGAAGGGGAGTGAGAGAGGGAGAAGCAAGCTTCCCACTGAGCAGGGAGCCCAACGCAGGGCTTGATCCCAGGACCCTGGATCCATGACCTGAGCCGAAGGCAGATGCTTAACCAACTGAGCCACTCAGGCACCCATTTTTCAAAACACATGACAAGTTAACTTTTTGTGCATATTGTTCTTTATCATTCAAGTTCATTATTCACCAGCATTGGGAATCCAAGTGCTCTGCTCAGAGCATCCAAATCTGCAATTCAGTTCCTGGGTTCAATCTTTTTTTTCTTTCTCTCAAGGTCTTTCCTACCTACATGCCCTACATGTGAAAAGAAGAAAAACAAAATAAGATTTGCAGAGAGACCCTCAGGATAGCAAAGATCTATCAAGAAGTGTACAAAATTCCCTTAAAATACATATAGGAAATAGAGAAGCAAACATACCATCCAATAAAAATGCTGTGTGCTCTGACCAGAATGCATGAACACTTATTCTGATGTTCCCTAAAGTTGTCTAGACAACTAGTAGAATAATATACTTTCTGCTCTTCTGGCACACAGCTGGCCCCATGAGGCCTGTAAAGTGTTAAGCCCTTTAATCTTATCCTTTAATGCACTTTACATAGTCCCTCATTCTATAAAATCTGTGGACTTAGTTCTGGGCTTTGCAGAGAATAGCTGCCTAGATCATCACCTGCCTGATCATCACCTGCCTGATCCTGCCTGTCAGAAAAATAAATCCATGTGTAAATGGTGCGGAGTGGCTTGCTTTGTTTTTTAATCTCAAAGAGTCTTCCCAGCCTGGAGGACATTTTACTATCCTTTCTTCACCTTCCAACAAGTGGGAATGTAAATTGGTGCACCTACCATGGAAGACAGTATGTAGGTTCCTGAATAAAGCCACAAATGATCCAGTAATTCTACTATTGGGATATTTGTATCCAAAGTTGTCATACCTCCTCTGTGGGTAGTCATCAAAGCTGTCTGTGGCAGGACGCACCCTCCAGTCTGTTTTGTCAGAATCCCGATTTCTATCGCGGCCAAAAGAATGATCATTCCTGTCTTTATCCTGTGCTTCATCAGCAACGTCCACTGGAATTCTGTTACCCAGAGACTCTTCGTTGAGGCTCAGGAACTAAGCAAAGAATCCAGGTCCTCAAACTTAGTGTAACCAAAACCTTTCAACCTCTCTGGATTGCGGGCTTCACGTGGTAAATGTATGCACTTCTGTCCGATCATAGGGCAGGTTGCCTAGAAAAGCAGTATAGCGTGATGATTTTGGAAGACGGCTCTGGTTGATATTGGGTTCCCAAGCAGCCGGTGGAACAGTGAGCAGAATGGAACGATCAATTGCCGGTGCCTTATCCATGTCATCATTATTGCTGTGTCAGGTGGTTCAAACATCTTCCAGGTCATCTGTTTCATCAGCCCAGCTGACTGGTTTGGAGACACTGGTGCTCCCTCTGCCAGCCCCTCCATCCTCAGCCAGAAACTCTGTTAGGGAAATACTTTTCCCTTTCTTCTTTTTTGCCAAGGTGGGAGAAAGTAGCAAGAAATAGATTTTATTTTTTTTTTAAAGATTTTATTTATTTGACAGAGAGAAACACAGCGAGAGGGAACACAAGCAGGGGGAGTGGGAGAGGGAGAAGCAGGCTTCCTGCCCAGCAGGGAGCCCAATGTGGGGCTCGATCCCAGGACCCTGGGATCATGACCTGAGCCGAAGGCAGACACTTAACTGACTGAACCAACCAGGCACCCCAATAAATAGATTTTAAGTACACAGAACAAACTGGTGATTACCACAGAGAAGGGGAGTAAAGGGATGGGCAAAACAGGTGAAGGAGATTAAGAGAACAAACTTTCAATTATCAAATAAATAAATAATAATGAAAAGTACCCAGGGAATATAATCAATAGTATTGTAAAACTTTGTGTGGTGACAGATGGTGACTATATTTATCATGTGATCCATGAGAAATGTATAAAATTGTTGAATCACTATATTGGAAACCTGAAGCTAATATAACAATGTATGTGAGATGTACTCTAATTATAAAAAAAAAAAAAATAGAGAACAACAATAAAAACAACAAATGAGGGGTGGAGGGATGATCCAGACAACAGAACCAAAAAAATTCACCTAAATGTCTTATATCAGAAAACATTTTCCCAATGAATGAACAAAGCTAAAGTTGTACATTCTTGGCATGAATTCTAATTAAATATAATTGCTTAAAATGCTTAATCATTTCAGATAGAGTTTATCCATAGTGTTAGATTGCTGGTTTTGTTACATGTCAAAGACTAAGAACTAAAATGCATAAAGCATCAAAACAACAACAACAACAACAACCAGGCAAAAAGCCCTGTCTCTAGATATATTGACCTGTATAGCTACTTCCCTGGAGCAGGGGAATTCCCTCCTGTTCATATACATAATGTCTTGTGGAAGGTAATGCCCATTATACCATCAGGGAGGCATTCATCTGGTCTGCTTTTCCTTTTTCTTTCCACTTTCTTCACTTATTTTAACCTTGATTCTTTGATTTTTTATCTCAAATTCAGTGTTAATCAGACATGTCTAGGTGAAATTCTCCAAAATGACATTGAATTCAATGTCTTTAAGAGCTTTCATTAAAATGGATGTGATGGACTACCGACTTTCAAAAGAGGTTTTCTCTGAATGAAAACTGACCTGGTAGCCATGATTTGGGCATTAAAAAAATAATATCCTGAGGTAGAAGAGACATACCTTCTTCACAGAATAATTCCAAATTATGTATCTAGATATTCTGCTCTCAAAGATGAAGAGATTAATACTTCAACCCCCACTAGATTTATTGACTCATTTCCAGGATTAGAGTATTGGACAGGGAAGGGAAAACACTAACATTATAGTGGAGAGCACCTTAACCTTGGGTAACACTACCAGTGATGTCATGTAGATTTCAGGTACCCTCTGATAGGCTATGTCAAGAAGAGAACTTTGCCTCTTTCCAAAAACACATAGCCCCTAATCTAGTCTAATCAGAAAATGCAAATCGGGGGACAGTCTGCAAAATACCTGACCAGTAATACCAAAAATTCTCAACATCATGAAAAAATATGAAATGAAGAAACTGTCATAGCTCAGAGGAGATTAAGGAGAAATGAAAATTAAATGGTATCCTGGATTGAATTCTGGTACAGAAAAAGACATTTAATGGAAAAACTGGTGAAATTGGAATAGTCTTGAGTTTAGTTAGTAATATTGCACCAATTTTTTATATTTTTGACAAACATACCACGTTGATAAAAGATGGGGGAAGTTAACAGGGTTAATTGGGATGGAAACCTTTCCTACTTTTTCAACTTTTCTGTAAATATAAAATTATTCCAGTATGTTATTTAAAGAAATTACACAACAACAAATAATATATTTTAACCGGATACAAGTATTTTTTAATAATTTAATATTTCTCATATCTTGCTGTTACACAGACCATTTGTTAATAAATACATACCCTTCATTTGTGATAGTTACTGTAGGATTAGTGTATAGTTTACACAGTATTTAGTTACTATTATTATAGATTTAGTGTACAGTTTACACAGTGTTTGGTGTAAAGTAGAGAAAATCAAAACTATAGTTTGACATGTCCCAGCTTTGTGTGGAGAGATCTTGAGCAAATGTACACTGAATCAGGGTGGTTAAATTCTGTAGTTTTCCCTGGCCCCCAGAAAATAACTAAAAATGCATATTTTCTTCCTATATGAAGACCTTCTTGATTCTATTTAAAACTTTCATTTGACTATTAAAATTAAATAATAGCTATAAATTAAGGTAGCAATATTAAAAACTCTGGAAATAAGTCAAAAAGTCCTCTGTAATTAGTTACAAAACTCAAGTAACACAAATTCTTTTAAGCATTGATTTTGCAAGGAAGCAAATCCTTGCTTCTTTATAAATCACAACTTCTCCAGGGCTCAGGAAAATTTTGGTTCTTGCCTCGGGTTGTCACCTTAAATCTTTTTCATTTATGAAATAGACTACTATTTAGAAGACTAATTTTTTAACTGATTGGAAAATATGATAGTATAGGTCAAGTTGCAACTTCTCTAGATTGGAGTTTTCATATTTTATAGTTAGACATTAAATTATTAACCTTATCTGACCATTTTAGTTCCACAAGTTTGCTGTTTTTATTGTAATAAGAAAATAATACTCTACCATCATCTTTCATTAATAACAGAAGGCATTTATTTTCTTTGGGTAGAGGGTTTCATTTAATTATTTGCATAATTTTCTTTGCACTTGTCTATGTTTTCCAAACGTGTATATATAATATAAATATATATAATTAAGGAGATTGCTTTATTATATTAAAGAATAAAATAGAAAACCACATTTGAAAATGCAATAAATGCCTATACTAATAGCTTTCTTATTTAGACTTACTGAGTTAAACCAAGGTGTTTTGGCCAGATGGGCCTAAGTCCTTCTCTTCAATGTGAATTTGCCAGGACAGTCTGAGAGTTTAACTTTGCCTTCACTTTATTTCTATATTTTTCCATTTATTAGTCTTATTATTTGTACTTTTCCTTAGAAAATGTAGTTCTCAGTTTTACCCCTTTCCCCACCATTGAGCTTTAAGTAGAACATTACTCATGGTCAGTATTTCTGGAGAGATATTTACTTTAAAAAGAATTTTTGCCAAAATTCTCAGGTGAATACTCCTTTTTCAACCTATTACATTAATGTAATTGATGGTATGATAGATTACATACCATTGACCTACTATACTATAATGGATATAATAAGATAAAAATGGTGTAGTCAGATAAATACTTGATAGTATATCAGGACAACACAAAATCATGAGAACATTTTTCTATCTAATTGTAGAAAAATAATTACATTTTTATTTATTTATTTTCTTTTTCTTTGATACATTTGAGAAAGCAAATAATTTGGTGCTTAAGAATTTGGATTCTAAGAAGTGATGTTGCTACTTGCCATGTTTTCTAATGGTTGAGATGCTTTTTCTAATATACAGTAGTGTAAGCCTATCTCTTATGTCTTTAAAAGTTAGGCTTGCTATTTTATAACTTAGTACTAATATGAATGTACAGTCATTTTTATCCAAGTCTAAAATTATATTATGTTCAAAATTATGTAAGAGGACATGGAAAAACTGGACATTTGAGTTACTCATGGTTATAATAAGTGGACAGACATCTTGTTATGGCAGTCCCTTCTGTTTGATTATCTTGCCTGATAGCTATCGATTGCCATCTAAGGATTCAGCCAGCACATGTCCATTTTTTATATATATACTGGTACATGTATATCAAATAGTGTAAAGGATTCTATGGTAATTTCAAACTACTTCTTGAGTCTTCTCTTGTAAGAACCACAGATGCATTGACTGAAAATAAATGCACATACAGAACTAGTTCCATTAGCAAAAAGTTAAACAATATACTCTTTTGGATTTGACATGATTTTTGAATTTGATACTTTTTCATACTTAAAATTTGTTTATTCCAAAGAGATAAAAATATTTTATAGTGATTAACTCATCAACTGTGATAATATCTTTGGAGTTGGCAACTACAACCTATGGCCAAATATGGCCAGGCAAGTGGTTTTTCTGTGGCCTCAGAGTTAAGAATAGTTTTCACATTTTTCAGTAACTGAAGAAACTCAAAAGAATTTTATTTCATGGCATATGAAAATCATATGAAATTCAAAATTTAGTGTCTGGACTCAACTCACTTGCAACCTGTTTATACCTGCTCTTCTGCTGTAATGGCAGCATTGACGAGCTGCAATAGAGACCAAATAGCCTCTAAAGGTGAAAATATTTACTGTCTGTCCCATTACATAAAAAAAGTTTGCTGCCCTTTGGTATAGAAAAAGTTATTTTCAGGTCTGTCCCATTACATAAAAAAAGTTTGCTGCCCTTTGGTATAGAAAAAGTTATTTTCAGGAGAATTTAGACACAGAATGAAATGTGTCAGAATGAAATGGTAAAGATATAAACCTAATGGCAATGAAAGTAAAAATCTAGAGATTAAAGTAAACACACACACACATAGACACATTAAAAACCTGAACTTTACATACTATGAAAGGGAACAGAATAGAACAAGAAGTTTGAAAATGTATTTAACAATATCTCCTGCCAAAATATATTCTTCTGGACCACCATGCTTCCCTTTCTGAAAGCAGAGCTGTGCAGCTGGTAAGCAATCATTAACCCTTGTTGACTAACAGATGAGGGACACCCAGATTTAATACTAATCTGACTTCTACTGCCTCAAAGCAAACATACTTTGGGGGTCCTCTGAAAAGGGTGACTATATATTAATTGATGGGCCCCTAAAAGTGCTATATCATGTTCTCAAAAGCTTGCCTATTTCTTTTATTTTGGACATATTTTAGTCCAGTTGAGAGGAGACAGCTAACATTAAATCTTCAGTACTTGTTATTGAAGAGACTTACCAGTGATGGATGAGGGACATGGCTAAAGACAATAGTTATCTTTTGTAATTTCCAGTTTGTATGCGTCTAATGTTTTATTTTGGAATAATCTCTGAGTATAGTACTTTATATATATGATTTACAAATACGTAAGGCATCTATGTCTGTGTATATTTGTGTTCTTAAAGCATTTATACACATACAATCTCTTTGACTGTATAAGTAACCTCTCTCTGTTTTATTTCCTTTAACAATAAACTCAAGATTAATCCAACACCTACCTGTGTAAACAGTGTGAAACTACATAAGATAAAATTTATATGGGCTATAGCACAGTGGCTGGTAAGTAGCAAGTGCTCAGTAAATGTCATACATGCATTACGTATTCCTTTTCATGTAATACAAAGATACTGTTGAACATATATATATTAAATATTGGATCTTGAAGAACAAAGGCAAGAGGGAAAAAATAACTTGTTATAATAGAAAGGGCTTACTCTGGTAATGATTAAGAAGCTAGTTCAATAAATTGTGCGTAATACAATGTGATACACTGTTTGTGACAGTTCCTACATTCAGTATACATTATTTGAATTTATATCTGGACAGCAATACTTGCTTGATAATTATCTGTGATTATCATCTTTTTAAACTCAAACCACTTGTTTAACCCAATTATTGTTATCTACAAACTGTTTGAACTTGGAAAATATTTAATGTACTGAGGTGGCCCTTACCTTCTCCTCAATTGAAGATAAGTTCTATTAATATTAATTCAATAGAGAAATAAAAATGTAAGGACATTTGCCAAAGATCTTGATAAAGAGACATGTGGACAAATATCAACCCAGGATCTGTAGTTCTATATTGAAAAAAAGTTCTTATCCACCTTCTTGTTTCAAGTTAAAAGCATACAGTAACCTCTTCCTCTATGAAGGGGACAAGGGAAAAAACAAAACCAAAAACTCAACCAAGACCCTCCCCCCCCCCCCCCACCCCCCCCCCCCCCCAAAAACCAGCACTCTAATTTGCTCCCATCCTTGGAAGTAAAACCAAAGTTTCCCCTGATTACAGACTTCCTGATATGCAGAGAATGCACACTCCCAGGTTCCCCTGTGTCTCAAAACAATGGCAGACAGAAATTCAGGGCAGGCTTTTGTCTTCTCACTATATCGCCATTTTATTCTCCAGAATGGCTTTTGGCCTGGTGACAGGGAGAGAGCCTCCTTACTTAGGAGCCCTCTTCAGCATGTGGCTGTGGGCAGTGTCTGGGAAAACTAGGAGATGAAAGATCCTGGGAATGGGGATAGAATTCCTGGAATTCCTGACAAAGCTAGTCAGAGTTCCTATCAGAGTGAATCAGAGAGCTAAGTATCCTAAAATTTTATGGGAAAGACAAAAAAGAGGGAAGGAGGATGGGAGGGAGAAAGAATGACAACAAAGCAATGTACTAATTGTTAAGTCCTGGCAAACCATGCTTACTGGTGCATCCAGATGTTGGTAAATTTCTCATAAAATAGGAAGTTTTTAAAGGGCAGTTGGAACAAAGGGACTATAGGGTTGGTAGATCATTTTTTGCTTTACTTCAGAATTTCTGTATATAACTTTCCTATTTTTACCATTACATAATTGGAGGAAAATAAAATAATTATCCAGAAGCTTTCCAATCCTCCAAGTTTTTGACACTGCGGCAATATATATAAACACAAATTGTCTGAACTTTACATGGGCTCATTATCTACCCATTTTATTTATTACTTTATTTATACATATTTATTTATTTATTTATACATATTTATTTGGAGGGTTTGGGATGCATAGGCCTCTTGGAGACTTCATTTATTCAAGAGACTAATGACACATCAACTGCATATAAGAAACCATTAAACACAAACGAAACACAGAGGGACTCTGGGCTTAGGATATTTGTGGTCCTATTCCAAGGACTATAAGTCTGAGAACTAAGCATTGTTCCAAGCTCTATTGACATCCATACATCTCATTCATTTCCTAGAAAATCAGGTCAAAAACATTCAACAAGTTGCCTAAATATAGAGGAGAACAATAGATTGAACTGATTGGTAATTCAGTAAATGTGGTTAACTCAATTTCCAGTGTATTATCAGCCAAATGCTTCTAGAAGTAGTAAGTCAGCTTTCTGACCCAAGCCCATTTTTTCTATGTCTATTGGAGGAAAAACAACCAGTCCTACAGCTGTCAGGAAGACAAAATTGCAAGCAACCAGTCAGATGCAGTTTTCACCTCTGAACTGTGTTGGGTTTCACCTGCACACTTCCTGTATATGTTCATTCAACATCACAGCTGTATTTCTCCCCATTCAACTCATTCTTCTTTTAGTTTTCAGTAGAAAAAGAGAGGATACCTTTGTTATTACCTGAGGTTCACCATTATGCCTAGATTTTGTTTTTTTAAAAAAACTGGAAAGAAGGCCATTGCACTTGTCAAAGGAGCAGATTAGTGGATATTAGTAGGGGGTCATGTTATCAATGGGTATTGCCAATTGTAGTGAAACCTGAGAGGAAATATCTTATGTTAAGTGTTTCAGAAATTTGATTACTGCTATTTTATGAGTGCCTCTTTTTCCTTCTAAACATTTGTCACATTTTTTCTGAAAGTAACAACCAATCTAATACATATTAACACTGCAGCAGTTGCAATGTTATTGCTGAGAATAATCCATGTGGGTGCTCACGAAATTTAATCTTCTATTTCTGAACAGCTGGCCTATGGGTGGACTCCTTAGAGCACCTTTGAATACCCGACAGAGAGGTACACTACTCAATCTTTATAGCTATGATAGTCTCTGTTGGGGAAAGGATGCTGAATCAAAAGTCCACATTACTTAAATGTTTGTTTCCATGAAAGGTGTCCTAAATGGTGCCCTCTATACTATCTGAAGATGTGTCTTGTGGTGAGGTCTCTCTTGACAAAGGTGCCAGGAAGTGACTCTCTGTTCTCCAGTAACAACATTTTCCAATTGCTTTTTTATTTGCTCAATAAAGGTTAACAGGAAGTGAAAACTTGTGTGCTCTTCTGCGCTGCTGTTTTTCCAGACAGAGCAGAAACACTTGCCTACACATTTTTCTATGGACTTGCTAAGAAAGTTTTAAAAATAGCAGGCAGCAGTATCTGTTCTGCTGCCTATTCTTTGGCTATGAAATGAAAACAAAAAAGTAGCATTGAATTTGCCATTTGAAACTGCAGCATGATTTTAAGAATCCTTAAAATTCTGAAGGATTTTAAAATGTAAGCAAGGTGTTAGCTCTGTGGAAAATTGAAGCTGCATTTTATTCAACTTAATGCCCCAGACAGCCAGAAATGATAGTGCCCGTGTTTGGTGAATGAACAATTCTCCTTCAATTGATGCATCTTCTAACTAGAATGATATCACATTTAAATTTGAGCAGGGCCCTGGATGACTAGTATTATTTGTCTGGTTTTAAATTAGGAGAAGTTAGGAATTGTTTATCTTTTCTTCAATTCTTTTTCTTTTTCTTTTCTGAGTTGGGAGATTTATTGAGAGAATCTGCCTTCAGCTAACATGGTGACTTGGGAGTGCTAGTTCTCTCTTACTTCCAGTTAATCACTAGCATTTCTATGACTTATAATAGCTAAGCATTTCAAAAAACTTACCTAATGTAATGATTGATTTAATTAGACTATACTCCTTATCTCCGAGGTGAATATGACTATGTTCTGGTTATCTCAAAACTGGAAAGTTAAGGACCAGAAGTTGTAGATACTTCTCTTTCCTAAGATAGGTATTCTACATATGCATACACTATTTAAATAAGTCATCCAGTACAGTAAAAAACAAAATTCAGATTTCTTTCTCCTTTGACTTGAAAGAGAAACCCTTCACATATATTTGGTTGATTCTTACTTCCTGCAAACCTCAACTTTATTTCCAAGTTCTACAACTAAAACTCCAATTATAAAACCAAGTGAGCCATTTAACTTTGTGATGATAGCAGGACATAAAGAAATTAGATAATTAAAATCAATCTATTTTTCTTTTTTTTTTAATTTTTTTTAAAGATTTTATTTATTTATCTGACAGAGAGAGAGAGACAGGAGAGAGGGAACACAAGTAGGGGGAGTGGGAGAGGGAAAAGCAGGCTTCCCACCGAGCAGGGAGCCAGATGCGGATCCCAGGACCCTGGGATCATGACCTGAGCCGAAGGCAGACGCTTAACCGACTGAGCCACCCAGGCGCCCCAATCAATCTATTTTTCAATGACAAAGCCTTTTATGGTCTTTCTCCTCTATTGAAATCTTTTGATGTCTCCTTGCCTGAATTTTCAGTTTATATTGCTTTTAATAATGGTATACAATCAAAAAGAAAAAAATTTCTTTTTATTTTAAGTATTTGTGGTCTTCCACAAATCTTGCATCTAAGGAACTGTATTTGTTTGATTGGGAAAATACAGCTGATGTTACAGTTCTATAAGACCTCCAAGAATCTAAGACCTCCCTAATTAAAATTGTTAAAGAAAAAATTATTGCAACACTTGTCAAAGTGGAAAGGGAGTCTTCATTTGAGGCTGTTCCAATATTGTTTAACTCTATTACCAAAGGAGAGAGAGATTTGAACTCAATTCTAAACCTAACAGGGATAAGTGAGGATTCATAGCTAAGGAGCAGGGTGAAGAGTAGTAGATGGAAAATTATTAAGAGGAACTTGATTAGTCATCAATAGTAGGGGTAGTCTGGCTAAACCAGCCTATCAGAATTCTTGCTGAAGTCAGGCCCAGGATTTAGATGTCAAGGGTAGAGTCTGAGGGACTTCCTGGATATAAAAAATGGGGATTATTTCTCAACTGACTTAGCAGGATTCTTGCTCATATTGCAGTATGCAAGCCCAGCAAGGACAGAGGTCAAAGTTAAGACCCAGTTCAAAGAGGACTCAGAGGAGTCTAACTGAAATTTGGTCAAGGAGAAACTTTTTGACAGAACCTCTGCTTGATTTCATTTAGCCTTTAGATGCTTCCTTGTATTGTTTTAAAATTGTCTCCTCCCATTTAGATTAAGGGATGAGAATCTGCCCATGATTTTGTCTCTCACAGGTTTGACAATATAGCAATGCTTCACCGACTAGATGTTCACTTCCACTTACTACACTCTCTTAATTCTTATTTTTGCCTGGGAAAAACAAAAAGTATAACATATGCATAATAAGAATACCAGAAGGAGAAGAAACAGAAGAAACAAAAGAAATATTTGAAACAATAATAAATAACAGCATTTATTTAAAGTAATATCAGAAACCAAATAACAGATCCAGAAATCTCAGAGAACACCAAACAGAATAAATGCTTGAAAAGCAACACAAAGACATATTTAAACTCCAGAACTTAAGGAAAAAGAAAAAAAATCTTGTCACAAGCCGGAAGACAAAACACCATGCCTATAGAAGAGCAAAGATAAGAATGACATGCAACTTCACAGAAGTCATGCATTTGAGAGAGGAGTGGATTGACATGTATAAAGTATTGTGAAACACACACACATGCACACACACAAACACACACACCAACCTATAATTCTGTATCTTGTAAAAATACTCTTCAAAAGTCTAGGAGAAATGAAGACTTTTTCAGAAAAAAATAGAAATTTCTTAACAGTATATCTCCTTGTAAAGTATGTATATATGTATATGTATATATATAATTTAGATATATAATATATACATATAATAAATATTATAAATATACACATATATTATACACATATATAATATCATACATATATGTATATAATATCAATACATATATATTATATATTTTAACACACACATTTATGATATAAAAATACTTTAAATATACATACATATTTTAAATATAAACTTTATATATATCATATATATGCATACATATCATATATAAATATATAAGCATGATTTATATCATGATCATTTATATCAGTATGTATATATGTAATGTATATATACATTATATATAATATACATACATATATCCTTGACCATATATATGGATATATGTATATGATGTACACATATATACATATATATACATATGTACATTATAGCTATATCTATATATACATTACATCTATATCTATATGTGTATGTGTAATGTACATACATTATATAGAATATGATATATACATATATACACATATCCTTGACAACATATACATATATATATGCATATATGTGTGTATATATGTATAGATAGTCAAGGATATGTATATATATGTATGTTAGATCAAAGATATGTATGTATACTTGGTCAAGGATATGGATATATATGATCTATATCTATATATCTATTTCTTTATATATATGATATGTATATTTATGTATATGTATGTTGTGTATATGATATGTATCTATATCTATCTATATGATATGTATATTTAGTTATCCACAGAGAAGGAAAGTTATATTGGACAGAAACTAAGATCTACAAAAAGAAAGAAAGATGGGGGGGTGGGGTGGGAGGGATGGGGTGACTGGGTGATAGACACTGGGGAGGGTATGTGCTCTGGTAAGCGCTGTGAATTGTGCAAGACTGTTGAATCTCAGATCTGTACCTCTGAAACAAATAATGCAATATATGTTAAGAAAAAAAAAAGAAGAAGAAGAAGGTAGCGGGAGGGGAAGAATGAAGCAGGGGAAATCGGAGGGGTAGACGAACCATGAGAGACGATGGACTCTAAAAAACAAACTGAGGGTTCTAAAGGGGAGGGGGCTGGGAGGATGGGTTAGCCTGGTGGTGGGTATTGAGAAGGGCACATTCTGCATGGAGCACTGGGTGTTATGCACAAACAATGAATCATGGAACACTTCATCTAAAACTAATGATGTGATGTATGGGGATTAACATAAGAATAAAAAAAAGAAAGAAAGAAAGAAAGAACACTTAGTAATCTACCTACCACATGTTCCTTATCCATTCATCTATCCATAGACACTTATGTTGCTTCCATATCTTGGCTATGGTAAATACTGCTACAAAAAAACATAGGGGTGCACATAGCTTTTTTTTTTTTAAGATTTTATTTATTTAACAAAGTGAGTTACAGAGAGACAGAGAACACAAGCAGTGGGAGTGGGAGAGGGAGAAGCAGGTTCACTGCCGAGGAGGGAGCTCGATGTGGGGCTTGATTCCAGGACCCCAGGATCACTACCTGAGCAGAGGGCAGATGCCCAATGACTGAGCCACCTAGGTGCCCTGCACATAGCTTTCTGAATTAGTGTTTTTATTTTCTTCAGGTAAATACACAGTAGTGAAATTACTGGATCATACAGTAATTCTACGGTTAAGGGTTTTTTTGGAGGAACTACATGGTGTTTTTCATAGTGGCTGCACCAATCTCCATTCCCACTAGGTGTGAATGAGGATTTCTTTTTCTCCACATCCTCACCAACACTTGTTATTTCTTGTCTTTTTGATTCGAGCCATTCTGACTGGTGTAAGATGATATCTCATTGTGGTTTTGATTTGTATTTCCCTGATGGTGAGTGATGTTGAGCATCTTTCCATGTGTCTGTTGGCTGTCTGGATGTCTTCTTTGAAAAAAACATCTATCCAGGTTCTTAGTCAATAATATTGTAATAGCATTGTTTGCTGACAAATGATGACTACACTTACAGTGTGACCACAGAGTAATGCACAGAATTATTGAATTCATATGTTGTACCCCTGAAACTAATATTACATACGATAGACTTCAATAAAAAATACATAAAAACCCAGCTACCATTAAAATACATGCATACCTACACATGTACCTACACACATGTATGTACATACATACATACACATATATATAAAGAAGCAAAAGAAAAGAATTGGCATCTTTCTGACCATCAGTGACCTTTTAAAGTTATCTGTGGATGTCATATGGGGAAAGAAAATCCATTTTTATCGTTAAATACTAGACCTATTGCAACACATCTGTGATAAATATGGAAAGGGGATATGACACAATCAGCAAATTTAAAGTCAGTTGTGTGAAGGTAGTTAAAGAAAATGCAACATGAAGCTTTGACTTTGACAGAAGTCAGACTGCATGGAGAAATTAACATAATGTGACAGTAATTGTACAGGTGAATGAAGAGATGCAGTTGGGAATCACATAGTAAATGAGAATTGAAAGTAATGTTGATTTTTCTCTTGTGCTTAGAAAATGCTGGGAACTATTTAAAAATCAACAGTTCTCTCACAGTGTGTTAGACATGGGAAAGATTGATTTCTACATAGCAACCCACTGCATGCCTAAGAGTGTTCCAGGTCTTGGGGACACACAGCAACTAAAATGCACAGAGTTCCTGCCCTCAAGGAGCTTGTAACCTGGGGAGGGGACACTGACACAAAACAAAGAAATATAAATTATCTTCTTTATTCCTTGTTTAAAGCTTTGTTCTTTAGAATACATTCTCTGTGTGGTGGGCATTGTGGATGACTTTTTAAAGCGACATTTATTGGGGCACCTGAGTGGCTCAGTTGGTTAAGCGAAAGCCTTCAGTTCAGGTCATGACCCTGGAGTCCCGGGATCAAGTCCCGCATGGGGCTTCCTGCTCGGCGGGGAGTCTGATTCTCCCTCTGACGCTCCCCCATCTCATGCTCTCTCTGTCTCTATCTCATTCTCTCTCTCAAATAAAAAAAATAAATAAAATCTTAAAAAAAAAAATAAATAAATAAAGCGACATTTATTAAATAAACATGTGTGGGATACACAGGCCATGTGTTTGCCATGCCGCCCTAAGCAGGATTTCTCTTCGAATCAGTTCCTGGAAGCTTCCACTCTGTCCCACTTTCCTTGAAACACATGCGAGCGCACACACAACGTTCACACTCCTCTGACATCTTCTGCATCCAACCCCATCTCACCATCTAGGAGTGGTGGGTATATATAGATCATCACTTAATACCTAAAATTGCACAACCTCTCCCATGTCCGTTTTGCAATTTGAAGTCCAATTGAACAGTTCAATTCATATGTGAATCCATCCCAAATGATCAACCCATATGAATGCTCAATAAATACGTATAAAATGTATAAATAAACTAATGAATTAATTATAAGTGCTTATAGCTCAGCCGATCGCCAATATCTATCTAGGGCTTTACCATATATTAACAAACATTTTCACTAAAGAGACAGATAGTGATTATTATAGGGTTAGCAAGCTGTGTAACTCTGATGGAATTATTCAACTCGGCAATTGTACTATGAAAGCACCATAGACAATATGGAAACCAATGGGTAAATTGTATGCCACAAAACATATATTTATTTATTTTTAAGTGTTTTGGACCAGGTTTGGCACCTAATTTGGTAAGTCACTTACATGCTTTGTCTTGTATAGCCTTCTAATGTCCTAAAGAGACAGAGATGTAGGGGGGTTGAATAATTAGTTCCAGGTGGTATAGTGAGGTCTGCCTACTCTGGAACCTATATTTTAAGCAACAATGTTTTCCAAAATTAGATTCTCCCCGTCTCCCCCTTCCCTCCCTGCCCAAAAATATCTAGAAATAAGAAGATGCTTGTCAACTGGGAAAGGCCGAGAAATCAAAGATGACCAGCAAAATGTTTTTCTGGAATAGGGATGAACAGTTAACATCAACAAGAAAGACAGGTTAAGATGACGGATAAAGCATTTTGTTTCTTTGCTATTTGGCAATGTGGAACAATTGAAAACAATTCCAATACGATGTAAATTTAAAGATAGTCTTGGACCCTTTCTTGGCACAAAGTACATAAATGTCCTGAGCTGTCTGTACCTTTTGGACCAGAAGTCAGACAGGTGAGTGCGTCCTCATAAAAAGGTAGTGGTCAGCATTTATTGAGTGCCTTCTATGCAAAATGAGCCAGACAAGGACTTTGCACACTTAGTCTCACCTGATTCTCAAAATTACCCTTCAGTCTCCATCAGTGATAATCCTTGATTGGAAAATAAAGGAAACTATGTTAGATTTCTGCCTGTGCTTTCCTGGTGGTAGCACATTAATCTTGATCTTTTGGAGAAAGTAACTCAGTTTGACATTAGAAGATTTCTACTGTTTTCTTCTTCTCCTTCTCCTCCTCCTCCTCCTCCTCCTTCTTCTTCTTCTTGTTTTCTTTTCTTATTCTTTTGGTTTTGTTTTATCAACCCTTTTTTAAAAGTCTTCTTTATTATTCATTTTTTTACACTTATGTTATTTATATACATGTATATATAATCTTTCATTCTTGGCTTCCTTTCATTGTATTCGAATATATATAAGTTTTTCCTTCTTTCCAATTTTGGGATCTAGTTTCTTCTAACAAACAGACCAAAATATGCCCAGGATCTAGTTTATTTTTCTGTTCTGTTCACCTTCTTTTTGATTTTTATCTTCTCTCTCTTTTTCTTTTTTTTGGTGTCTGGTCTCTTCTTCTTTTTTGTTTAGTGTATATTTTTCTGGTGTTGTTGCTATTTTTATATTTTGTTCTTTCTGTCATCTATTCTTCTCTGGTCATAATGACATTTGGGAAGAAATCATCCCAAAAAAGAGAAGAAGAGGCAGTACTCACTGTCAGGGATTTGATCAATATGGATATCAGTAAGATGTCAGAACTAGTATTCAAAACAATGATTATAAAGATATTAGCTGGGCTTGGAAAAAAGCATAGAAGACACTAGAGAATCCCTTACTGGAGAAAGAAAAGAACTAAAATCTAATCAGGTCAAAATCAAAAAGGCTATTACTGAGATGCAATAAAGAATGGAGGCTCTAGCTACCAGGACAAACAAGGCAGAAGAGAGAGTCAGTGATATAGAAGACAAAATGATGGAGAATAAGCAAACTGAGAAAAAGAGGATAAACAACTACTGGATCATGAGGGGGGAATTTGGGAGATAAGTGATACCATAAAGTGAAACAATATTAGGATAGTTGGGGTCCCAGAGGAAGAGGAAAGAGAGAGAGGGGCAGAAGGTATATTGGAGCAAATTATAGCTGAGAACTTCCCTAATCTGGGGAAGAAAACAGGCATTCCAGCCCAGGAAGCACACAGAACCCCCCTCAAAATCAATAAAAATAGGTCAACACCTCGGCATATAATAGTGAAGCTTGCAAATTTCAGAGACAAAGAGATAATCCTGATAGCAGCTTGGGACAAGAGGTCCTTAACCTACAAGGGTAGAAATGCAAGGCAGCAGCAGGCCTATCCACAGAGATGTGGCAGGCCAGAAAGGACTGGCATGATCTATTCAGGGGAATACATGAGAAAAACATGCAGCCAAGAATACTTTATCCAGCAAGGCTCCCATTCAGAATAAAAGGAGAGATAAAGAGCTTCCAGGACAAACAGAAACTAAAAGAATTTCTGATCACTAAGCCAGCCCTGCAAGAAATATTGAAGGGACTCCTTTGAGCAAAGAGAGAGCCCAAAAGTAACATACACCAGAAAGGCACAGAGACAACATATAAAATCGGTCACTTTACAGGTAATACAATGGCATTAAATTCATCTTTCAATAGTTACTCTGAATGTAAGTGAGCTAAATGCTCCCATCAAAAGACATAGGGTACCGGATTGGTTCAAACAAAACAAAACAAACAAACAAACAAAACACACACAAAAAACAAGACTCATCAATATGCTGTCTACAAGAGACCCATTTTAGACTCAAAGACAACTCCAGATTGAAAGTGAGGGGGTGGAGAAACATTTATCATGCTAATGGACATCAAAAGAAAGCTGGGGTGGCAATTCTTATATCAGCCAAATTAGATTTTAAGCCAAAGACTGTACTAAGAGATGAGGAGGGACACTGTATCATAATTAAAGGGTCTATCCAACAAGAAGATCTAACAATTGTAAGTATGTATGCCCCTAACTCAGGAGCAGCCAATTATATAAACCAATTAATAACAAAATTAGAGGAACACATTGATCATAATACAATAATACTAGGGAACTTTAACACCTTACTCACAGTAATGGACATATCATCTAAGCAGAAGATCAACAAGGAAACAAGGGCTTTGAATGACACACTGGACCAGATGGACTTCACAGATATATTCAGAGCATTTCATCCTAAAGCACTAGAATACACAATCTTCTTGAGTGCACATGGAACGTTCCCCAGAAAAGATCACATCCTGGGTCACAAATCAGGTCTCAACCGGTACCAAAAGATTGGGATCATTCCCTGCATATTTTCAGACCACAGTGCTCTAAAACTTGAACTCAATCATGAGAGAAAATTTGGAAGGAACAGAAATAAATGGAGGTTAAAGAGCATCCTACTAAAGAACGAATGGGTCAACCAGGAAATTAAAGAATAATTTAAAAACTCATGGAAACAAATGGAAATGAAAACACAACCGTTCAAAATCCTTGGAATGCAGCAAAGATGGTCCCAAGAGGGAAGTATATAGCAATACAAGCCTTTCACAAGAAACAAGAAAAGTCTCAAATACATAAACTGACCTTACACCTAAAGGAGCTGGAGAAAGAACAGCAAATAAAGCCTAAATCAAACAGGAGAATAGAATTAATAAAAATTAGGGCGCCTGGGTGGCTCAGTCGTTAAGCAGCTGCCTTCAGCTCAGGTCACGATCACAGGGTCCTGGGATCGAGCCCGCATCAGGCTTCCTGCTCAGCGGGACACCTGCATCTCCCTCTCTCACTCCCACTGCTTGTGTTCCCTCTCTCACTGTCTCTCTCTCTGTCAAATAAATAAAAATCTTAATAAAAAAAGAATTAATAAAAGTTAGAGCAGCAAATAGAACAAAATAGAAACAAAAGAACAGTAGAGCAGATCAATGATACTAGGAGCTGGTTCTTTGAAATAATTAATAAGATCAATAAACCCCTAGCCAGACTTATCAAAAAGAAAAGAGAAAGGACCCAAGATTGCAACCAACATCGAAGAAATACAAACAATTATAAGAACATACTTTGAGCAGTTATATGCCAACAAATTAGGCAATCTGGAAGAAATGGATGTATTCCTAGAGACGGATAAACTACCAAAACCGAAACAGGAAGAAATAGAAAACTTGGGCAGACCCATAACCAGCAAAGAAATTGAAGGGGTAATCAAAAATCTTACAACAAAGAAGAACCCAGGGCCAGATGGCTTCCCAGGGGAATTCTACCAAACGTTTAAAGAACCATTAATACCTATTCTTCTCAAACTGTTCCAAAAAAAAAGAAAGAAATGGAAGGAAAACTTCCAAACTCATTCTATGAGGCCAGCATTACCTTGATCCCCAAAACCAAAGACCCCACCAAAAAAGGAGAATTACAGACCAATATCCCTGATGAACATGGATGAGAAAATTCTCACAAAAACCAATAGGATCCAAGAGTCCATTAAAAGGATTATTCACCACGACCAAGTGGGATTTGTTCCTGGGCTGCAAGCGTGGTTCAACATCCCCAAATCAATCAATGTGAAACACTGCATTAATAAAAGAAAGGCAAGAACCAGATGATCCTCTCAATAGATGCAGAAAAAGCATTTGACAAAGTACAGCATCTTTTCTTGATTAAAACTCTTCACAGTGTAGGGCTAGAGGGAACATACCTCAATATTATAAAAGCCATCTATGAAAAGCCCACAGGAAATATCATTCTCAATGCGGAAAAACTGAGAGCTTTCCCCCTAAGGTCAGGAACACGGCAGGGATGTCCACTTTCACCACTGTTGTTCAACATACTGCTGGATAGTACATAGGACAAAGTCCAACCTCAGCAATCAGACAACAACAACAACAACAAAAATAAAAGGCATCCAAATTGGCAAAGAAGAAGTCAAACTCTTCACTCTTGCTTGCAGATGACATGATACCCTTTGTTGAAGCCCAAAAGACCCCACCCCAAAATTGCTAGAACTCATACAGGAATTTAGCAATGTGGCAGGATAGAAAATCAATGCACAGAAATCCGCTGCATTTCTATACACTAACAATGAGACAGAAGAAAGAGAAATTAAGGAGTCGGTCCCATTTTCAATTGCACCAAAAGCCACAAGATGCCTAGGAATAAACCTAACCAAAGATGTAAAGGATCTGAACTCTGAAAGCTATAGAACACTCATGAAAGAAATTGAGGAAGACACAAAGAAATGGGAAAACATTCCATGTTTGTGGATTGGAAGAACAAATATTGTTAAAATGTCTATGCTACTCAGAGCAATCCACACATTCAATGCAACCCCTATCAAATACCATCAACATTTTTCACAGAGCTGGAACAAATAATCCTAAAATCTGAATGGAACCAGAAAGGACCCCAAATAGCCAAAGGAACACTGAAAAAGAAAACCAAAGTGGGTGGCATCACAATTGCTGACTTCAAGGTATATTACAAAGCTATAATCATCAAGACAGTATGGTACTGGCAAACAAACAAACAAACAAACAAACACAGACGCATCAGATCAATGGTTTGGGACAGAAAACCCAGAAATGGACCCTCAACTCAATGGTCAACTGATCTTTGACAAAGCATATCCAAAGCATGTCCAAAGCATATCCTGGAAAGAATATCCAATGAGAAAAAGACAGTCTCTTCAACAAATGGTGTGGGAAAATGGGACAGCCACACGCAGAAGAACGAAACTGGACCATTTTCTTACACCATACACAGAAATAAACTCAAAATGGATGAAAGCCCTAAATGAGACAGGGATCCATCAAAATCCTTGAGGAGAACACAGGCAGCAACCTCTTCAACCTCGGCTGCAGTGACCTCTTGCTAGACATGTCTCCAAAGGCAAGGGAAAAAAGGCAAAAAAGGAACTATTGGGACTTCATTAAGATAAAAAGCTTGTGCACAGCGAAGGAAACAGTCGACAAAACCAAAAGACAACCGACAGAATGGAAGAAGATATTTGCAAATGTCTTAACAGATTAAGGCCTACTATCCAAAATCTATAAACAACTTCTCAAACTCAACACCCAAAAAACAAATAACCCAGTCAAGAAATGGGCAGAAGACATGAAGACATTTCTCCGAGGAGACATACAAATGGCCAGCTGACACATGAAAAAATGCTCAACATCATTGGGCATCAGGGAAATACAAATCAAAACCACAATGAGATTCTATGTCACATCCGTCAGAATGGCTAAAATTATCAGGTTAGGAAACAACAAATGTTGGTGGGAATGCAAACAAAGAAGACAGAAGTCACTTAATTTGATCATAGAATGACTGAAATGATTCAAGTTTAGAAACAAAGAAAAAGGAATGCAAATGTGGAAAAGATGAAATCTAAAGAATGTATGAGATATCATCAAGCCAACATACATATTGTGAGAGTTCCATGAGAAGACAGAGTGAGAGGGACAGAAAGAATATCTGAAGATAATGAAATGACTCTTGGCATATGGGGTCTCTGACTGACAAACAGTCTCAGTTCAGTCCCCAGACAATATCATCATCAGACTAAATACAGACTTAAAAGTCATGCTCCCCAGGTAGGGCATCCATGATGCCAGAAGAATATGCATTGTTAACCCACATAGGATCTCATGACTATGTCCCAATCTCTGAAACCTGTGGATATGTTACTTTACATGACAAAGGGATTACAGTTGCAGGTAGATTTAAGTACTGATGACTTGACCTTAAAGTAGAGAGTTATGTAATTATAAGGGCCCTTAAAAGTGGAAAGGATAGATGCAACCATGGAAGAGAAAACCCAGAGATAGCAGTGTAGGAAGGACTTGACTTGCTGTTGCTGGCTTAAAAAACAGAGTTTTTAACTTAATGTAGGTGGTCTCTAGAAGCTGGAAAAGGGCAAAGGCATGGATTTTCCCACTGGAGTAGGATTACTATTCTGCCAACATCTTGATCTCAGCCCTACAAGATTCATGTCTGACTTCTGATTTTCAGAATTATAAAATTATAAATCTGTATTGATTAAAGTCACTTACGGGGCACCGGGGTGGCTCAGTTGGTTAAGCGACTGCCTTCGGTTCAGGTCATGGTCCCGGAGTCCCGCGTCGGGCTCCCTGCTTGGCAGAGAGCCTGCCTCTCCCTCTGACCCTCCCCCCTCATGTACTCTCTCTCATTCTCGCTCTCTCAAATAAATAAATCTTAAAAAAAAAAAAGTCAGTTTGTGTTCATTTGTTACAACAGCCGTAAAAACTAATACAGGGTCAGTGATACTAGTAGAACAGTAATACTAGAAGAATGAGATATTCTTAGACAAAGGAATGAAATGTTTATTGGTTGCACTTTTTCAAGAATCTTCTTACTCCTCTTCACATGTAATGATAGGTAAATTACTATTTTTACCCTATCCCTGGCATGAATTGTAATTGTCAATCTACTTATGCCCTTTCTTACATTTTCTTTCTATCATGTTTGTTTGCAGAGATGCATAAACAAAATACTATTGTCTGATTTAGGCTGCCAGTTTTGGTGAATAGGGTGTGTCAGGGGTAAATTGAAATGGAAACTCTCACTGAAGGAGAAAGTGGTGTTGATAGATTTCAACGCAAAATATTTTGACAAGTAAGATGTGTGGTGAAATGCGCCTCTTTACTGTAGTTTCAAGTTTTTCTGAAAATAATTGCTTTCCCCTATGCTTATTTTAACATAAAATGAGAGGTAAAGGATGGAAGCCTAGTTTGTTTGGTCTCATTAAAGAATTAAAATCAGAGGAAAAATCACACACCAAAGTAAACATCTGTAAAAGGATTTGGAACTAAGGAGGGGCAAGTTCTGAGGCTGCTAAAAGGGAAGGAAGGGCTTTATTTACTGTTGTGGATTGCACTTCCTGTTGTGAAGCTCAGTGCTGTTTCACAACAGCTGTGGAGCTGCACTGTCTGGTACTACAACGAGGAAGTGGCACTCTTGGTTCCTCCATATTATGCAAGTTAATGACATCCACTGCAGAGTGAAATGGATGCAGGAGGAAGAATGGGACACTTGCACTTGCAGACAGACACGATAGAGTTGTTTTTTTAATTGCAGAATTGTCTTTTCATATATAATATTATTATATATGCAGGACAGCTTAAAAGGATAAGCACCAACATGGGCAGCCCCATATATTAGTTGTTATGGCACAACCAGGTTCTACAAAAGCCAGCATCGTCCATGAAAAGGTAAATGAGGTTTATGTTTTTCTTATCGTGTAGCTGCTACAAATACAATAAAAACTGTTTTTGCAGGATATTTGCCTATAAGGTCAGCCAAAGAACTGGGAAACAACATTTTAAGCTTAATGAGAGATATTATAAGTTGGTGGTACACTTTCAAAGATGAGTGCAACTAGAGCTTGATTTACACATATAAAATACAATGAAAAACTGCAGAATCTTCTGGATAACTCATTGGGTGAATTTTCAAAAAACTAAATTTTTCAGCAAAAGTATCTTTCATGTTAGAGGACAGAGATGGGGCTCAATCATCACACTGTGCAGGTTCAAATTTTAATTGGACCATTTATTAAGGAAGTAATGCCTGATACTACAAAATGCTTGATCACTATTGGCTATTTTGATTAGACAGACTGGATATATGTTCATGACAGAACACTAAAATATGTAGAAACAGGAGAGTTTGTTAGAGGGATGGAAAGCTTGCAACTCCAGGAAATGCCTTACACAAACACATGGTATTTGTACTGAACATTCAGAACTCTTCAGCTTCTCCACCTAGCTTCTTTTCCAACCTGTATGCCTATAATAATCCTCAGGAAGTTTCTCCATGAGCCATATTGGTCTCTAGGACTTGCCTGGATTCATATGTTTTACATTTTACTCCTTCCCTGGACTTTCCCCCTCATATGTGCTCCTCTGCCCACTCATTCTAATGAGGGTTCCTCTGAGCTCACACAACTAAAATTCACAAGGATTATACACATATACATAGATATACTATATATATATATATACATATATATATCACATCTTTATTCATTCACATGTCATTGGGGTGCAGGTGCCCTTCAGATCACCACATTTATATCCTCTGGTTAAATACCTAGTAGTGCAATTGCTGGGTCATAGGGTAGCTCTATTTCTAACTTGTTGAGGAAGCTCCATACTGTTTCCAGGGTTGCTGTACCAGCTTGCATTCCCACCAACATTTGTTGTTTCCTAACCTGATAATTTTAGCCATTCTGACGGATGTGACATAGAATCTCATTGTGGTTTTGATTTGTATTTCCCTGATGCCCAATGATGTTGAGCATTTTTTCATGTGTCAGCTGGCCATTTGTATGTCTCCTCGGAGAAATGTCTTCATGTCTTCTGCCCATTTCTTGACTGGGTTATTTGTTTTTTGGGTGTTGAGTTTGAGAAGTTGTTTATAGATTTTGGATAGTAGGCCTTAATCTGTTAAGACATTTGCAAATATCTTCTTCCATTCTGTCGGTTGTCTTTTGGTTTTGTCGACTGTTTCCTTCGCTGTGCACAAGCTTTTTATCTTAATGAAGTCCCAATAGTTCCTTTTTTGCCTTTTTTCCCTTGCCTTTGGAGACATGTCTAGCAAGAGGTCACTGCAGCCGAGGTTGAAGAGGTTGCTGCCTGTGTTCTCCTCAAGGATTTTGATGGATCCCTGTCTCATTTAGGGCTTTCATCCATTTTGAGTTTATTTCTGTGTATGGTGTAAGAAAATGGTCCAGTTTCGTTCTTCTGCGTGTGGCTGTCCCATTTTCCCACACCATTTGTTGAAGAGACTGTCTTTTTCTCATTGGATATTCTTTCCAGGATATGCTTTGGACATGCTTTGGATATGCTTTGTCAAAGATCAGTTGACCATTGAGTTGAGGGTCCATTTCTGGGTTTTCTGTCCCAAACCATTGATCTGATGCGTCTGTGTTTGTTTGTTTGTTTGTTTGTTTGCCAGTACCATACTGTCTTGATGATTATAGCTTTGTAATATACCTTGAAGTCAGCAATTGTGATGCCACCCACTTTGGTTTTCTTTTTCAGTGTTCCTTTGGCTATTTGGGGTCCTTTCTGGTTCCATTCAGATTTTAGGATTATTTGTTCCAGCTCTGTGAAAAATGTTGATGGTATTTGATAGGGGTTGCATTGAATGTGTGGATTGCTCTGAGTAGCATAGACATTTTAACAATATTTGTTCTTCCAATCCACAAACATGGAATGTTTTCCCATTTCTTTGTGTCTTCCTCAATTTCTTTCATGAGTGTTCTATAGCTTTCAGAGTTCAGATCCTTTACATCTTTGGTTAGGTTTATTCCTAGGCATCTTGTGGCTTTTGGTGCAATTGAAAATGGGACCGACTCCTTAATTTCTCTTTCTTCTGTCTCATTGTTAGTGTATAGAAATGCAGCGGATTTCTGTGCATTGATTTTCTATCCTGCCACATTGCTAAATTCCTGTATGAGTTCTAGCAATTTTGGGGTGGGGTCTTTTGGGCTTCAACAAAGGGTATCATGTCATCTGCAAGCAAGAGTGAAGAGTTTGACTTCTTCTTTGCCAATTTGGATGCCTTTTATTTTTGTTGTTGTTGTTGTTGTCTGATTGCTGAGGTTGGACTTTGTCCTATGTACTATCCAGCAGTATGTTGAACAACAGTGGTGAAAGTGGACATCCCTGCCGTGTTCCTGACCTTAGGGGGAAAGCTCTCAGTTTTTCCGCATTGAGAATGATATTTCCTGTGGGCTTTTCATAGATGGCTTTTATAATATTGAGGTATGTTCCCTCTAGCCCTACACTGTGAAGAGTTTTAATCAAGAAAAGATGCTGTACTTTGTCAAATGCTTTTTCTGCATCTATTGAGAGGATCATCTGGTTCTTGCCTTTCTTTTATTAATGCAGTGTTTCACATTGATTGATTTGGGGATGTTGAACCACGCTTGCAGCCCAGGAACAAATCCCACTTGGTCGTGGTGAATAATCCTTTTAATGGACTCTTGGATCCTATTGGTTTTTGTGAGAATTTTCTCATCCATGTTCATCAGGGATATTGGTCTGTAATTCTCCTTTTTTGGTGGGGTCTTTGGTTTTGGGGATCAAGGTAATGCTGGCCTCATAGAATGAGTTTGGAAGTTTTCCTTCCATTTCTTTCTTTTTTTTTGGAACAGTTTGAGAAGAATAGGTATTAATGGTTCTTTAAACGTTTGGTAGAATTCCCCTGGGAAGCCATCTGGCCCTGGGTTCTTCTTTGTTGTAAGATTTTTGATTACCCCTTCAATTTCTTTGCTGGTTATGGGTCTGCCCAAGTTTTCTATTTCTTCCTGTTTCGGTTTTGGTAGTTTATCCGTCTCTAGGAATACATCCATTTCTTCCAGATTGCCTAATTTGTTGGCATATAACTGCTCAAAGTATGTTCTTATAATTGTTTGTATTTCTTCGATGTTGGTTGCAATCTTGGGTCCTTTCTCTTTTCTTTTTGATAAGTCTGGCTAGGGGTTTATTGATCTTATTAATTATTTCAAAGAACCAGCTCCTAGTATCATTGATCTGCTCTACTGTTCTTTTGTTTCTATTTTGTTCTATTTGCTGCTCTAACTTTTATTAATTCTTTTTTTATTAAGATTTTTATTTATTTGACAGAGAGAGAGACAGTGAGAGAGGGAACACAAGCAGTGGGAGTGAGAGAGGGAGATGCAGGTGTCCCGCTGAGCAGGAAGCCTGATGCGGGCTCGATCCCAGGACCCTGTGATCGTGACCTGAGCTGAAGGCAGCTGCTTAACGACTGAGCCACCCAGGCGCCCTAATTTTTATTAATTCTATTCTCCTGTTTGATTTAGGCTTTATTTGCTGTTCTTTCTCCAGCTCCTTTAGGTGTAAGGTCAGTTTATGTATTTGAGACTTTTCTTGTTTCTTGTGAAAGGCTTGTATTGCTATATACTTCCCTCTTGGGACCATCTTTGCTGCATTCCAAGGATTTTGAACGGTTGTGTTTTCATTTCCATTTGTTTCCATGAGTTTTTAAATTATTCTTTAATTTCCTGGTTGACCCATTCGTTCTTTAGTAGGATGCTCTTTAACCTCCATTTATTTCTGTTCCTTCCAAATTTTCTCTCATGATTGAGTTCAAGTTTTAGAGCACTGTGGTCTGAAAATATGCAGGGAATGATCCCAATCTTTTGGTACCGGTTGAGACCTGATTTGTGACCCAGGATGTGATCTTTTCTGGGGAACGTTCCATGTGCACTCAAGAAGATTGTGTATTCTAGTGCTTTAGGATGAAATGCTCTGAATATATCTGTGAAGTCCATCTGGTCCAGTGTGTCATTCAAAGCCCTTGTTTCCTTGTTGATCTTCTGCTTAGATGATATGTCCATTACTGTGAGTAAGGTGTTAAAGTTCCCTAGTATTATTGTATTATGATCAATGTGTTCCTCTAATTTTGTTATTAATTGGTTTATATAATTGGCTGCTCCTGAGTTAGGGGCATACATACTTACAATTGTTAGATCTTCTTGTTGGATAGACCCTTTAATTATGATACAGTGTCCCTCCTCATCTCTTAGTACAGTCTTTGGCTTAAAATCTAATTTGGCTGATATAAGAATTGCCACCCCAGCTTTCTTTTGATGTCCATTAGCATGATAAATGTTTCTCCACCCCCTCACTTTCAATCTGGAGTTGTCTTTGAGTCTAAAATGGGTCTCTTGTAGACAGCATATTGATGAGTCTTGTTTTTTGTGTGTGTTTTGTTTGTTTGTTTGTTTTGTTTTGTTTGAACCAATCCGGTACCCTATGTCTTTTGATGGGAGCATTTAGCTCACTTACATTCAGAGTAACTATTGAAAGATGAATTTAATGCCATTGTATTACCTGTAAAGTGACCGATTTTATATGTTGTCTCTGTGCCTTTCTGGTGTATGTTACTTTTGGGCTCTCTCTTTGCTCAAAGGAGTCCCTTCAATATTTCTTGCAGGGCTGGCTTAGTGATCAGAAATTCTTTTAGTTTCTGTTTGTCCTGGAAGCTCTTTATCTCTCCTTTTATTCTGAATGGGAGCCTTGCTGGATAAAGTATTCTTGGCTGCATGTTTTTCTCATGTATTCCCCTGAATAGATCATGCCAGTCCTTTCTGGCCTGCCACATCTCTGTGGATAGGCCTGCTGCTGCCTTGCATTTCTACCCTTGTAGGTTAAGGACCTCTTGTCCCAAGCTGCTATCAGGATTATCTCTTTGTCTCTGAAATTTGCAAGCTTCACTATTATATGCCGAGGTGTTGACCTATTTTTATTGATTTTGAGGGGGGTTCTGTGTGCTTCCTGGGCTGGAATGCCTGTTTTCTTCCCCAGATTAGGGAAGTTCTCAGCTATAATTTGCTCCAATATACCTTCTGCCCCTCTCTCTCTTTCCTCTTCCTCTGGGACCCCAACTATCCTAATATTGTTTCACTTTATGGTATCACTTATCTCCCAAATTCCCCCCTCATGATCCAGTAGTTGTTTATCCTCTTTTTCTCAGTTTGCTTATTCTCCATCATTTTGTCTTCTATATCACTGACTCTCTCTTCTGCCTTGTTTGTCCTGGTAGCTAGAGCCTCCATTCTTTATTGCATCTCAGTAATAGCCTTTTTGATTTTGACCTGATTAGATTTTAGTTCTTTTCTTTCTCCAGTAAGGGATTCTCTAGTGTCTTCTATGCTTTTTTCCAAGCCCAGCTAATATCTTTATAATCATTGTTTTGAATACTAGTTCTGACATCTTACTGATATCCATATTGATCAAATCCCTGACAGTGAGTACTGCCTCTTCTTCTCTTTTTTGGGATGATTTCTTCCCAAATGTCATTATGACCAGAGAAGAATAGATGACAGAAAGAACAAAATATAAAAATAGCAACAACACCAGAAAAATATACACTAAACAAAAAAGAAGAAGAGACCAGACACCAAAAAAAAGAAAAAGAGAGAGAAGATAAAAATCAAAAAGAAGGTGAACAGAACAGAAAAATAAACTAGATCCTGGGCATATTTTGGTCTGTTTGTTAGAAGAAACTAGATCCCAAAATTGGAAAGAAGGAAAAACTTATATATATTCGAATACAATGAAAGGAAGCCAAGAATGAAAGATTATATATACATGTATATAAATAACATAAGTGTAAAAAAATGAATAATAAAGAAGACTTTTAAAAAAGGGTTGATAAAACAAAACCAAAAGAATAAGAAAAGAAAACAAGAAGAAGAAGAAGGAGGAGGAGGAGGAGGAGGAGAAGGAGAAGAAGAAAACAGTAGAAATCTTCTAATGTCAAACTGAGTTACTTTCTCCAAAAGATCAAGATTAATGTGCTACCACCAGGAAAGCACAGGCAGAAATCTAACATAGTTTCCTTTATTTTCCAATCAAGGATTATCACTGATGGAGACTGAAGGGTAATTTTGAGAATCAGGTGAGACTAAGTGTGCAAAGTCCTTGTCTGGCTCATTTTGCATAGAAGGCACTCAATAAATGCTGACCACTACCTTTTTATGAGGACGCACTCACCTGTCTGACTTCTGGTCCAAAAGGTACAGACAGCTCAGGACATTTATGTACTTTGTGCCAAGAAAGGGTCCAAGACTATCTTTAAATTTACATCGTATTGGAATTGTTTTCAATTGTTCCACATTGCCAAATAGCAAAGAAACAAAATGCTTTATCCGTCATCTTAACCTGTCTTTCTTGTTGATGTTAACTGTTCATCCCTATTCCAGAAAAACATTTTGCTGGTCATCTTTGATTTCTCGGCCTTTCCCAGTTGACAAGCATCTTCTTATTTCTAGATATTTTTGGGCAGGGAGGGAAGGGGGAGACGGGGAGAATCTAATTTTGGAAAACATTGTTGCTTAAAATATAGGTTCCAGAGTAGGCAGACCTCACTATACCACCTGGAACTAATTATTCAACCCCCCTACATCTCTGTCTCTTTAGGACATTAGAAGGCTATACAAGACAAAGCATGTAAGTGACTTACCAAATTAGGTGCCAAACCTGGTCCAAAACACTTAAAAATAAATAAATATATGTTTTGTGGCATACAATTTACCCATTGGTTTCCATATTGTCTATGGTGCTTTCATAGTACAATTGCCGAGTTGAATAATTCCATCAGAGTTACACAGCTTGCTAACCCTATAATAATCACTATCTGTCTCTTTAGTGAAAATGTTTGTTAATATATGGTAAAGCCCTAGATAGATATTGGCGATCGGCTGAGCTATAAGCACTTATAATTAATTCATTAGTTTATTTATACATTTTATACGTATTTATTGAGCATTCATATGGGTTGATCATTTGGGATGGATTCACATATGAATTGAACTGTTCAATTGGACTTCAAATTGCAAAACGGACATGGGAGAGGTTGTGCAATTTTAGGTATTAAGTGATGATCTATATATACCCACCACTCCTAGATGGTGAGATGGGGTTGGATGCAGAAGATGTCAGAGGAGTGTGAACGTTGTGTGTGCGCTCGCATGTGTTTCAAGGAAAGTGGGACAGAGTGGAAGCTTCCAGGAACTGATTCGAAGAGAAATCCTGCTTAGGGCGGCATGGCAAACACATGGCCTGTGTATCCCACACATGTTTATTTAATAAATGTCGCTTTATTTATTTATTTTTTTTTTTAAGATTTTATTTATTTTTTTTATTTGAGAGAGAGAATGAGATAGAGACAGAGAGAGCATGAGATGGGGGAGCGTCAGAGGGAGAATCAGACTCCCCGCCGAGCAGGAAGCCCCATGCGGGACTTGATCCCGGGACTCCAGGGTCATGACCTGAACTGAAGGCTTTCGCTTAACCAACTGAGCCACTCAGGTGCCCCAATAAATGTCGCTTTAAAAAGTCATCCACAATGCCCACCACACAGAGAATGTATTCTAAAGAACAAAGCTTTAAACAAGGAATAAAGAAGATAATTTATATTTCTTTGTTTTGTGTCAGTGTCCCCTCCCCAGGTTACAAGCTCCTTGAGGGCAGGAACTCTGTGCATTTTAGTTGCTGTGTGTCCCCAAGACCTGGAACACTCTTAGGCATGCAGTGGGTTGCTATGTAGAAATCAATCTTTCCCATGTCTAACACACTGTGAGAGAACTGTTGATTTTTAAATAGTTCCCAGCATTTTCTAAGCACAAGAGAAAAATCAACATTACTTTCAATTCTCATTTACTATGTGATTCCCAACTGCATCTCTTCATTCACCTGTACAATTACTGTCACATTATGTTAATTTCTCCATGCAGTCTGACTTCTGTCAAAGTCAAAGCTTCATGTTGCATTTTCTTTAACTACCTTCACACAACTGACTTTAAATTTGCTGATTGTGTCATATCCCCTTTCCATATTTATCACAGATGTGTTGCAATAGGTCTAGTATTTAACGATAAAAATGGATTTTCTTTCCCCATATGACATCCACAGATAACTTTAAAAGGTCACTGATGGTCAGAAAGATGCCAATTCTTTTCTTTTGCTTCTTTATATATATGTGTATGTATGTATGTACATACATGTGTGTAGGTACATGTGTAGGTATGCATGTATTTTAATGGTAGCTGGGTTTTTATGTATTTTTTATTGAAGTCTATCGTATGTAATATTAGTTTCAGGGGTACAACATATGAATTCAATAATTCTGTGCATTACTCTGTGGTCACACTGTAAGTGTAGTCATCATTTGTCAGCAAACAATGCTATTACAATATTATTGACTAAGAACCTGGATAGATGTTTTTTTCAAAGAAGACATCCAGACAGCCAACAGACACATGGAAAGATGCTCAACATCACTCACCATCAGGGAAATACAAATCAAAACCACAATGAGATATCATCTTACACCAGTCAGAATGGCTCGAATCAAAAAGACAAGAAATAACAAGTGTTGGTGAGGATGTGGAGAAAAAGAAATCCTCATTCACACCTAGTGGGAATGGAGATTGGTGCAGCCACTATGAAAAACACCATGTAGTTCCTCCAAAAAAACCCTTAACCGTAGAATTACTGTATGATCCAGTAATTTCACTACTGTGTATTTACCTGAAGAAAATAAAAACACTAATTCAGAAAGCTATGTGCACCCCTATGTTTATTGTAGCAGTATTTATCATAACCAAGATATGGAAGCAACATAAGTCCATTGAGAGATGAATGGATAAGGATGATGTGGTAGGTAAGTAGATGATGATATATGATAGATAGATAGATGATAGATGATGATGATAGATAGATAGATACATAGATAGATAGATGATAGATAGATAGATGATAGATAGATGATAGATAGATGGTAGATGATGATAGGTAGATGATAGATGATTAGATAGATGATGATAGATAGATGATAGATGATAGATAATAGATAGATAGATGATAGGTGATAGATGGTGATAGATAGATAGCTAAATAGATGATAGATAGATTATATAGTTAGATAAATAACAGATGATAGATATAGATACAAAGAGAAATGATGGATAGATAGATGATAGATGATAGATAGATAGATAGATGATAGATAGATAGATGATAGATAGATAGATGATAGATACATAGATCATAGATGATAGATATAGATAGATGATAGATAGATGATAGATGATGATAGATAGATATAGATAGACAGATAGATAGATAGATGATATAGATAGATAATAGATGATGATGATAGATAGATAGAGATATGATAGATAGATAGATGATAGATGAATGGATATATAGGTCAGATAAATAATAGGTGGATGGATGGATAGATGGATAGATAGATGATATAAATAGATAGGTAGATAAATAGATGATGATAGATAGATAGATAGATGATAGATAGATAATGATAGAGGATAGATAGATAAATGTTAGATAGATGATAGATGGACAGATGATAGATATAGATAGATACATAGATAGATAGATTAATGATAGATGATGATAGATAAATAAATAGATAGATGATAGATAGATAATAGATGATGATAGATGATAGAAGATAGATGATAGATAGATGGTAGATGGACAGATGATAGATATAGATAGATACATAGACAGATAGATAGATAATAGATAGATGATGATAGGTAGATGATAGATTAGATAGATAGATCGATAGACAGATGATAGATGGATAGATGATAGATGATGATAGATAGATGATAGATGATAGGTAGATAGGTAGATAGATAGGTAGATAGATAGATGATAGATAGATAATAGATAGATGATAGATAGGTAGATGATAGATTAGATAGATAGATAGATGATAGATGATAGATAGATAGATAGATAGATAGATAGATAGATAGATAGATAGATGATAGACAGATGATAGATAGATGGATAGATGATAGATAGATGATGATAGATAGATGATAGATGATAGGTAGATAGATAGATAGATGATAGGTAGATAGATAATAGATAGCTATAGATAGATATAGATAGATAATAGATAATGGATGATGATGATAGATGATAGATTAGATAGATAATAGATGATAAATGATAGATGATGATAGATGATAGATAGATAGATGATAGATAGATGGTAGATGGACAGATGATAGATATAGATAGATACATAGACAGATAGATAGATAATAGATAGATGATGATAGATAGGTAGATGATAGATTAGATAGATAGATAGATCGATAGACAGATGATAGATAGATGGATAGATGATAGATGATGATAGATAGATGATAGATGATAGGTAGATAGGTAGATAGATAGGTAGATAGATAGATAGATGATAGATAGATAATAGATAGATGATAGATAGGTAGATGATAGATTAGATAGATAGATGATAGATAGATAGATAGATAGATAGATAGATAGATAGATAGAAAGATGATAGACAGATGATAGATAGATGATAGATGATAGGTAGATAGATAGATGATAGATAGATAACAGATAGATATAGAGTATAGATAGATAATAGATAATGGATGATGATGATAGATAATGGATGATGATGATAGATAGATGATAGATTAGATAGATAATAGATGATAAATGATAGAGATGACAGATGATAGATGATGATAGATGATAGGTAGATAGATAGATGATAGATAGATGATGATAGATAGATAGATGATAGATGATAGACAATAGGTAGATAGATAGGTGATAGATGGATAGATAATAGATATATATATGTATTTCTAGATATATGTGATATATAAACATATATTAATATATAAATACTTATATATAAACAAACAAACAAAAAGCAGAATCACATCTATGAATGTAGAGCATAAACTGATGATTTCCAGATGTATGGGGGTCAGGGCAATAGGCAAAATTGGTGGAGGGGAGAGGGGACATGGGCTTCCAGGTATGGGATGAATAGATCACAGGAATAAATGGCACAGAATAAGGGATATAGTCAATAATAGTGTAATAGCAACATATAATGACAGATGGTAGTTCACTTTTGGGGAGCATAGCATAACCTATAGAGAAATTGAATCACCATGTTGTGTACCTGAAAATAGTGTAACATTGTGTGATACTCAAAATAAAAAAATTACAAAAAATATTCTTGGGTATATTTCCAACATTGTACTTTTCATCTCCATGACAACTTACTTTATAATTAGAAGTTTGTACTTTTTAGCCTCCTTTATCTATTTCACCCATTCCGTCTCTCCTCCCCTCTGGCAATTACCGGTTTCTTCTCTATATTTAAGACTCTGTTTATTTGTTTGTTTATTTATTTTTTCTTTTAGACTCCAAATATAAATGAGATCATATAATTTTTTTCTTTCTCTGTTTGAATTATTTCACTTAGCCTAATACCCTCTAGGTCCATCTACATTGTTACAAATGGCATGATCTCATCCTTTTAGTAGCTGTATAATACTCCATGTGTGTTTATACCTGTTTGTGTATGTATACATATACTGGTGCCATGTTTGTGGTATGTGTTGTGTACATAACACATCTTTTTAATCCATTTGTCTATTGATGGACACTTGGGTTGCTTCCATATCTTGGCTATGGTAAATACTGCTGCAATAAACAGAGGTACACATAGCTTTTTGAATTAGTGTTTTTATTTTCTTCAGGTAAATACACAGTAGTGAAATTATTGGGTGGAATTATCTTATATGGTAATTTAATTTTTAATTTTTTTTTTTTTGAGGAAACTCCACATTGTTTTCCACCATGGCTATGTCAATTTACATCCCATCAACAGAGTATGAGTGTTCATTTTTCTCTACATCCTCACCAACACTTGTTTTTCTTGTTTTTTTTTTATTTGAACCATTCTAACTAGTGTTAGATTTGCATTTTCCAGATGATCAGTGATGTTGACCATCTTTTCATGTGTTTGTTGGCCATCTGTATGTCTTCTTTGGGAAAATGTCTATTCAGGTTCTCTGCCCATTTCTAAATCAGATTTGCTGTCTTTGGTGGTGACTTGTATAAACTCTTCATGTACTTTGGCTATTAGCTCCTTATCAGATATATCATTTGCAAATATCTTCTCCCATTCTGTAGGTTGCCTTATTGTTTTCTTGATGATTTCCTTTGCTGTGCACAAACTTATTTTGGTGTAGCCCCAATACCTTGTTTTTGCTTTTGTTTCCCTTGCCTGAGGAGACATATCTAGACAAATGTTGCCAAGGCCAATGTCAAAGAAATGACTGTCTATGTTTTCTTCTAGGAGTTTTATGGTTTCAGGTCTCACATTTAGGTCATTAATCCATTTTGAATTCTTGTTGTGTATGGTGTAAGAAAGTGGTCCAATTTCATTCTTTTGCATATAGCTGTCCAGTTTTCTCAGCACCATTTGTTGAAGAGTCTTTCCTTTCCCCATTGTATATTCATGCCTCCTTTGTCATAGATCAATTGATCATATAAATGTGGGCTTATTTCTGGACTCTCTATCCTGTTTCATTGATCTATGTGTCTATGGTTGTGCCAGTATCATACAGTTTTGATTATTGTAGCTTTGTAGTATATCTTGAAATCTGGGATTGTGATAGCTCCAGCTTTGTTCTTCTTTCTCAAGGTTTCTTTGCCTATTTGGAGTTTTCTGTGGTTCCTACAAATTTTAGGATTATTTGTTCTAGTTCTGTGAAAAATGCTGTTGGAATTTTGATAGAGATCGCATTGAACCTGTAGATTGCTTTGAGTAGTATTGGCATTTTGACAATATTAATTCCTCCAATCCATGAGGGTGGAATATCTTTCCATTTGTTTTTGTTGCCTTCAGTTTCTTTCATCAATGTTTACAGTTCTCAGAGGGTAAGTCTTTGTTCTATAGGTTAAGTTTATTGCTAGGTATTTTATTCTTTTTGGTAAAATTGTAAAAGGGATTGTTTTTTTAGTTTATCTCTCTGCTATTCACCATTAATATTTAGAAATGCAAACAATTTCTTTATATTAACTTTTGTATCCAGTGACTTTACTGAATTTGTGGAGCCTGCAGGGTTTTCTATATATATCTTGTCATCTGCAGGTAATGAACGTTTTACTTCTTCCCTACCAATTTGGTTACCTTATATTTTCTTTACTTATATGATTGCTACAGCTAGGACTTTTAGGACTATGTTCATTAAAAGTGGTGAGAGTAGACATCATTCTTATCTTATTCCTGATCTTAGAGGAAACGTTTCATTTTTTATCATTGGGTATAATGTTAGCTCTTGGGTTTTCATATGTGAGGTATGCTCCCTCTAGACCTATGTCAGGTATGCTCCCTCTAAACCTACTTCGCTGGGAATTTTTACCATCAATGGATTTGTATTCTGCCAAATGCTTTTCTGCATCTATTGAGGTGAGCATATGATTTTTACCCTTTCTCTTCTTATACATCATGCTAATTGATTTGCAAATATTGAATCACACTTGCATCCCTGGAATAAATCCTGCTTAGTAGTGGTGAATGATTTTTTAAAATGTATTGTTGAATGTGGTTTGCTAACATTTGGTTGAGGAATTTTTATCTATGTTCGTCAAAGGTATTGGCATGTAGTTTTCTTCTTTTGTAGTGTATTTGTCTAATTTCTGTATCAGGGTAATGCTGACCTCATAGGCCAAATTTGGAAGTTTTGTTTCCTTTTCTATTTTTTGGAATAGTTTGAGAAGAATAGATATTAACTCTTTTTTAAATGTTTAATAGAATTCACCTGTGAAAACACCTAGGCCTGGACTTTTGTTTTGGGAAGTGTTTTGATTACTGATTCAATTTCATTCCTAGTAATTGGTCTGTTCAAATTTTCTACTTCTTCCTGATTCAGTTTTGGAAGATTATATGTTTCTAGGAATTTATCCATTTCTTCTAGGTTTTTCATTAGTAGTTTCATATAATACTTTTTATTTCTGTGGTGTCAGCTGGCATTTCTCCTCCTTCATTTCTGATTTTATTTAGTGAGTCCTCTCTTTTTCTTGATAAATATGGCTAAATGTTTATCAATTTTGTTTGCTGAGTCTAGCTAAAGTTTTATCAATTTTGTTTGAAAAGGATCATGTCAAAGAACCAGCTCTTGTTTTCATTGATCTTTTCTCTTTTTTGTTTCTATTTCATTTATGTCTGGTCCAAAATTTATTATTTGATTCTTTCTAATAGCTTTGGGCTATGTTTGTTCTTCTTACTCTAGCTCTTTTAGGTTTGAGGTGAGGTTCTTTATTTGAAAATGTTGTTGTCTCTTGAGGTAGACCTGTCTCACTGTAAACTTCCCTTTTAGAACTGCTTTCATTATGTTTCAAAGATTTTGGACTGTTGTTTTTCATTTTCATTTGTTGCCTTGTGGTTTTTAAAATTCCTTCTTTGATTTCTCCATTGACCCATTCTCTGTTTAGTACCATGTTACTTAGCCTACATCTAGTTGTGTTCTTCCCAGAATTTTTCTTGTAATTGATTCCAGTTTCATACAATTGTGGCCAAAAAAGATGCTTGATATATTTCAATCTTAAATTTATTGAGATTTGTTTTGTGTCCTAACATATGATCTATTCAGAAGAATGTTCCACGTGCAGTTGACAAGAATGTGTATTCTCCTGTTTGGGAATGGAATGTTCTGTATATATCTGTCGGTCCATCTGGTCTAATGTGCCATCCAAAGCCACTGTTTCCTTGTTAGTTTTTAGCTGGGTGACTTATCTTTTGATGTAAGTGGGGTGTTAATGAACCCTATTATTATTATACTACTGTCAATTTCTCCCTTTTAGGTATGTTAATAATTGCTTTATGTATAGGTGTTCTTACATTGGGTGCATGTATGTATGCAATTGTTATATCTTCTTGTTGGATTGATCCCTTTGTCATGATGTAATACCTTTCTTTGTCTCTTTCCATAGCTTTTGTTTTAAAGTCTATTTTGTCTAAGTATTGCTACTCTGTCTTCTGCCTCCTCACTCAACTACCAGTTGAGTGGAACATATTTGTCCATTCTTTCACTTTGAGTCTGCAGGTGTCTTTAGGTCTGAAGTGAGTCTCTTGTATGCAGCAAATAGTTGGGGGTTTTGTAATTTTATCCATTCAGTGACACTATGTGTTTTGATTGGAGCATTTAGTCCATTTATGCATAAAATAACTATTGATAGGTATGTACTTATGGCCATGGCCATTTTGTTACTTGTTTTCTGGTTGCTTTTGTAATTCTCCTCTTTTCCTTTTTTCTTCTCTTGCTCTTTTCCCTTGTAGTTTTTTAGTGTTATGGCTTGGATTCCTTTCTCCTCATTTTCTGTGTATCCACTATAGGTTTTTGACTTGTAGTTACCACTTAATTCATATATAATATCTTATGTGTATAGCATTCTATATTAAGTTGATAGTTTTTTGAGTTTGGACTCACTGAGAAAGCACTGTTTCTATTCCCCCTTCTACATTTTATGTACATGATATCATATCTTCCATCCTTTTATTTTGAGTATTCTTTGCCTCATTGTTTGTAAATACAATTGATTCTACTACTTTTGTGTTTTAACCTCCATACTGGCTTTGTAAGTGATTGCTCTACTACTTTATTATATGCTTGTTTTTACCTGTGAATTATTTCTCCTTTCATAATTTTCTTACTTCTAGTTATGGCCCTTTCTTTCCACTCAAAGTATTCCCTTTAATATTTCTTGTGAAGTTGTCTTAGGGGTGATGAATTCCTTTAACTTTTATTTGTCCAGAAAACTCTTTATCTCTTCTTCTATTCTGAATTATAACTAGCTGGGTAGAGTATTCTTAATTACAGGATTTTTTTTTTTTAATCCTTTTCAGCACTTTGAATATATTATGCCATTCCCTTCTTGGCCTGCAAAACTGAATAGATGAAAAAAGCAGCTGATAATTTTATGGGGTATCCCTTGTAGGTGACTGTTTTCCTTTCTCTTGCCACCTATAAAATATTCTCTTTATATGCCTTTTTGCCATTTTAATTACTAGGTGTCTTGGTGTGGACTGCCTTGGATTGTTAACCTTTCTAAGGTTCTCTGCCTCCTGGATCTGGGTATCTGCTTTCTCCCCCAGATTAGGGAAGTTTTCAGCTATTATTTCAAATAAATTTCCTGCTCCCTTTTCTCATTTCTCCTTTTTTGGAAGGGGGGTCTCTATAATGTGAATGTTATAACACTTGGTGATATCGCAGAGTACCTTTACCCTATTCCCTTTTTGTATTATTCTTTTTTCCCCTTTTTTGCTGTTCCTCTTGGTTGCTTTCCATCACCCTTTCCTCCAGATTAATGATCCATTCTGCTGCATCCTCTAATCTGCTGGTTCTTTTCTTTTCTAGTCTTCTTTTTTAAAAAAAATTTTTTTCTACCTCTTTGTTGAAGATCTCATTGAGTTCATCCACTCTTCTCTCAAGTCCAGTGAACATCTTCATGACCATTACTTTGAATTCTTTATCCAAACATATTGCTTATCTCTGTTTCACTTATCTCTTTTGCTGAGGTTTTATCCTGTTCTTTTATTTAGGGCATATTCCTCTGTTTCTGCATATTATGGAGGTCACCCTGTCCCTGGTCTTTAAAATAGTGACCTGGTGTAGAAGAGGTTCTTTTGTGCCCTGTAGCACAATGTTCCCTGGTAACCAGAAGCAGGCCCTCCTGGGATGTCTCCTATATGGGCTGCATGCACCCAACCTGTTGTGGATGAACTGCGTTTGTCTTCAGTCCTGTTGGTTGCAATGACCCATTTTGCTAGTGGGCACTCTGAGTAGGGTTTGTTTGCTGGACTGTTGAGGGACCTATCTCAGACCACCACACACTTGTAGGCAGGTGGTGTCAGCAGTCAGGGCTACCTATCTGCACTTGGTCTCTCTGCCACAGTCATCAGCACACTAAATGGCAGGGTTTTCTCCCTGCATCCACCCAAAATGCTCAGTTGCACTGAGTTGCACTGGGACTGCAGGTGCACTTGTATGTGGGGGTTATGTCTCATCTCTCCCTCTCACTTTGTAGTGGTTCTGGTCCTTGCCAGGCTGGTTGCATGGTGGGGGAGGAGCCACTTTGGAGGGATGCCTGTCAAAGCAGGCAGTTGGATGGAGTGGGTCCACAAGGGAATGTGGGGGCAGGGCCCATGGTGCTAGCAAATTAGATGGACAGTGTGAGAGCTGATTCCCACAAATGTCAGGATTTCTGGGCTGGGAGAGGGGAAGAAAACTGATGCCTGCCAGCACGTTTATTCCTGGAGAGATCTCCTGAAGATCCCTGTCCTTCCAGCACACATTGTGAGATGAGTAAATGTCTCCTTCACATATACCCCAGGCCCTTTTCAAACTGATGCTTCTGTGCTGTGTCTTGGGCTGGGTTACTCTCTAAGGGCAGGGACTCAGTTTCCTATTTCCCTGCAACTCTCCCAGAGTTAAACTTGCTGATTTTTAAAGTACTGGAGTTAAGGCCTCTGCTTTTAAAAGCTCCCAGAGTTAAATCCTGCTGGCTTCCAACATCATATGTCATGGGATTTGTCTTTCCCATGCAGGTCCCCAGCTCTTGAGGTGCCTGGTGTGGGGTCTGATCCTCTTGCTTCTCCATGCTGTGGTGTCCCTCCCATTTGTGGTTAGTCTCATTAGGGATTTGGTTCTGAACCAGGTCTCTGCCCTTCCTACCCTTTCCAATGTGGCCTCCTCTCTACAAGTAACTGGAAGGTCTGTTAGGCCAGTCCTCAGGTCATTTTCAGAGTTAGTCATACAGATGTAGCTGTTATCTTGATGTATCCATGAGATGAGGTGAATTCAGGATCTTCCTTCTGTGCCACCTTCCTCAATAGCTCACTCAAAAAGTACCAACTTTTGTCAAAAGCTGGATAAAAAGACTACAGGCATTACAAAATGTTTTCTTTTATAGACTTCATTTTTATAAGAAGTGAAAAAATCAGAGGAATAGCATGAGACAAATTGTTGCAATTCAGGAATGGCAGAAAATGAGAGGGCAGGGAAAGAATGTCAAGTGTCATGTGTTGCTTTAAGAAAAAAAAAAACCACTTCTCTTTTTTCAGAACAAACAAGCTCACAGCAAAACTGAGTGGTGCATTTGTTACAATAGCTGACCTATACTGACACCTCCACAGGTGGCAATTTACATTACAAGTCTGTAGTTTACATTGGGTTTCACTCTTGGTGTTGTACATTCTCTGGATTTTGACAAATGTATAATGACATGTATTCACCAGTACAGTATCCTACAGAATAGTTTCATTGCCGTAAAATTCTCTGTTCATCTATTTATCCCTCCTTTTCCCCCCTAACTCCTGGAAACCATTGGTGATTTTACTCTCTATAGCTTTTTTTTGAATTTCCTTTTTCAGAAAGTCATGTAGTTAGAAACATATAGTATGTAGTCTTTTCAGAATGGCTCATTTCACTTAGTAATACCCATTTAAGTTTTGTCTGGGTTTTTCTTTTCATCACCTGATAGCTCATTTCTTTTTAGTGTTGAATAATATTCCATTGTGTGGATGGACCATAGTTTATCTATTCACTTGCTGAAGGACATCTTGGTTGCTTCCAAGTCTTGGCAGTTATCACTAAAGCATTCATAAACATCCATGTGATGGCTTTTGTGTGAACATAAGTTTTCAACTCCTTTGGATAAATATCAAGGAATATGATTGGGGATCATATGGTAAGAGCATATTTAGTTTATAAGACACCACCGAGCTGCCTTCTAAAGTGATTGTACCTAAAAGGTACAATAAGGAATGAGCATTCCTGTTGCTCCACATCCTCACAAGTGTTTGGTGTTGTTAGTGCTGGGCATTCTAATAGGTTTATACTGGTATCTCACTGTTGTTTTAACTTGCAAATCCCTGATAACATATGGTCTGGAGCACCATTTATTGTGTTTACCATCTGTATATGTTTTATGGTGAGGTGTCTGTTCAGGTCTCTTTGGCCCATTCTTTAATCAGGTTGTTGTTTTCTTATTGTTGAGTTTTAAGAGTTTCTTTTATATTTTGTTAGTAGTACTTTATCAACAAGTCTTTTGAAAATATTTTCTCCCACTATGTCTTTTCCTCTCATTTTTTTGATATTGCCTTTCACAGTACAAGTCTTTTATCTTAATGAAGTTGACATTATCAATTAGTTCTTTCATGGACTTTGTAATTTTGTATCTAAAAATTCATTGGCATGCCCCAAATCATCTAGGTTTTCCATGTTGTTTTCTAGGCATTTTATAGTATTGCACTTTACATTTAGACCTGAGATCAATATTTTAAAGATTTATTTACTTAACTATTTATTTGAGAGAAGGTGGGGAGGGGCAGAGGGAGAGAATCTTCAAGCAGATTCCCTACTGTGAACCAAATCCACCATGGGGCTTGATCTCATGACCCATGAGATCTGGATACGAAACCAAGAGTCAGACACTTAACTGACTGAGCCACCCAGGTGCCCCTATGATCCATTTTGAGTTAATTTTTGTGAAGGGTGTGAAGCCTGTGTCAAGATTCTTTCTTTGCATGTGAATGTTCAGTTGCTCCAGCACATTTGTTGAAAAGAATATCTTTACTCCATTGTGTTGTTTTTGCTCCATTTTCAAAGATCAGTTGACTATATTTATGTGGGCCTCCTTCTGGGCCCTCTATTCTGTTCTATTGGCTGTCTATTCTTTCATCAATACCACATGTCTTGATTACTGTCACTCATTACAGTGACTCTTGAAGTCAAGTAGTGCCAGTCCTCCAGTATTGTGTTTGATAGTCTGAGTCTCTTGCCTCTCCATATAAACTTTAGTATCAGTTTGTCAATATCCACAAAACAATTTGCTGGGATTATGATTAAAATTGCATTGAATGTATAAGTCAAATAGGGGACAACTGAAATACTAAAAATATGTAGTTTCCTAGCCATGTAAAGGAATATCTTCCCATTCATTGGTTCATTAATCCAATCACTCAGGTGAAAATAGGTTGATACACTGTGACTCTCCAGTCTTACAATGAGCATGCTATTTGGTGCTGACACATGGAAAGAAACCCAGCTCCTCGGTCTGCACTTCTGGGACAAATGCTTGTTGCCTTTTGAATTCAACAGGCAACTAATAAGTTCCCACCCCTTTGGATCTCTCAGAACTTCTACCATTGCCACCAGTGGGTGTTTGCAAGTATAAAGTGGCTGAGTATCCTTCTGTTTCAAAAGAACACTTACTGAACTCATAAACAGATGGTCACTAATGAAGGTTTGGTTGAATTTTGCAAATAGTGTGTGTGTGTGTTTGTGTAAAGAAAACTTTATTGTTATGAGACACAAGGTACTGAAAATAGGTCTCCTAAAAAGGAGAAGTGTGGTCTCTTCTGTCCCTTCATGGGCTACATTTAAGAGAAAGTTTGGGGGCACCTGGGTGGCTCAGTCGTTAAGCGTCTGCCTTCGGCTCAGGTCATGATTCCAGGGTCCTGGGATCAAGCCCTACATCGGGCTCCCTGCTCCCTGGGAAGCCTGCTTCTCCCTCTCCCACTCCCCCTGCTTGTGTTTCCTCTCTCACTGTATTTCTCTCTGTCAAATAAATGAAATTAAAAAAAAAAAAAAAAGAGAGAGAGAAAGAAAGCTTGGGTTGGCAGGAAAGGGAGCTGACTCTACCCTCTCACTCCAATCATCTTTCTTTAACAGTAAAAAGGTGCACAGATCACATTACAGCAGATGATAAAAACAGCAGATCATAAGAGGCACCCTTGCCGTCTTCGGCAGATCATAAGTTTAAGCCATCTGTTGAAAGGGAAACACATGCAGGCATGCAAGAGACAGACAGACAGAGACAGAGAGACAGAAAGGAAGAAAAGAGACAGAGAGAGGATGGATGGCAGAACAGGACAGAGAGAGGGAAATTGCTCTGATGTTAGAATAAATATAGAAAACCATTTTATCCATAAAGCAATTCAGTCTGGATCATAGCCAAAAAGTACTAGTTAGGCTACTAGTAAGTGGTTAGAGACAGGCAAAAGCTAACAGGAACTTCAATCACTTGGACACCTGTTTGATTTACTATAAGAAAGCTGCAGAAAATCCATGACCTACATCTCTGAACTTGGGTATTTCCAAGGAAATCATGTGACTTCCCCCTGTTTTAGATTTAACACAACTAATGAAATGCCTAACAGGCTCCAGAGGTCTTTGTGTTTGTCACAAAGCAATGGCAGTAAAAGTCATCAGCGTCTGAGATTTTTATCTCTCTCCAACCAAGACCCCTTAGGCTTAGTAATATATCCAAGTGCAAAGAAGAGGGGAGAAAAACCAAGAGAAAAAAATGAAACAGACTACAGATGCATTTAAGAACCTCAGATTTTCCCAAAGGCAAATGGAATTTGCACTACCAAGAGAGACTGTCAGGGAGCAATTACTGTATTTACACTCAGAACTGGCACAATTCATTCTTTTTTTTTTTTTAAGACTTTTTATTTATTTATTTGACATAGAGAGAGACAGCGAGAGAGGGAACACAAGCAGGGGGATTAGGAGAGGGAGAAGCAGGCTTCCTGCAGAACAGAGAGCCCAGTGCAGGGCTCCATCCCAGGATCCTTGTGATCATGACCTGAGCCGAAGGCAGATGCTTAATGACTGAGCCACCCAGGTGACCCTGGCACAATTCATTCTTGATGTTTTAGTAAAATATGGCTTAGAAGCAATAAAATTCTTGTGTTTTAATAAAATGCAGGTTAGTATTATTGGCCTCAGTTTACAGATAAACAAACTGAGGTGAGAGTCATCAGAATACCTGAAGACCAGAGACTGCAAGGCCAGGACTCAAACCCAGAGAGTTGGTAGAAGATGGAGAAGCAGTTCACAACAGAATATTTATAAACTAAGTACCTGTGTGACTATTAATCTGCTTTCTGGTACTAGAGATTGTATTTTATACACTCAATTTTATATGAATGAAATCATACACTAGAATATCTTTTTAATTTAGCCTCTTTCACTCAGCATAAATATTTAGGATTCATCCATGTTGTTGCAAATGTCAATATATGACTATTTTATATTGCTGAGAAGTATTTCATACAGTTTATATTGTGAGGGGACAAACACAATAAAAACCAAAATTGTATAGCATGTTAGAAGTTGAATCATGCAATTTAAGAATAGTAGAACTGGGTAAAGGGCCATCAGATGACATCCTAAAGATGCAGTCCAGATTTTTACTAATTCCCATAGCTGAAGTGAATATACACAGTTCACTGTGGTTCTCCCAGGCATTATGACAATGACTCATGGAAATCATCAACTTCCATAAGACTTAAAAGAAAACCAGGTAGTCATGAATGACTGAGAGTTAGCGAATGAGATGATTTTCCTAATGGAACCACCCAGGTATGAAGTTTTGAGGTCCACCTGGAAGGAAAAGATGAGAGTGGCTGCCATAGTCTCCTCCCACCTATGGAATCAAGCCAGACAGCATGCTCCAAAACATCAAAGCTCATCACATTATGTTGGTAAATGTCTCCTTGCAGTTCTGGATGTACAGCTGGAGCCAGGAATATGTGTGTGCAGCTAAACCAAGAGCTCAGTTATTTGATGTGGGGGAGGAGAGATAACAGTCAGAGCAAACTAAAAGTTGAACCAAACCAAAATGTCTTACTGAAATCCTGGGGATTTCAGGGCCCCAAATCCATAACCAAAGAATGTTGAACACTTCCCCAGCTGCAGAAATGTCTGCTTTCAAGCTCAGGTAGGTTTAATGGTGGAGTGTAAGGAGAGAGTGTCTGTATAACTGAAGGAAGAGAACCCTCTCTGCCTGCTGTGGGCATTTCACTCCTACATTGTCTGCCACCTATCCAAAGCAGCCTGAATTTTCTGAGAAACTTCATTTCCTGATCCCATTGCTGATGCTGACTGGAGGACTGGTGGCTGAGGTAAGGGGAAGATGAAGGTTAGTTTAGGGGTGAGAGGTGGCAGTGGGAACTGTTTATTCTGACATGCTTAGCCATTCTTCCAGCAGCAACTGCAAAAATAAAAGTTCAAGCTGTGGAAGCTTAATTCTTTCAAAGCAAACTTTAGTCATAAGATCTTAAAACTCTTTTGGAAATAAAGATAATGTATTTATTTTAATTAATAAACTATATTTTAGGTAGTTTTATGTTCACAGAAAAGCTGAGCATAATAGGCATGAGTTCTTATATCCTCCTCACACAAAAACAACCCCCAGCTCCCCATTAAGTCCCTCACTAGAGTTGTACATTTGTTACAGTGAATGAATCTACACGAACATATCATCACCTAAAGCCTGGAGTTTCACTCTGATGTTTGCTCGGTCTATGGATTTTGACAAATATATAATGACATGTATCCATCATTATAGTATCAAAGAAAAGTTTCATCACCCTAAAAATTTCCCTGTGCTCCACCCACTCATCCCTTCCTGCTCACAAACCCCTGGCAACCACTGAGATTTTTACTGTCTCAATACTTTTGCCTTTTCCAGGGTGTCACACAGTTGGAATCACCCAGTATGTAACCTTTCCAGATGGCTTCTTTTGGTTAGTAGTACTCATTTAAGATTTCTCCATGTCTTTTCATGGCTTGCTGGCTCATTTCTTCTTAGTGCTAAATAAAATTCCATTGTTTGAAATGGACTAAAACACAGTGTACTTATCAATTTACCTACTGAAGGACATTCGGTTGCGTCTAAGTTTTGGCAATTATGAATACAGCTGCCATAAACATCTGTATGCATGTTTTCATTTGGACATACATTTTCACATGGAGATATGTTTTCAACTCTGGGCAAACACCAAGCCAGATGATTGCCAAATCCTATGTAAGGATCTGTTCTGTTTTATAAAACACTGCCAAACTGTCTCCAAATGATACAAAATGTCTTCAGGGATATAAAAGGGGTGCACCATTCTGCATTCCCACCAGCAGTGAATGTGAGTTATTCCCCTTCCACATCTTCATCACATTTGCTGTTCTCAAAGTTTGCAATTTTGTCCAAAATGGGCAGGGGTGTTTAATGGTATTTCATTGCTGTTTGGCATTCCAATTCTGTAATGACATGTTGTTGAACATGTTCTCATATACTTACTTGACATCTACCCACCTTGAAATCTGTAGATCTTTTATCCTTTTTTTTTTTTTTTTGGTTGTTCTTTCCTCATTTTTGAAATTTAAGAGTTCCTTGTAAATTTTAGATAAGAGGTTGTACATAATTGGTATTATTTCTCTCTTGTATGTTCTGTAGAAATCACCAGTGCCACTGTCTGAGCTGGGTATTTGCTGTTTTGGAAAGTTACTAATTATTGATTAAATGTTTTAATAGATATACACCTATTCCAATTGTCAGGTTCTTTGTTATGAGTTTTGGCACATTTGAATTCAAGGAATTGGTCTATTTCACCTAAGTTACCAAACTTATGGTAGAGTTATTCATAATACTCCTTTATTACCCTTTCAATGCCCATGGGATCTGTAGAGATGCGTGCCTGCCCCATCCCCCTCCCCACCCCTTCATTCCTGACATTAGTCCTCTGTGTCCTCTCTGTTTCTTAGTAAGCCTGGTTTGAGGCTTGATGACTTAATGCATCTTGTGAAATAATGCAATTTTCTTCCTGTTCTTTATTTCCAGTTTAATTCTACTGTGCCTGAGAGCAGACATTGTATGATTTCAAAATTTTAAATTTTTCAAGCTGCATTCTGTGACCCAGAATGTGGTCTACCATGGAGAATAATGTGTATTCTCCTCTTGTTGGATGGAGTAGTCTATGTATAATCCATCACATCCAGTTGATTGATGGTGCTGTTGTATTCAACTATGTCTTTACTGATTTTCTGTCTGTTGGATCTGTTCATTTCTAAGAGAGAGGTGTTGAAGTCTTCAGCTATGATGTCAAATGCATCTCTTTTTATTCTGTTATCAGTTTTCACCTCACATATTTGCACTCTTTGTTGTTATGCACATACACATTATAGATTATCATGCCTCTTGGAGAGCTGATCCCTTTATTATTATGTATTGCTCTCTTTATCCTTGATAACTTCTCTTGCTCTGAAGTCTGCTCTGTCTGAAGTTAAGATGGCTACCACCACTTTCTTTTGATGAGTGTTAGCATGATATGTCTCTCTCCATCCTTTTACCTTTAATCTATTACATTCTCCATCTAAAGTGAGTTTATTGTTCCTCTGAAACAAATAATACATTATATGTTTAAAAAAAAAGAAGAAGAAGAAGAAGATGGCAGGAGGGGAAGAATGAAGTGGGGGAAGTCGGAGGGGGAGTCGAACCATGAGAGACTATGGACTCTGAAAAACAAACTGAGGGTTCTAGAGGGGAGAGGGGTGGGGGAATGGGTTAGCCTGGTGATGGGTATTAAAGAGGGCATGTTCTACATGGAGCACTGGGTGTTATACACAAACAATGAATCATGGAACACTACATCAAAAACTAATGATGTAATGTATGGTGATTAACATAACATAATAAAAAAATTTTTTTAATAAAAAATAAACAAACAAAATAAATAAATAAATAGAGTTTATTATAGATAACATGTGCGAGTGTCTCATTATTTGATCTACTCTGACAATTGTGTATTTAAACATTGATGCTTAAAGTGATTATTGATATAGTTCAATCAATATCTACTGTATTTTTTACTGTTCTCCACTTCTTACTCTTGAACTCCCATATTTGTTGTCCATTCTTTTTCTGCCATTTATGGTTTTGAGTATTTTATGTGATTTTATTTTCCCTCCTTTCTTAGCATATCAATTATACCTTTTTTGTCCCCTTCCTTCCTTCCTTCCATCCTTCCTTCCTTCTTCCTTTCCTTACTTTCTCTCTCTTTCTTTTTCTTTCTTTCTTCATTTTCTTCCTTCCTTCCTTCCTTCCTCCCTCACTCCCTCTCTCTCTCTTTTGTTTCTTTCTGTCTCTCTCTTTCTTTCTTTTCTTTCTTTCTTCTTTTTCTTTCTTTCTTTCCTTTTCTCTTCTTTTGGTGGTCACCCTAGAATTTGCAAAATACATTCACAGCTAATCCAATTCCACTTTTAAATAACACATTACAGCTTCATGGAACTCAAAAACCTTGTAATAAAATATTCCTTATTCATCTCTTGTATGCTTGTTCTAATTTTCTCACATTCACATATGTGTAAAATATTGTATATATTCTAATATATTTAGTTCATAAAAATGTGTGGCCCGAGGCTTAATTAAAGCTGTAACCATCATCTATATTGTTCATATTTTGCTTCTTTGTGGATAACCAAGAGTGTCTTGGTGCCTCTTCCCATTTTCCCCACTCCAGCTGCTCCTGCCACCCAATACAAGTCCTCTTATGGGTTCCTTTCTTAGACACAACTGCAGCTATGCCCTAGAAAACACAACTCCAGCTTGAAATTTACCAACAACACTTTATATAGTTTTGTCTTGGTAGAATTTATCCTATTCCCAGGGAAGCCAATTTTGTATTAGATATTATGCATAATTAGTAATATTGAGCTAAGTGTTCAATACTGTCTCCTTTTTCTTTAAAACAATATCAACCCAATGAACTTCGGGTACATCTCTTGTACAAAGGGTAATAAAATGTAAAGTGGAGACAGATGTGGATAACAAGCTGCTTAGTTGGTACAACTGCCTAAAAAGATACCAAATAATTTTGTTATTTTTGCCAGGAAAAAGCTTTCTTTAAACACCAAATGTCCAGGTTACAAAACCCTGAGGAAGCTAATTCTTCTGATCTTGAGATGAGTTGATTAATCTCTCTTCCCCGCTAGATAGAGTATATGTGAAATACTCCACAGAAGGAAACAACCCAATATGCAAACCTCCGGGTCAGGCTGACATGTAACCTTAAGGTCTTTTCAGGTCTTTTGTGAACCTGTGTCTTTCTTTGTGCATGTGAGATGATTTCTAAATTCCTTTGTCTTTACATTTGCTTTTGAATGATCGAGTTCTTAAATACCTGGTCCTGTAGGGGGAGAGTAAAGGAGGAGGGAAAAAGACATGGGTTAATTTTTTTTTTTAAAGATTTTGTTTATTTATTTGACAGAGGGAGACACAGCGAGAGAGGGAACACAAGCAGGGGGAGTGGGAGAGGGAGAAGCAGGCTTCCCGCCGAGCAGGGTGTCCGATATAGGGCTCCATCCCAGGACCCTGGGATCATGACCTGAGCCAAAGGCAGATGCTTAACAACTGAGCCACCCAGGCACCCCAAGACATGTGTTAATTTAAGTTACCTACAAATTGCTTCAGCTTGTGAGAAACAGGGTAAAACAATGGGGGTAGGATTTCCAACAATGGCTGTTTGCACCTCTCATATCAGCAGGAGCAATCAGTGGTAGAAACAGAGATCCACCATATTGTGGGATAGGATTTGTAATGCCCACTCTTGCTCCAGTGTGCAAGCTACTCAAGGAATTCATACACTGCTGCCTGCTACCACCTGGGAAATGAAAGATTGATCAGTAGCCACTACTTAGCAAACAACTGAGATTGACCAAAATTATTCATAAAAATCAAATAGATTGTGAAGGAAATAATCACAAAAGGAAACATCAAATTAAATAATAATGCATCATTATACCTTCTTTGTGTGTGAGCATTTTTGCTTCAGGGAGGCATGAAATCTCACTTAGTTTGAAGTTAAAGCTTTCAAATCACAAACTCATTCCCGGCTCTATTTATTTATCTCCTTTATCATAGACAGTAGCATTTTGAACATGGAGCAGTTATTTTGGGATGGAAGTTAATTATGGGAGGGTGGTAGAACTTGACAATATCTTCTATTGAGAAAAGTTTTAAATAAGTAGTGTATCAGTTTTTATCCAGGACCTATTTTTACAGCTTATTGAGGGTGGTATGGGAGAACATAAAAACCTCTTCCACAGTTGCATTTTTTAATCAAATTTTTGCAAGACTTTCCTGGTGATTATGGAAAGTCCAAGGAATAAAACAATAGTATTTATTTTTTAAAGTTTTTATTTAAATTCCATTTACTTAACATACAGTGTTACATTAGCTTCAGGTGTAAAATATAGTGATCCAGCAATTCTATACATGACTCAGTGCTCATCATTATAAGTGGTCTTTAATTCCCATCATCCCTCACCCCCACCCACCTTTCTGCCTCTTTTTCTCCCTCTTCTTCTTCTGGAACTCTTATATTATGAATGTTATTACATTTGATGGAGTCACTGTTTCCTTAAATCTATTCTCATTTTGCATAATTATTTTCTCTCTTTTTTGTTCAGCTTTATTATTTTCCATTACTCTGTCTTCTAGGTCATTAATGTGTTCCTTTGCTTCTTCCAGCCTGCATGTTTCTCTTGTCATTTATTGAGCACTTTATCTCTGCTGTTATTCCTTATCTCTGTGTTAATAGGCTTACTGATGCCTTCCACTCTCTTCTGAAGTCCAGTGAGTATTCTTATGATCACTTCTCTAAATTCTCTATCAGACATGTTAATTATATCTGTTTCCCTTGGGTCTCTGGCTGTAGCCTTGTCCTGTTCTTTCATTTGGGACAAATTCCTGTGCCTTCTCATTTTGTCTAGATTTCTGTGCTGTTCCAACGTATGCCACTATAGTTCCTTGCTGTGTATTATCCCTTGTTCCTCAAGTCTTGGGTGCTTCAGTAGTATCTCCAGTGTGTTCTGTGTGCGCTCTGCTGTTGTGTCTGGCTGCTTTCCTCTTCAGGCCAGTCATCTGCAGAGGCAGTCTTTGCTTATTGTGAGCAGTGTCCCTGGTCTGAATATGCTAAGTTTTAATTAGATGTGCTCTGGTTTGCTTGTGTAATGAGACCTGTCATAACCACCACTAGTAACAAGGCCCTACAAAACTTCTGGGTTAGTTGATGTGGTGTAGGCACAGATTTGGGCTGGTCTCCTGGGGAATGGGGCCTGCAACTTTGGGACTGAGGCAGACATGGCTGGGAAGGGCAGGTCCACCTGAGTGTGGGGTAAGCGCTTGGTGTAAATGAGTTAGACAGGGATGAACTGGTTCCTGCAGGTGAGCCTGTACTTATGCTGAGGACTGGGGTAAGGAAATGGCAATTGCCAATTCCTTTATTCCTAGAGGGGCCTCTCTGTGAACTCTGCCTCTGAGCAACTAACTTCCCCACCTCGTGCCCCACGCTTTCTTCAGATTGTGACTTATAGGTTATATGTCTGGTGTATTTGTCCTGCCTTCTCTCCAAGAGCAGACCTAGTGCCTCTGGGCTCTATACGAGCCAAGCCTACTGATCTTTAAAACTTCATGCTTTAAGCCCTGCTGGATGCAAAAATTCACAAAATTTGGCCCTGCTCGCTTTCTAAGCCAAATGCTATAGACATTTGTTTTCCCTGTGCATTGCTTTGTGTGCTAGTCTGTCTCTCACCCTTCTCCATGACCATGGCTCCCTCCCCATTGCAGCAGCCATGACCTGTTTCTCTCCAGTACCATGTCTCTACACCTTCTACCTTCTTCAGTGCATCCTCTTCTCTACCTTTCATTATGGAGTCTGTTCTGCCAATCTTCAGGTCAATTTCTCAGGTATTTAGGGTAACTTGATACTTATCTAGTTGTATTCATGAAATGAGGTAAGCCTAGTATCCTCCTACTCCTCCACCATCTTCCCCAAAGCCCCATACATTAGTATTTAATATAAAATAACTCAATCTATCACCAGGGAATAAAATACAAAACAAAGCAAGAAATTTAGAAAGCATTAAAGAGAAAAAGAAAAAAAGAAAGAAAGAAAGAAAGAAAGAAAGAAAGAAAGAAAGAAAAAGAAAGAAAGAAAGAAAGAAAAAGGAAGGAAGGAAGGAAGGAAGGAAGGAAGGAAGGAAGAAAGAAAGAAAGAAAGAAAGAAAGAAAGAAAGAAAGAAAGAAAGAGAAAGGGAGAGAGAAAGAAAGAAGAGGAAAGAAAGGAAGGAAGGAAGGAAGGAAGGAAGGAAGGAAGGAAAGAAGGAAGGAAGAAAGAAAGGAAGGAAGGAAGGAAGGAAAGAAGAAAGGAAGGAAGGAAGGAAGGAAGAGAGAGAGAGAGAAAGAAAGAAAGAAAGAAAGAAGGAAGGAAGGAAGGAAGGAAGGAAGGAAGGAAGGAAAGACAAAGAAAGGAAGGAAGGAAGGAAGGAAAGAAAGAAAAAGGAAGGAAGAAAGAGAGAAAGAAAGAAAGAGAGAGAGAGAAAGAAAGAAAGAGAAAGAAAGGGAGAGAGAAAGAAAGAAGAGGAAAGAAAGAAAGGAAGGAAGGAAGGAAAGAAGGAAGGAAGGAAGGAAGGAAGGAAGGAAGGAAGAAAGAAAGGAAGGAAGGAAGGAAGGAAGAGAGAGAGAAAGAAAGAAAGAAAGAAAGAAAGAAAGAAAGAAAGAAAGAAAGAAAGAAAGAAAGAAAGAAAGAAAGAAAGAAGGAAAGAAAGAAAGAAAGAAAGAAAGAAAGAAAGAAAGAAAGAAAGAAAGAAAGAAAGAAAGAAAGAAAGAAAGAAAAAGAAGGAAAGGGAGAGAGAAAGAAAGAAACAGAAAAAATACAAGAATAAAGTTGCTTGATCAGAAATATTTGGAATAGAATGACTCAGGACCCACGACTCTATTTGGAAGACTACAGGCTACAGTGTGTCTGAAATGTTTTTATACACAAGCAGGAAACTGCGTTCAGAAAGCCAGACGACAGAGTCTTGCACACAGATCCTTCTCAAGAGGATCTATAATTAGGAAAAAAGCATCATGAGCTTAAAGCCATCAAATTTTGTATATGGGACATCTCTATAGTTTGGATGAATACTGTGGCTGTAGACTGTGCTATCTGAAACATACCCACAAGCAAGAAATGCATATTTTTATATGCATCTGGTTATGCCCTAACTCAAGGAAGAAATGCATATTTTTATATGCATCTGGTTATGCCAAGCATAAAGAAATATCATAGTATCTGAGTTTATCAGGTATCTAAAATTTAATGCAGAATTCTAATAGCTTTGAGCACAAATGTTCAGCTTTGGATATGGAGAACTTTCTTAGCGTCAATTACCATTCTCTCCTTGGCTTAGGGAGATGTTCACAAATCCACACTTCGTTAATTTGGCATCCACTTGAACACACCACTCATTTGGATTCCATTTGAGGAGAGAAAAGTCAAGAAGCAGAGAGGTAATGGGCTTTTTTGTGAACATTGTAATTACAGAGAGTACAAAAATAGCGTGACTCAGTATGGGTGACTCTTATGCTTCAGAGTGTTTTGTTCATAGCCACGTAGGAAATGCTGCATTTCTGAGGCAGAACTGGTCAGTTCAAGGACCAGCAAATGTGGGAATTTGAAAAGTGCATACACACCCATATCTTGTAACATAGAGCAGGATTTTTCCTTAGATGATTAAAGAAAACTTAATTTCTTAATTTGATGTTAGGTTGATATAATGCTCCCCTTAAATAACTTGAGACTCTTCAAATGATAGCATTCATTTGTGCTCTCACAAGGGAGAGTTAATGCAAAATTAGTAATGCTGTGAGGCAGGAGTTATCATTTAGGTTTTGGGTTTTTTTTTAATGTCATTGGAACATAAACCAAGAAAAAATATACCAAAAAATCAATTTCTAGTTAGGGTTCCTAAAATATATAGTGCTGCTGCTGAGGAGTCTGGGACATGCCAAATATTTCCATAACTCAACTAAGGGCAGTGTTTGGAGACATTTTTCATTGTAATAACTGAGGGAAGTATGAAATTTGATACTGGCATCTACTGGGTAGATCCCAGGAATGCTAGTAGGCATCCTCCAATGCATAGGGCAGTCTCCCCAGCAAATGATAATCTTATTCCAATTGTCTACCGTACTGAGATTAAGAAACCCTTGTACTAAAATATATCTTAAACATAAACCCATTCAAAACAACTCCCAGTTTAGTGAATTAACCAAAATAACAATTTGATAAAATAAATCAAGGAACCCAGTAATGAATCCTCTTCCCACTTTTTAATCCCACAAAAAAATCATTGAATAAATGTCAACACGACTTTTTAAAAAAGATCCAGTAAGAAATCAACTTACGGGCGCCTGGGTGGCTCAGATGGTTAAGTGTCTGCCTTCGGCTCAGGTCATGATCCCAGGATCCTGGGATCGAGTCCCACATCGGGCTCCCTGCTCCTTGGGAGCCTGCTTCTCCCTCTGCCTCTCTCTCTCTCTGTCTCTCTGTCTCTCATGAATAAATAAATAAAATCTTAAAAAAAAAAAAAAAGAAATCAACTTACATATGTTTCACTGTAGTTCCTTCTATTATATAGATGCTGTATATGCCCCCAAAATTATTGAAAACACTAATAACAAAAATGGATAGCTGCATTAATGCCTCTTGGTTCAACTTATTAAAATACAAATGAGGGGAAACATACAAAAAAAAAATCCTTTAAAAAAGCTAGCTTGGTGGGGTGCCTGGGTGGCTCAGTCGTTCAGTGTCTGCCTTCGGCTCAGGTCATGGTCCCAGGGTCCGGGGATCGAGCCCCACATCAGGCTCTCTGCTCAACAGGAAGCCTGCTTCTCCCTCTCCCACCCCCCCTGCTTGTGTTCCCTCTCTCGCTGTGTCTCTCTCTCTCTGTCAAATAAATAAATAAAATCTTCAAAAAAAAAAAGCTAGCTTGGTTATTTCTGTACAGTTTAAGGATAAAGAATCAAATCTGTACTTCTTTAGAGGCAGGGCAATAAGTGATTACTATATATATATATTTACTCCTGCCTATATATATATTATATATATAAATAGATAATTGATAGATGATGATGATAGATGATAGATAGATATAGATGATATAGATAGATATAGATATAGATGATATAGATATAGATAGATATAGATATAGATGATATAGATATAGATATAGATATAGACATAGATAGATATATCAAGCTCAGTAAAGTAGTATCTGTTTCAGTAACCCCGAGCTTGTTGATTTTTAAATTTCTGGTTAAGAAGAGGAAATGGAGCTCAAGTTGTTCTTTCTAGTTACACTTTATGATTGTTATTTAAAAATAACAGAAAGTCCTCCCCATAGTTTGGAGAATTTTGTGCAAAGAGCATTAATCTTGCTAATTGTGAGATTTGGGGTTTAAGAAAAATCAGTGCTCACCACTTATCTCTATGATATTTTTCTGTTTCTTCATCTCTGAAACAAAAATTCTGGTTTATCTCTAGTGTCCTTTCAGCAGTAGTAATAAATAGCACAAAACATATTAAGTACAAGCTGATTGTGACAATTTCTACCAGACACTATATATCTGTTTAGTCATTTTCATTGTAATAACTGAGGGAAGTATGAAATTTGATACTGGCATCTACTGGGTAGATCCCAGGAATCTATTTACCAATATAGAACTTATTAAGTATTACCTAATATAATCAGGATTTTCTGATTAACACCACAGAAAAAAGAATAACTATCCACACCTATTGTAAAGGATTATAAACAAAGACCCTCTCACCATCATCAGATATATATAAAAACAGAACATCTATGATCAAAATTTGATTATTTTCCCAGCATCCAAATCTATTAGTTATTCTGCAATGTTTGGTGCTGGGTGTTAATGTAATTGGAAGTGATTCTTGTGTTGAATATAGCTTCTAGACCCTTTTATAATACCTCTGTCTTAATATATTTCTAATAGCATTGATGGCACCTCTATCTTTGTGGAAGTAAATAGTATTTCTGTCTTAATATCAATCTGTTAATGCTAGAGCTTTCCAAGCAAATATGTGTGCAAAATAAATTGTCAAGTATTACATACTGTGAATATTAATAGAGGGAAGCCTCACTTAAGTGAAGTCAGGAAGCCAGAAGGGGAGGCTAGTAGGGGGAGCCCTACCACTCAATGTCAATCACAGGAAGAATTATCAATTACAGACCCATCAGAAGAGCCCTCACCAGGAAAAAAATCCTCCATGACAAGCCCCAACAAGGAAAGATGGACATTGCCTCACCCTCCTATAAGAAAGCGACCACTCCTACAACTCAGACAATGAGAAACCATCTCATTGCTAGATTCCTGGACTCTTGTTTTTCTCCAGTGGACTTCAGTTCAGAACAAGCAATCCCTTCTGACTTCTTCCTTTTTGTCCCTAAAATAGCATTCCTTTCCTTTGTTTGTTGGACTTACATGTGGTTTTGCTATAGCTTGTCCTGAATTGCAATTATTTGTTATTCCTGAATAAATCTATTTTACTCAATAAAATAGGTGACTGCTTTATTTTTAAGGTTGATAATACAATTCTAGTGTACTGTCTGTGGGAGGCTCAATAGCTGAGAATAGAAGAAAACACAGGCCAAGAACACAGAAATCATTACTCATTTTTTCCCCCTCTACAGGAAGTCTTTCTGAAGCCACAGAACACAGGCAGCTTGTAGATAAGAATGCAACCCACACTGTGACAGGAAAGGCTTACAGAGGTAGCATTTGTTTCTCAGCCAGTTTTATTCCTCTGCTCACATACTCCCAGATCATTTGGCTATCTAGTTTATTCCTTCTACAGCTGCTTTTCAATTATTTCAATGGTTTTATAGTCTTTATTTAATGATTTACTCAAGACTTTGTCTTTTCTTCTCCTTTGTGTTTGAATTTAAATGGGATAAAAACAAAAGGTAATGGTTCCTAAGCCCATTTTATTTATTCATAAATTTATTTTTATCTCAGGAACAGTTTAAGGAGAAAGATTAATATGATGATAAAAATATTGATTTAGAAAACTATTAGTGAGCTACTCTGGTGACTGTAGGTAGGCAATTGAACATAGGCTACTGTTTTTAAAAATTGGATATTGTGCATAAGAAAGTGTCTCTTTGGCTATCCAGTTGTGTCAGTTTGAGAGTAAGGAATAAAAAAAAAAAAAAAAGGAAGACAGTGAATGAAGTCACCATGCACTTGAGATTTTGTGATTCTGTTCTGTTTTCTTTGCTCACCCTCTAATATAAGAAAAATAAGTAAATCTCAATGCGGAAATATATCTTGCACTCTTTCATCGTGGTTGAATTTAAAATAAATGGTGCAGGACATTTTGTTCATCTATTTATTTTCTTCATAATGAAATGTAAGCTGCTTGCAAAGTCTGGGAGCATGCATCCTAACTGTGGACTTCATCTTTCCTGGAAGGGAAAAGCTTCACCCAATGCCCCTAGGATCTGAACCTGTGATTTTAGGGTCCTCTCAAACACCCTGTTAAGGCTTGTACATTGTAATAAATGACAGCAATTGGCACTGAGGCCAGATTAATAACAAGACAGCTAAAAGGTTTTCTCTCCTAGCCGCATTTCCCAAAAGAGCTCCCTCCTGAGCGTTAGTGGAGTGGGGCTCTTCCTCAACAAGTGGTCTCTTTAAAAGTTTCAGGGATTGTTGCTCAAGAAAAAATGGCTCAATCTGAAGGATTCTTTAAAAGCTGGTGAGCAGGGGTGCTCAGGTGGCTGTCATTAAGCGTCTGCCTTGGCTCAGGTCATGATCCCAGTGTCTCTCTCTGTCAAATAAATAAATAAAATCTAAATAAGTAAATATAAATAAATAAATAAATAAATAAATAAATAAATAAATAAATAAATAAATAAATAAATAAATAAATAATAAAAGCGGGTGAGCAAAGATCATGCTCCCAGGCCTCCTCCTCAGCTGGATCCAGTCTGTGATTCTTTGCATAGTACCTTCAGATGGTGCAATAAGAACAAATAAATACAATGTGAGAAATCAAATGGCTTTTGTCAAGTGTGAAAGGGACCACATCTAATTAACACCAGAGTTGGACAGAAGCTCTAAAGGGTGAACACTTATGTGAACACTTCTGGCTCAAATCTACCTGTTGCACTGAAACCATAACTATCTAGCCCATGCTTGCAAGAACCTCCCAGAAGCTTCCAGTTTTATGTGGCTCATGAGAAGGATTGCAGTCCAGGTTTCATTGTCTTTGCGCTATTTTCAAGATGGGAGAAAGAAGACTGCATTTTAAGGTATTCATGAATACTTTGCATCTATAAATCTGTCCATTAGTATACAGAAACTACAAGACAATAGAGAGGAGACTATAGAGCCAGCTTAGCCATTCCCTATTCACCTTGGACAGGAGTTGGGACATCTTGAGGGCTAAAAGCAGTTTGGCAGAGGGACTTCCAAGGAAGCATCAGGCTGAGATAGGAGAACACGACTGATGGTTGTTAAGATGGTTCTTGAAGGTAGAACAGATGGGATGGGCATGGGCTTGTTGGTTTCCGAGGCCAGAAAGCTTGCAACAATTTCCTACTGAGTCCAGTGCCCAGCAAAGACCAATTAGAGAGTGTAGAGAAGAATGTGGTCTCATGTAAAGTTCATATCAGACCTCACAAGTTAGCTTCATATATTCCCTAAGGAATGGCTCAGGCCTCTCTTCTTGAAAGCTACAATGGACACATATTCAGTGCCATTAAGGACAATCATCTGGTCCCCAGTGATCAAAGTTGTCAAGTTTCTGATTGCAAGGTGAGGAGTTTCCTGATAAGAAGAGAGCACTGTGACCATGGGTATAGGTTCCCAAATAGGGGCTCTCTGGGTTCTCCTCAAACTCTGCCCAGTGTTTGCTTTAATGTGCTCTGAAGGCTGCAGTCAATGAAGGCTTTTTCTTCCCCTGTGTTAAGAAAACATCAGAATGTCTCAGCCAGACACCAGCACCTATATTTACCCCCTCTCAGCTGGTTACCTTAGAATTCCTACATTTTCAGTCAGCTGGGTGATGAATCACAGCACATTGTCCTCCACATGACTGGGTGAGCTTTTATTCTTTCTTTCTTGTCTTTCTCTTCTTTTCTTCCTTCCTTCCTCCCTCCCTCCCTCCCTCCCTCCTTCTCTCCTTCCCTCCCTTTCTCCTTATTTATTTGTTTATTTATTTATTTCTCTCTTTTTCTTTCTTTCATCATTTCCAATCATGAAAGCAGGGGATTTTTGTATAGTACATGTTATATGTGATCGTGATGGTCCTTTTATAAGCAGACCAGTAGACTAAATACTTAATTCTAACTCCCACTACATCAAATAGGATGGTACCACATTGCCTTTTCCTCATTTTCATTTAATTAACTAATTAATTTAAGATTAATAAGCTTTAAAGCTAAATAAAATTATTTTCCTAAAAGATTTTTTTATTTATAGAAACAATGTTTAATAAATGTAGGAATTTTGAACAATGGGAAAAGCACAGTGATTAAAAAAATTATGAACTTCATCCTCAGCTAGCCACAGCTGTTAATATTTTGATATATATCCTGTATATTTTCCTCCCTCTCTATGTATATTCACAAACACATCTCTCTTTCTTACAAATCTGGGATATTCTGGATATTCAATTTCTTATCCTTTTTTTTTTATGTTCTGCAATATTAGATACGTTACCACATTACCCTACAACATGATTAATAGATATTTAATGGATTTTTCATCATAAGAACATACCATACATATTTAAATTGTTATTGTTGAACATAGAAGAGGTCTACTATTTTTCTCTATAATAAGCAACACCTAGTAAACATCTTTGTCTATAGATTCTAGAATGTATCTCTGAATATTTGACCAAATATATGATCCCTGAATTAACATTTTCAAGGCCAAAAGGTCTAGATATTTTCAGGGCTGTTGGTGTACATTATCAGACTGCTCTCCAAAATGGCTATACCAATTTATAGTCACATAGGTTTACCTCACCCTTATTAATCAAAGGATCCTTGGTACTGATGATGGATCATGATGGTGCAGTGTCTTAAGGGAAATTGAGAAGAACAGAGCAGCTCCATATGTGGGATTTAAAGATCCAGGAGAAAAATTGATCAGATGTAGAGCTAAGATGCTTTCCAGGGTTGTTCCAGAAGGAAGTGACCCCTCAAGGACCATTTTGTCAAAACCACTGACTTTTTATTAAAGAGACCAGCACAGAATGCCCTCAATTTGAACATAAGAAGACTTACACTTCCTCCAAAATTTCTCTTATGTCCTCCAAACCCACACTTCTCTATTCAAGTCAGAGGGTTTGTGACAGGGTAGCCAAATAGGGTTTGAGGCTTCAGCAAGGAGAGGGTGCATACATCTGTGAGTAGCTCTTGTGAAAAAGGAAAGGGAATATACAAGTTGACCTTTGAGGTCATTCCGTGCACATTGTGCCATGGGCAACTCAAGGTGAAGCAGTGCTGGTCCTCTTCTGCTTCTGGCCAGAACTGACTGCATCTGTGTCTGTTTTTCCACTGGCGATAATGCTCCCTGTGGGTTTCCCAGGGGGTGCTTGGGGTTGACTTGCTGTTTGTCAAGGTTTGGAGGAGAGGACCTGACAGCGTGTGCAAATGATTGACAGGGAAAGCGAGCCCGGCTTGGGCTCCCCAATGGCTATCTCAAGTGCCTTGGGTGGCTTATAGGATGAGGCTGGCGTGAATCACCTTCATCCTCAGAGTTTTGGTGATTGAGCAAGAGACTCATGGTCTCATCACAAGAGCAAAAGGAGTGACTGTGTTGCAGTAACAAATTACATTGGCCTGAACAAATGCCAATGCTTTAAACAGTTGGCAGAAATTTAAACTGCAAAGCATTTTATCACCTCAAGCCATCGCGGAGAGGGGCCAGCTGAAGCCACGCGGTCCACATCCTTTTACAAGCACCGGGCTTTCAACGGGGTTTTTAAAACTAGCCTAACTGTAGCTTGCTTTTCAGACTGTTTAAATTGTTCGGCTTACAGCGGTGCAAATTGGCAGGGTGTCAGGAAAGACGACTGAAATTCGAGCCAACGTGGGCACTGAAAGTTCTTGAGACTCAAACGTAAAGGATACTGGGGTGTGGCTTCTCCACTAATTATGTTCTGTCAAACAAGGGTTGAAAATGTCAGCCCAGACTTACAGCTTGGCTCCTAGAGCAGCCAACCGTGGTGGGGCGGGGCCCTGGTTGAAATGATGAAGGAGTTTGAAAAAACAGTTGATTTCAACATTTCCTGGGGACGGCTTTTAAACCACAATGTTCTCTTTTTGGGGCAAGTCAAAAGCCAATCAAGATTGAGGTTTCTCAGCATGTTTTCTCCATATTTGGCCGTAATCTTGCTTCATTCACCTAAATTTATAATATATGCACTTGAAACAGAAGGCTTTGAGAAGTGCTTTTCTTTCTTACTAAAGAAGTCTTAGGCGCCTGGGTGTCTCAGTCGGTTAAGCGTCTGCCTTCGGCTCAGATCATGATCCCACACTTCTGGGATCCCCCGCATGGGACTCCTTGCTCAATGGGGAGTCTGCTTCTCCCTCTCCAACTCCCCCTGCTTGTGCTTACTCTCTCCCTGACAAATAAATAAATGAAATTGCAAAAGAGAGAGAGAGAAGTCTTGATGCATTAGGGCCTGCTTGTGAATATACTTCATGACAAAGAAAAGGGCCAGTGTAAAAGCCTTTTCTTCCATCCTTCCCTTCATTTCTTCCTTCCCTCCTTCCTTCTTTCCTTCCCTCCTTCCTCTCTCTTTCCTCCTTCCTCCTTCTCTCTTTTTTCTTGTTTTTTTTTTCTTTCCTTCCTACATCCCTCCCTTCTTCATCTTTTTTTTTTTTAGAGAGAGTGAGTGTGTGAGTGAGGTGAGAAGAAGCAGAGGGAGACAATCTTAAGCAGGCTCCACACCCAGGGTAGAAGCTGATGAGGGGTTCAATCCCATGACCCTGAGATCATGACCTGAGCTGAAATCAAGAGTTGGAGGCTTAACTGACTGAGCCACCCAGGCACCCCATTTTTCTACTTATAATTTTTAAAAAACCTTCAGCTGTAGCTCCACGCTTAAGACCATAACAGCATGGAAGTACACAAAAAATAAAAATCAGTTTTGTTTTACAAAAGTGGCTAATGTGATTATGGGGATATTAAAAACATGATATTAAAAACACATGAATTACTGTATTTTATCTAAGATATATAGCTGATTTATTTCTCAGAGGTTCCAGGAAATAAACATATACTTTAAAGGTTTTCCTGAGGAGGATAAGCAAGTTTTTAAGAGACAGGATGTACAAATGTAATAAGCTTTATTTTATTTTTATTACATTAAAATACATAAAATTTGCCATTTTATCCATGTTTAAGTGTCCAGTTTAATGGCATTAAGTGTACTCACAATGCTGTGCAATGAACATCAGTATTACCAAAACTTTCCTATCATTCTTAAGTTGAAACTCTGAAGCCATTAAACAATAGCTGCTCATTTCTTCCCATCAGGATCCTGGTAACCTCTATCCTACTTTTTGTCTTTATTTATTTATCTATTATAGATACATGTTAGTACAATCATACAGTACTTGTCTTTCTCTGGCATTTCACCTAGCATTATGTTTCTAAGATTTATCCATATGGTAGCAGATATCAAAATTTACTCTTTTATGGTTGAATAATATTTCATTGTATGTATGGACCACATTTGACTTATCTATTCAACAGTAGATGAACACGTATATTAATTCCACCTTTTTCGCTATTCTGACTAATGTTGCTTTGAATATTGGTATGCAAATATCTGTTTAAATTCCTGCTTCAATTCTTTAGGATACAGGTAGTGGAATTGCTGAATCATATGGTGTTTCTTTTGAATCTTATTACACATTTTTAAATTTTATTTTATTTTCAATATATACATTTTATTATTGTTATGTATATTTAAAGATTTCCCCATTTTAATAATTTTTAAGTCTGCAATTTAATAGCTGTAAGTACTTTCACACTGCTGTGCACCATCACACTGGAATTTTCATCATTCCAAACTCCACTCATTAAACAATAATTCCTCCTTAATCCCTCTCCCTAGTGCCTGGTAACCAGTTTTCTTTATTTCTCCAAAATTTGATTATTTAGTTTCCTCACATATGTAGATCACATAATATTTGTCCTGTTATTCCTGATATATTTCATCTAGCATGTTTTTAAGATTCATCTATGTGCCATAGTTTCATTTCTTTTTAAGGCTGAATAGCATTCCATTCTATGTCTTTTCCACATTTTGTTTATCTGTCAATAGACATTGAGGTTGTTCCCAACTTCGGCTATTAGAAATATTGCTGCTGTGAACATTTCTTTTTCTTTTTCTTTTTTTTAAAGATTTTATTTATTTATTTGTCAGTGAGAGAGAGAACACAAGCAGGGGAGCAGCCAGCAGAGGGAGAAGCAGGCTCCCTGTGGAGCAGGGAACCCAATGTGGGACTCAATCCCAGGACCCTGAGATCACAACCTGAGCCGAAGGCAGACGCTTGACTGACTGAGCTACCCAGGTGCCCCTGCTGTGAACATTTCTGAACAAATATCTGCTACACCCTATTTCCAATGCTCTAGGTGTGTACATATGAGTGGAATGGCTTAAGTGTTAATTCTATGTTTAACTTTTTGAGGAAACACCATTCTGTTTCTCACAGCTCCTATACCATTTTATATTTCTACCAGCAATGTAAAAGTATTTTAATTTCTGTACAACCTTGTCAACACTTGTTATTTTCTGGCGTCTTCACCTCCCCTATCTCTCCCCAAAGAATCTTTCTCTCTCTGTCCTTTATATTAGCTGCAGTAAGGATGTGAAGTGGTATCTCATTGTGGTTTATATTTGATTTTCTCTAATGATTATGATGCTGAACGTTTTTTCATGTGTTTGTTGATCATTCTACAATTCTTTACAGAATTCTTTACAGAATTTATTCAAGTACTTTGCCCATTTAAAAAATAGCATTTTGTGGTTGCTTTTGTGTTGTGTCGTAGGAGGTCTTTATATACCATAGCTACTAATTCCTTAGTAGATACAGGATTTGCCAGTACTTTCTCCCATCCTATAATTTGTTCTGAAAGTCTTGATAGTCATTTGATATACTAAGCTGTAATTTTTTATAAAATCCAATTTTCCTTTTATTTTCCTTTGTTGCCTATGCTTTTGGGATTATATCAAACCCAGTGCCATGAAGTTTTTCCCCTATGTTTTCTCCTAGGGGTTTTATACTTTTAGTTCTTATATTTAGTGCTTATCTTTAATTCTTATACTTTGATTCACTAAAAACAGGGTTTTTTTTGTAGATTGTGTAAGATGAAAGTACAACTTTATCATTTGCATATGAATATTTAGTTTTCCAAAACCATTTATTCAAGAGCTATTCCTTCTGTCTTAAATGTGAAAAATCATTTTACCCTAAATGGTTTATCTTTATCTTGTTCTATTATCTTAGTCTATAGGTCTATCATTATGCCAGTACCACATAGTTTTGCTTATTTTACCTTTTCAGTAAATTTTGAAATGAGTAGGTATGAATTCTCCAGCTTTCTAATTTTTTTTTTCAAGATTGTTATATGTTGATAGTGGGGAGTGGGTTCTTGAGAATTTATTTATTATGAATTTAAGATATCTTTTTTCCATTAAAAAAAAATGTCATTGAGATTTTGACATGGATTGTGTTGAATCTGTTTGGGCAGTACTGATATTTTACCAGTATTAAAGGTTTCACTTCATGAACATAGCACATCTTTTCATTTGGCAATATCTTCTTTATCTCTTTAAGCAGTGTTTTTGTACTATTCAGTATAAGAGACTTGCTCCCTCAGTGAAGCTGATTCCTAAGGATTTTGTTCTTTTTGATACCTTAGAAGTAAAAATGTTTTCTTAATTATTTTTTGGATTGTTTATTCTAGTTATATAGTAATGTAATTGATATGTGCATGTTCATTTTGTATCCTGCAACTGTGCTAAATTCTTTCATTAGTACACTTTTTTTCTCTGTTTAAATCTTTGGGGGTTTTCTACATCTAAGATTATGTGCATGCAATATTTACTTTTTCCTTTCCAATGATGGTCTATTTTTATTTCTCTTCTCTAGCTATCCTGGCTAGAACTTACAATATGTGAAACAGAAGTATCAAAAGCTGGTATCCTTTTGTTTACGATCTTGAATGAAGAGCTTTCAGTCTTTGGCTAGCTGAGGATTTTTTATAGATGACCAATAAATTGTATCAAGGGAATTTCCTTCTATATCTAGTTTGCTATTTTTTATCATAAAGAGATGTGAATTTTCTTAAGTGCTCTTTTTGTGGTAACTGAAATGAACATGTAAGGGTTTTTTTTCCTCTTCATCTATAATGTGATTTATTACATTGATGGGTTTTCACATATTATACTATTCTTGAATTCAGGAATAAATCCCACTTGGTCATGACGTATAATCATTTAAATATGCTGCTAAATTTTGTTTGCCAATATTTTCTAGGGTTTTTGCATCAGTATTTATCAGGGGTATTAGTATGTAGTTTTATTTTTTTATTGTATCTTTGGCTTTGGTAACCTTGTAATGCTTGAAAGAATGAGTTTAAAATGTTCCCTCTGTTCTTGAAAGAATTTGAGAAGGATTGATGTTAACTCTTTGGTCAATTTCACTAAACTGGTTGAGTAGTAAATCGAACTGGGGCCAGAATCTTCTTTATTGGAAAGTTTTTGATTACTGATTCAATTTTCTTACTAATTATAGATCTATTCATATTTTCTATATCTTCATGATTTGGTAGTAGTTGGTTGTGTGCTTCTAGAAATCCATCCATGTTATTTAGGTTTATCTAATATTTTAGAATCTGATTATTAGGAAGGGGGGAAAGATGGCGGAGGAGTAGGGGACTCTATTTCAGCTGGTCCCCAGAATTGAGCTGGATATCTACCAGACCACTCTGAGCACCCACAAAACCAGCCTGAGATGTAAGAAGATCTGGATCTCTACAAACAGAATATCGCAGGTGGTCGGTTTTGAGGCCCAAAGCAGAGAGCTGTGATTCTGTGGGCAGATATTGGAGGATAAATGGCAGCGGGAAGGTGCCTGGCCATGGGGATCCTACACCGCTGGTGAGTGACAGCCTTGCATGCTGTGGACGGGCACAGACTCGCAGACCGGTAGGCGGGGAAAGGACTTTAGGGCAGCCCCTGGGGTGGATACCCAGAGTGGCAGGGTCGCCCGCAGGTAAACTGCAGCACCACCACCCCCACGGATGGAAACCTGGAGCGCTGGGATCACACCAGTGAACTGCAGCCCACAGGACAGAAACCTGGAGCATGCACGTGAACTGCAGCCCCCTGGACAGAAATCCAGAGCAACGGGGCCTCCCCTGCAAACTGCAGCCCCCCGGGTCGGAAACCCGGAGTGGCAGAGTAGTGGGCGCCTGAACTGGGAGCGACTGGTGGTTTTAGAAGCACAAAGGGCAGAGACGTGCCGACCTGGAGGCAGGACTGGGAGCTGAGGAGGGCGCACAACTGAGGATGCTGCAGTTTATAGCAGCAGGGACAGAAATGGTGACAGTGTGGCCTGGAGGGCTCACTGAAGAACAGACTTCAGTCTCTCTGCTCTGAGGCAGTGGGTTGGAAACAGTCTCTTCTGCTCTGACTCACGAAAGAGAGGCTGAAAGCCACCAGGGAAAGGCACCAGAGAACAAAAGCCCCAAAGACTGATTCCCACTAAGCCCATCCCCCATCACAGGGGCCCAGGGCAACTCCGCCCAAACAGGGTTGCCTGAGTAACAGTGCAGCAGGACCCTCCCCCAGAAGACAGGCTGGGAAAACAAGAGGCCAGCAACCCTAAGGTCCCACGAAAACAGGTGCATCTTGCTTGGGTTCTGGTCAATAATTTGGACTCTATACATTCCCTCAAACACCCATCAACAGAATGACTAGGAGGAGGAGCCCCCAAAATGGAAAAGACTCAGAGATTATGACTTATGCTGCTGATTTACAAATGGATGGAGACATAACCAAGATGTCGGAGATGGAATTCAGGCTAGCAATTGTGAAGACAATTAATGGCAATGTAGAGTCTCTAAGGACAGAAATAAAAGGTGAATTGGCAGAACTTAAAAATGCTATCAATGAGATCCAATCCAATCTAGATGATCTAACAGCTAGGGTAACTGAGACAGAAGAGAGAATAAGCGACCTGGAAGACAATATAATAGATAAAAAGGGAAAAGAGGAGGCCAGGGAAAAACAACTCATAATCCATGAAAATAGAATCAGAGAAATAAGTGACACCATGAAGCGTTCCAATGTCAGAATAATTGGAATCCCAGAGGGAGTGGAGAGAGAGAGAGGACTAGAAGATGTATTTGAGCAAATCGTAGCTGAGAACTTCCCTAATCTGGGGAATGAAACAAACATTCGAGTCTAGAGGCAGAGAGGACCCCTCCTAAGATCAAGGGAAATAGGCCAATGCTCAGGCATGTAATAGTAAAACTTGCAAATCGTAGAACCAAGGAAACCATCTTAAGGGCAGTTAAGGGAAGAGATTCCTTATGTACAGAGGGAAGAACATCAGAATAATGTCAGACCTACCCACAGAGACCTGGCAAGCCAGAAAGGCCTGGCAAGACATATTCAGGTTACTAAATGAGAAGAACATGCAGCCAAGAATACTTTATCTGGCAAGGCTTTCATTTAGAATGGATGGAGAGATGCAGATCTTCCACAACTGGCAGAAACTGAAAGAATATGTGACCACTAAGCCGGCCCTGCAAGAAATATTAAGGGGGTTTCTATAAAAGGAGAAAGACCCCAAGAGTGATCAACAACAGAAATTAACAGGGACAATCTCTAAAAACAACATCTTCACAGGCAACATGATGACAATTAATTCATATCTTTCAATAATCACTCTCAACGTGAATGGCCTAAACGCTCCCATAAAATGGCACAGGGTTGCAGATTGGATATAAAGACAGGACCCATCCATATGCTGTCTACAAGAGACTCATTTTGAATCTAAAGATACATCCACACTGAAAATGAAGGAATGGAGATCCATCTTCCATGCCAGCGGACCTCAAAAGAAAGCTGGGGTAGCAATTCTTATATCAGACACATTAGATTTTAAACTAAAGTCTGTAATAAGAGACACAGAAGGACACTATATCATTCTTAAAGGGTCTATCCAACAAGAAGATCTAACAATTGTAAATATCTATGGCCCCAACATGGGAGCAGCCATCTACATAAGCCAACTGTTAACCAAAATAGAGTCATATTGATAACAATACATTAATTGTAGGAGACCTCAATACTCCACACTCAGCAATGGACAGATCATCTAAGCAGAAAATCAACAAGGAAACAAGAGCTTTGAATGATACATTGGACCAGATGGACATCATAGATATTTACAGAACATTCCACCCTAAAACAACAGAGTACTCATTCTTCTCGAGCGCACATGAAACTTTCTCCAGAATAGACTGGAGAAACATACTGGGTCACAAATCAGGTCTCAACTGATACCAAAAGATTGAGATTATTCCCTGCATATATTCTCAGACCACAATGCTCTAAAACTGGAACTCAATCACAAGAAAAAATTTGGCAGAAATTCAAACACTTGGAAGCTAAAGACCACTCTGTTCAAGAATGTTTGGGTCAACCAAGAAATCAAAGAAGGACTTAAACAATTAATGGAAATCAATGAGAATGAAAACACATCGGTCCAAAACCTATGGGATACTGCAAAGGCGATCCTAAGGGGGAAATACATAGCCATCCAAGCCTCACTCAAAAAAATAGAAAAATCCCAAATTCACCAACTAACTTTACACCTTAAAGAACTAGAGAAAAAGCAAACGATGCCTAAGCCACGCATTAGAAGAGAAATAATTAAAATTAGAGCAGAAATCAATGAATTAGAAACCAGAAACACAGTAGATCAGATCAACAAAACTAGAAGTTGGTTCTTTGAAAGAATTAATAAGATCGATAAACTGCTGGCCAGACTTATCCAAAAGAAAAGAGAAAGGACCCAAATTAATAACATTATGAATGAAAGGGGAGAGATCATGACTAACACCAAGGAAATAGTAACAATTATTAGAAATTATTATCAACAACTATATGCCAATAAACTGAGCAATCTGGATGAAATGGAGGCCTTCCTGGAAACCTATAAGCCACCAAGACTGAATCAGGAAGAAATTGACAACCTGAATAGGCCAATAACCAGTAACGAGATTGAAGCAGTGATCAAAAACCTCCCAAAAAACAAGAGTCCAGGGCCTGATCGATTCCCTGGGGAATGCTACCAAACATTCGAAGAAGAAATAATACCTATTCTACTGAAGCTGTTTCAAAAAATAGAAACAGAAGGAAAACTTCCAAATTCATCTATGAGGCCAGCATTACCTTAATCCCTAAACCAGGCAAAAACCCCGCAAAAAGGAGAATTTCAGATGGATATCCCTGAGGAATATGGATTCCAAAATCCTCAATAAAATCCTAGCTAATAGGATTCAACAATACATTAAAAGGATCATCCACCACAACCAAGTGGGATTTATCCCTGGGATGCAAGGGTGGTTCAACATTCACAAATCAATCAATGTGATAGAACACATTAATAAGAGGAGAGAGAAGAACCATATGGTCCTCTCAATTGATGCAGAAAAAGCATTTGACAAAATACAACATCTTTCCTGATTAAAACTCTCCAGAGTATAGGGATAGAGGGAACATTCCTCAAGTTCATAAAATCCATCTATGAAAAACCCAAAGTGAATATCATCCTCAATGGGGAAAAGCTGAGAGCCTTTCCCTTAAGATCAGGAACACGTCAAGGGTGTCCACTCTCACCACTGTTGTTCAACATAGTACTAGAAGTCCTAGCAAAAGCAATCAGACAACAAATAGAAATAAAAGGTATTCAAATTGGCAAAGAAGAAGTCAAACTCTCTCTTTTCGCAGACGACATGATACTCTATGTGGAAAACCCAAAAGACTCCACCCCCAAATTACTAGAACTCATCTAGCAATTCAGTAATGTGGCAGGATACAAAACCAATGCACAGAAATCAGTTGCTTTCTTATACACTAACAATGCAACTGTAGAAAGAGAAATTAGAGAAATGATTCCATTTACAATAGCAGATCAGAAGAATAAACATTGTTAAAATGTCTATGCTACCCAGAGCAATCCATACCTTCAATGCCATTCCAATCAAAATTCCAACGACATTTTTCAAAGTGCTGGAACAAACAATCCTAAAATTTGTATGGGATCAGAAAAGACCCCGAATCGCCAAGGAAATATTGAAAAAGAAAACCAAAGCTGGGGGCATCACGGTGCCTGATTTCAAGCTATATTACAAAGCTTTGATTGCCAAGACAGCATGGTACTGGACAAAAACAGACATATAGACCAATGGAACAGAATAGAGAACCCAGATATGGACCCTCAACTCTATGGTCAAATAATCTTTGACAAAGCAGGAAAAAACATGCAATGGAAAAAAGACAGTCTCTTCAATAAATGGTGCTGGGAAAATTGGACAGCCACATGCAGAAAAATGAAACTCGACCATTCTCTTAACACCATTCACAAAGATAAACTCAAAGTGGATGAAAGACCTCAATGTGAGACAGGAATGCATCAAAATCCTAAAGGAGAACATAGGCAGTAACCTCTTTGACATCACCCACAGCAACTTCTTTCAAGATACATCTCCAAAAGCTAGTGAAACAAAAGCAAAAATGAACTTTTGGGACTTCATCAAGATAAAAAGCTTCTGCACAGCAAAGGAAACAGTCAACAAAATGAAGAGGCAACCCACAGAATGGGAGAAGATATTTGCAAATGACACTACAGATAAAGGCCTGTATCCAAAATCTATAAAGAACTTCTCAAACTCAACACCCAAAAAACAAATAATCAAGTCAAAAAGTGGGCAGAACATATGAAAAGGCACTTCTCTGAAGAAGACATACAAATGGCTAACAGACACATGAAAAAATGTTCATCATCATTAGCCGTCAGGGAAATCCAAATCAAAACCACATTGAGATACCACCTTACACAGTTAGAATGGCAAAAATGGACAGGGAAAGAAACAACAAATGTAGGAAAGGATGTGAAGGAAGGGGAACCCTCTTACACTGTTGGTGGGAATGCAAGTTGGGACAGCTACTTTGGAAAACAGTGTGGAGGTTCCTCAAAAATTTAAAAATAGAGCTACCCTATAACCCAGCCATTGCACTCCTGGGTATTTACCCCAAAGACACAGATGTAGTGAAAAGAAGGGCCATATGCACCCCAATGTTCATAGCAGCAATGTCTGCAATAGCCAAATGTGGAAAGAGCCGAGATGCCCTTCAACAGATGAATGGATAAAGAAGATGTGGTCCATATATACAATGGAATATTACTCAGCCATCAGAAAGGATGAATACCCAACTTTTACATCAACATGGATGGGACTGGAGGAGATTATGCTAAGTGAAATAAGTCAAGCAGAGAAAGTCAATTATCATATGGTTTCATTTATTTGTGGAACATAAGGAATAACATGGAGGACATTAGGAGAATGAAGGGAAAAATGGGGGGTGGGGGGATTGGAGGGAGAGATGAACCATGAGAGCCTATGGACCTGAAAAACAAACAGGGTTTTAGAGGGGAGGGGGGAGGGGGGATTGGTTAGCCCGGTGATGGGTATTAAGGAGGGCACATACTGCATGGAGCACTGGGTGTTATACGAAAACAATGGATCGTGGATCACTACACCAAAAACTAATGATGTATTGTATGGTGACTAACATAACATAATAAAATTTTTAAAAAAAAGAATCCGATTATTAATTGTTCTCAAAATTCTTTTTATTTTTGCAAAGCCAATAATAATGTCTCCACTTTCATTTCTGGTTCTTTTGTTTTTTTGTTTTTTGTTTTTTTAAAGATTTTATTTATTTATTTATTTGAGAGAGAATGAGAGAGAGCACATGAGAAGGGGGAGGATCAGAGGGAGAAGCAGACTCCCCGCCGTGCAGGGAGCCCAACGCGGGACTTGATCCAGGGACTCCAGGATCATGATCCGATCTGAAGGCAGCCGCCCAACCAACTGAGCCACCCAGGCACCCCATTCTGGTTTTAATTATGTGAATCTTACCATTTTTTTTTTGCAGTCCATCTAGCTGTTGTGGATTGATTGTATACTCCCAAATTCATATTTGGTGCCCTAATTGCCTGTACCTCAGAATATGACTATATTTAGACAAAGACTCTTACATGCATAATTAAGTTAAATGGTGTCTATAGGAGGGTTCTAATACAATATGGCCCTAATCCAAAATGAGGACTGTAGGATGCTTATAAGAGGAAATTTGGTCATGCAGAAAGACATCAAGTATGCCTATCTGAAGGAAAAGATCATCTGCAAAATGGAAGATGGCCATCAGAAAGTGAAGGAGAGGGGCTTCAGAGAAACCAAACCTGCCAAAATCTTGATATCAGATCTCCTAGCTTCCAGAACTGTGAGAAGACAAGTTACTGTTGTAAAGCCATTTAATCTGTAGTATTTTGTTACGGATGCATGTTAGATTGCTTTGAATGGTCTGTTGGTAGAAAAAAATAGATGTTAAATGTGATTATGATAGGTTATGGAAATGAGGAACATGGTATCAGAAACTGGAGAAAAGACAGTCTTTGCTTTAAAGTGGCAAAGAACTAGGATGAATTTGATTTCTAGTATTTTAGGGAAGGTGGATGTTATGAGTGGTGGGCTAGGATATTTAGCTGAGGAGATTTCTAAGCACAGTGTTGAAGATAGGAAAGTATTTTTCCTTACTGCTTCTAGAAAAATATGAAAGAGATAAATTGAAGAAGGAGATATTAAATAAAAAGTACCCAGACCTTGAAGATTTAGAAAATTCTTAGCATATTTATATTACAAAAAATGGAAATGTGTTCTAGAGAGAATACCATTTAGCTGCTCTTATGTTGGGTGCATAAATGTTTACAAATGTTATATTCTCTTGTGGATTGACCTCTTTATCACCATGTAGTGCCCTTCTTTGCCTCTTCACAGCTTTTGTCTTAAGACTGATTTTTTTTGTTTCTTATATAACATAGCTACTCCAGGTTTCTTTTGTTTTCCAATTTAATGGAATATAGTTTTCCATCCTTGCACTTAAGTCTATGTGTCCTCACATCTGAAGAGTCTTGCCAGCAGCATATAAGTGGGTTTTGTTTTGTTTTGTTTTTAATCCATTCAGTCACTCTATAGTTTTTGAAGAAAGTAGTTCATTTACATTTAAAGTAATTATCGATAGGTATGCACTTATTACCATTTTGTTAATTGTTTTTTGGTTGTTTTGTGGTTTCTTCATTCCTTTCTTCTCTTGTTCCTTTTTTAATTTAATGATTTTCTGTAGTGGTATAATTAGATTCCTTTATCTTTTGTGCAGTTGTTATAGGTATTTATTTTGTGATTCCCCTAAGGCTTGCTTTGAACAACCAATATTTGTAACAGTCTATTTTAGGTAGATAACAACTTAAGTTTGGATGCCTTCTAAAGCTCTACATTTATAGTCATCCCCCATTTTGTTTTTGATTATCACAATTTACATATTTTTATCTTGTGAATCCCTTTTAAAATTATTGTAGTTATAGTTATTTTTACCTTTTAAGTTAACATTTATACTAGCTTTATAAGTGATTAACTCACCCCTTGTTTGACACACTAGAAAGCTCTTAATTATACTATATATTGACTTTCACCAATGAAATTTGTACCTTCGTATGTTTTTCTATTACTCATTACCATCCTTTCATTTCAGCTTAAAGAAATCCCTTTAACATTTTATATAATGCAAGTCTAGTGGTGAATTTCTTTAGCTTCTGCTTCTCTGGAAAACTATTTACGTCTCCTTCAATGCTGAATGACAACATTGCTGGGTAGAGTATTCTTTTTTTTTTTTTTTAATAATTTTATTTTATTATGTTATATTAGTCACCATACATTACATCATTAGTTTTTGATGTAGTGTTCCATGATTCATTGTCTGCGTTTAACACCCAGTGCTCCATGTAGTATGTGTCCTCCTTAATACCCATCACCGGGCCAACCCATTAGATAGCTATCCACTAGATAGCTAGTGGATTTGTGAGTGTGGTCTGAAAAGAAGCAATGGCTGATTAGGAAAAAAACAGGTCTCTGAAAAAGAAGCTTTATGTTTCCTGTTAGTCTTAGCCTCATTAACCTTATGGGGCATGGTAAAAATTTCTCCTTCTGCTCCCAAGGATAAGTGCCCAGGGCACAGTAGCAGTTCCACAGAATTTGTTTAAGTGAATATATATGATGTGGGAAACAAAGGCAAAATAAATGTAACTTAAAATCTTCTTACAGCTTGCAACCCACTGATGGATCCCTGAAACCTGCAAAGCATGACCTTCCTCAAGGAACCCATGACCTCCTTAGAGTCTTTACATTTAAAAGGAATCTAATCTTGGCAGCAGAATGCCTTGCTTCCAGATTCCTTGGAGACTTGCTCTATCCCTAACCCCTACTAATTAAAAAGTATACAGTCAGTCATTCCTCACAATCCTAGTATAGTTCTTTCTGCCCACAGGTCCTGTCCCATGCATAAGGAAGGGGTGAAGTTCTAGGCAGGAGATATAGGAGGTCCCTGACTACCCTGACTGGGCTCCCAAACTATTCCTGGCAGGTGGACACACTGAAACAGAACAAGAGATAAGAGGAAAAATCAAGATGGCACAAGAATCTCAAGGCAACACCAAGACATATAAATAAATTTGCAAACATTGTGATAAAGACAAAAATCTTAAAAGCAGCAAGACAAAAGAGTTCTTAATCTACAAGGGAAAACTCATAAGGGTAGTTGGAGATCTCTCAGCAGAAACTTGGCAAGACAGAGGGAGTGGCATGATATATTCAAGTTATTAAATGAGAAAAATTTGCAACCAAGAATAGTTTATCCAGCGAGGCTATCATTCATGACAGAAGGAGAGATAAAGAGCTGCATGGAAAAACAAAAATAGAAGGAATTTGCAACCACTAAACCAGTCCTGCAAGAAATATTAAAGGAAGGGAAGACCAAAGGTGACAAAGACAAAAAGGATCAGAAATTATCACCAGACACAATGTCAGAGCAAGTAATAAAATAACACTAGATACATATCTATTAATAATTACTTTGAATGTAAATGGACTAAATGCTCCAGTCAAGACATAGAGTGTAAGGATGGATTTAAAAAAAAAAAATAGACCTATCTATATGCTGCATATAAGAGATGTATTTTAGACTTAAGACACCTGCAGATTGAAAGCGAAGCAGTGGAAAATATTTATCACACAAATGGATGTCAAAAGAAAGCCAGAGGGACGCCTGGGTAGCTCAGTCATTAAGTGATCACCTTTGGCTCAGATCATGATCCCAGGGTCCTGGGATCAAGCCCCGCGTTGGGCTCCCTGCTCTGTGGGAAGCCTGCTTCTCCCTCTCCCACTCCTCCTGCTTGTGTTCCTTCTCTCACTGTGTCTCTTTCTGTCAAATAAATTTAAAAAAGAAAGAAAGAAAGAAAGCCAGAGTAACAAGTTATATCAGACAAACTAGATTTTAAATCAAAATCTGTAACAAGAGATGAAGAAAGGCACTATACCATAATAAAGGGGTCTATTCATCAAGAATATCTAACAATTGTAAATATTTATGCCCCAACATGGGAGCATCCGGGGCATAAAACAATTACTAACAAACATAAAGGAACTCATTGGTAATATACAGTAATAGTAGGGCGCTTTAACACCCCACTTACATCATGGATGGATCATCTAAACAAAGAATAAACAAGGAAACAATGGCTTTGAATGACACACTGGACCAGATAGACTTAACAGATATATTCAGAGCATTCCATCCTAAAGCCCAGGTGTTCATCAATGAATGGACAAAGGAATATTAGTTATAAAAAGAATGAAATCTTGCCATTTTCAATGATGTGGATGGTGCTAGAATGCATTATGCTGAGTGAAATGTCAGAGAAAGACAAATACCATATGATTTCACTCATATATGGAATTTAAGAAAGAAAACATGAGCAAAGCAAAAAGAGAGAAAGACAAACCAAGAAAGATACTTTAAGTATATAGAACAACTGATGGTTACCAGAGGGAAGATTGGTGGGATGGGTGAAGTAGGTGTTGGGGATTAAGGAGTGTACTTGTTGTAATGAGCCCTGGGTGACATATGGGATAGTTGAATCATGATATAGTACACTAAAACAAATATAACACCACATGTTAAGTATATTGTAAGTAAAATAAAAGAAAATAAATAAAAAATGATTGTTTTGCTAACTCATATGGAAGTGAGGAATAAATTTTAAGTCACTTCTAGATAAAAGTCACAGAAAGATTTTCATCTCTGGTATTGTTAAACATTGCAGATTGGCTATGTCAATAACAATTAAGTCTAGAAGAAAACACCTCCATTTGAGTTGCACTTGAAATGGTTTCTCCATTTCCTTGGTCAGTACAGGAAGTGGGAAACAGGAAGCCATTCCCAGGCTTTCCTTTCCCTTCCATCCATGAGTATGTAGCAGAATGACAGCTGTGGCTGAATGTTGAGGCCCAGAACTGCAAGTACTAACTTGTGCCCTTGAAAGCAGGAAGTGCCTTGTTTTCAAGGACTCTGCTCTTTGGGTAAACATCACAGCTCTTGTAGGAGTCTTTTGTGGGCCAAGATCCAGTAGAACATTTGGCATCTCCAACCACTGTTCCTTCTTACATTCATTTATTTCATTTGGGATTAGCATTTTTTTTAAGTTTTTATTTATTTATTTATTTATTTGACACACAGAGAGAAAGCACAAGTAGGCAGAGCATCAGGCAGAGAGAGAGGGAGAAGCAGGCTCTCCACTAAGCAGGGAGCCAGACAGGGGCTCGATCCCAGGACCCAGGGATCATGACCTGAGCAAAGGCAGATGCTTAACTGACTGAGCCACCCAGGTGCCCCAGATCAGCATTTTTTTTTTTTTTAATACATAGGCAATCACCTACATTAAATCCCTTAACTTAATAGGCACCTTCTGAAACTCTTCTCAGTACCTCTACTACGATGGCAATCACAGCCAGATTTTCTAGTCCACTCCTTACTAACTTCTGACATTTCCTAAACTCCATATATCTCTAACAGCATGATTTTGGGGGGCATGTTTTCCATATATCAAAATTCTCCATAAGGCTTTTAGTCATTCACATCCTAATATACATCCATTCAATCAGATTGCTTTTTTCTTAACTGAAATAGTTGTATAGAAGAAAAGAACGCTTCTGTTGCAGGAGAAAGAAAGAGATGATTTGGAATGTAAAATCATCCCCAACCTTGGGGAAGTCATCAAAATATCATCCTACTGAGAATTATAGGATAGTTTGGGAATGCCATAAAACCTTACACTCCAAGAAGAAAAGCAATATAATGTGACAAGGGAGCATAGAGAAAGGAATTTGTCAGACTATGTTAACTATCTGCAAGACTAGCACTTGCACAATTAATCCTTCTGAATCACTGTGAAAAAGATGCTATGAGATTTAAATGAAATAAAACACCTGAAATCATTTGGCACATATTATTTTCCTTCTTCTCAGTTTTATTTTATGTTATAACTTCCTAAGTCCCCGAATTTGATCTGATATCAATACTGTCACTCCTATCTACAGGATTCCACAGCCATTTACGATACCACTGCCACAAGCACCAATAATACTACCACCATCATTGCCACGAGTTTTATAATGATCGCCATTACTGCTACTATAACCACATTATTATCATCACAATACTAAGGCTACCATCTGAGCTCCCAATAGCCACTTTATCTGTCTCATGATCATCCGAGGCACCAGCTCATGTGGCACCCTCCCTCTCATCTTCTCCATTCCACTAGCCCTACTTATACTCTTTTACTTATAGTTTTAAAATAATTTGAAAATAATCATATCTCTTATCTCATGCTGAATCTCTTAATTGCTGTCTTCACTAAACTTTCCAGAGGCTCTGTATCCAAATGATTACTATGCTTTAGGGCATGTGCAAAATGTCCAAAAATGATTGGTATAGCAAGTGGATGACTAAATACTTTTATTTTTAAATTTAAAGTTAGTTAACATATAGTGTAGCATTATTTTCAACAGTAGAATTTAGTGATTCATCACTTACATATAACACCCAGTGCTCATCCCAACTGCCCTCCTTAATGCCCATCACCATGTAACCCATCTCTCCACCCACCTCCCAATCTAGCAACATGTTTCTGTTTTTCAGAGTTTCTTATGGTCTGTCTCCCTCTCTGTCCTTATTTTATCTTTCCTTCCCCTATTCCATCTGTTCTTATTTCTTAAATTCCATATATGACTGAAATCATACCTTGTCTTTCTCTGACTGATTTATTTCACTTAGCATACACTCAGTCACATCCATGTTGTTGCAAAGGGAAGACTTCATTCTTTTGATCGCCAAGTAATATTCCATTGTATACATGTACTACATCTTTATCCATTCATCAGTCAATGGACATTTGGGTTCTTTCCATAAATTTGCTATTGCTAATAGTACTGCTATAAACATTGGGGTGCAATGTTTACCCCTCTTGAATCAGCATTTTTGTACCCTTTGGATAAATACCCAGTAGTGCAATTGCTAGATCATATTGTAGTTCTATTTATAACTTTTTGAGGAACATCCATACTGTTTTCCACAGTGGCTGCCCTAGTTTGCCTTCCCCTCAACAGTGTAAGAGGGTTCCCCATTCTCCACATCCTTGCCAATATGTATTGTTTTTTGTGTTGTTAATTTTAGCAACAGGTGTAAAATGGTATCTCATTGTGGTTTTGATTTGTATTTCTCTGATGATGAGTGATGCTGAGCATGTTTCCATGTGTCTGTTAGCCATTTTCACATCCTCTTTACAGAAATGTCTGTTCATGATTTCTGTCCATTTCTTAATTGGATTATTTATTTTGGGGATGTTGATTTTGGAGAGTTATTTATAGATTCTGGATACTAGACTTTTATCCAATACATCACTTGCTAGTATATTCTCCCACTCTGTCGGTTGTCTTTTGGTTTTGTTGATTGCTTTCTTTGCTGTGCAGAAGCTTCTTACCTTGATGAGGTCCCAATAAGTTCATTTTTGCTTCTGTTTCTGTTGCCTTTGGGGACACGTCTAGTAAGAAGTTGCTTCAGCAAAGGTCAGAGAGGTTGCTGCCTGTGTTCTCCTCTAGGATTTTGATGGTTTCTTGTCTTACTTTAGGTCTATAATCCATTTTGAATTTGTGTATGGTGTAAGAAAGTGGTCCAGTTTCATTATTCTGCATGTTACTGTCTAGTTTTCCCAACATGATTTGTTGTAGAGACCATCTTTTTTTCCATTGGGTATTCTTTCCTGCTTTGTTGAAGATTAGTCGACCATATAGTTATGGGTCCATTTCTGGGTTCTCTATTCTGTTCCATTAATCTCTGTGTCTGTTTCTGTGCCAGTACCATAATGTTTTGATGATTACAGCTTTGTAATACAGCTTAAAGTCTGGGATTGTGATCCTCCAGCTTTGCTTTTTTATTTCAACATTCCTTTGGCTATTTGGGGTCTTTTCTGGTTCCATACAAATTTTAAGATTGTTAATCCTAGTACTATGAAAAATGCTGGTTTTGGGCACCTGGGTGGCTCAGTTGGTTAAGCAACTGCCTTTGGCTCAGGTCATGATCCTGGAGTCCCGGGATCGAGTCCCACATCAGGCTCCCTGCTGAGCAGGGAGTCTGCTTCTCCCTCTGACCCTCCCCCCTCTCATGTGCTCTCTCTCATTCTCTCTCTCAAATAAATAAATAAAATCTTTAATAAAAAAAAGAAAAAGAAAAATGCTGGTTTTATTTTGATCAAGATTGCATTACGTTATGTGTGTGGATTGCTTTGTAGTTAGACATTTTAACAATATTTTTTCTTCCAATCCATTAACATGGAATGTTTTTCCATTTCTTTTTGTCTTAAATTTCTTAAATTTAATCTTAAATTTCTTTCATAAGTGTTCCATAGTTTTCAGCATACAAATATTTTACCTATTTGGTTAATTTATTTCTAGGTATCTGATGGGTTTGGGTTCAATTGTATATGGGACTGATTCTTGATTTCTCTTTATGCGGCTTCAATATTGGTGTATAGAAATGCAACAAATTTCTGTACATTGACTTTATATCCTGCAACTTTGCTGAATTCATGTATCAGTTCTACGAATTTTTGGTGGAGTCTTTCAGGTTTTCTGCCTAGATATCATGTCATCTGTGAAGAGCAGAAGTTTGCCTTCTTCCTTGTGATTTGGATGCCTTTTATTTCTTTTTGTTGTCTGATTGCTGAGGCTAGGACTTCCAGTACTTTGTTAAATAGTAATAGAGTGGACAAACCTTAGGGGGAAAGCTCTCAGTTTTTCCACACTGAGGATGATATTAGCTGTGGGTTTTTTGTATATTGTCTTTAAGAAGTTGAGGTATGTTCCCTCTATCCCTACTTTCTTGAGGGTTTTTATCAAAACAGGATGCTGTATTTTGTCAAATGCTTTTCCTGAATGTATTGAGAGGAACTTATGATTCTTATCCTATCTTTTATTAATGTGGTGTAGCACATTGTTTTCTGGATATTTAACCACCCATGCAGCCCAGAAATAAATCCCACGTGATCATCCTGAATAATTTTAATGTATTGTTGGATTCAATTAGCTAGTATCTTGTTTAGAATTTTTGCATCCATGTTCATCAAGGATATTGGTCTGTAATTCCCCTCTTTAGTGGGGTCTCTGGTTTTGGGATCGAGGTAATGCTGGCCTCATAGAAAGAGTTTGGAAGTTTTCCTTCCATTTCTATTTATTGGAACAGCTTTAGAAGAATAGGTATTAATTCTTCTTTAAATGTTTTGTCAAATTCCCCTGGGAAGCCAGCCAGCCCTGGACTCCTGTTTGTTGGGAGATTTTTTTATTACTGATAAATTTCTTTGCTGATTATGGGTTTGCTCAAATTTTCTATTTCTTCCTGTTTTGGTTTTGGTAGTTTGTTTTCCAATTGCATAATTTGTTGGCATAGCATTGCTCACCATATTCTCTTCGAATTGTGTTTCTGCAGTGGTGGTGGTGATGTCTCCTCTTCATTCATGAGTGTATTTATTGGGGTTCTTTGTCTTTTCTTTCTGGTAAGTCTGCTTAGGGTTTTTGCAGTCTGATTCATTCACTCAAAGAACCAGCTCCTACTTTTGTTTATCTGTGTTACTCGTTTTTGTTTTGTTTTTGCTTTTGATATCATGGATTTCTGCTCTAATCTTGATTATTTCTCTTCTCCTGCTGGATTTAGGCTGTTCTTTTTTCAGCTCCTTTAGGTCTAAGATTAGGTGGTGTATGTGAGACTTTTCTTGCTTTTTGTTTTTTAAATATTTTATTTATTCATTCAACAGAGAGAGAGGGAACACAAGCAGGGGGAGTGGGAGAGGGGGAAGCAGGCTTCACATGGGGCAGGGAGCCCAATGGGGCTCAATCTCAGAACCCTGGGATGGTGACCTGAGCTGAAGGCAGACGCTTAATGACTGAGCTACCCAGGTGCCCCACTTTTCTTGCTTCTTGAGGAAGACCTGTATTGCTGTATACCTCCTTCCTAGGACCATCTTTGCTGCATCCCAAAAGTTTTGAACTGTCATGTTTTCATTTTCATTTGCTTCCATGTGTTTTTTTATTTCTTCTTTAATTTCCTCATTAACCCTTTCATTCTTTAGTAGGATATTCTTTAACCTCCAAGTATTTGTGGTCTTTCCTATTTATGATGTTACAGCCAACTAGATCATCAGAAAGTTTTTTGGTAAAAAGTCAAAATACAGAATAATAGGGGTGCCTGGGTGGCTCAGATGGTTTAGCATCTGCCTCAGCTCAGGTCATGATCCCAGGGTCCTGGGATCGAGCCCCACATTGGGCTCCCTCCTTGGCGGGGTACCTGCTTCTCCCTCTTCCTCTACTGTTCCCCCTGCTTGTGCTCTCTCGATCTTTATGTCAAATAAATAAATAAAAACCTTCTTTAAAAATGCAGAATAATATATAACTACTTTATTCTAAATGTATAGCTGACTTCACAAAAAGGAATGGAAATCCTTGGTGTGAGAGGGACACACACACACACACACACATATTTAAAAAACTTAACTCTTCTCCCAACAGCAAGATTGGTACAGAGAAACTGAAGTTTGATGACCATGTGGGACTGGGAGGCAGGCATAAGGGGAGTTCCAGTAACCATGAGAATTTGGTTTTAAAGGCCATGCAGGGACAGGAGAGAGGCTTTGTATCTACTCAAGGTAGAGAGATGGAACTGAGATGCTTGAATCTGTGACTCTAGAAAAACTCAATGAGAGTTGCCAGAAAGTATTTATCAACTGTCATAGGATGACAACAAAGAAATTTTTACCTCCTGTTTTTGTTGGTTGTGGGGAAACAAATTCTATTGAGAACTTGTCATCATAGTCATGCCCTATAATGTGGATTTTTAATTTACATCACATGTATGAAAAGGGACACCACCAATTGAAGAAATAGATAAGTAATGTGGTTCAGGCTGACACTGTCTTGGGGTTCCTGACAAAGAAAAGAAAAAGTTAAAAACCTGGAGGGCCCATTTCTCTGCCCTCTCTGCACAGGCAGCTCCCTCCCTCCAGTGGGCAGCCTCCCTCTGCCTCTGATCTTCCTAACCTTTCAGATGGAACTTCTTTATATTTGGTTATGGAGTTTGTCCTTCCAGTCTTTGGATGATTCTTCAGTTAATCTTGGATATGGATAATATCTATCTGTAAGTGTGGGACAGGGTGAGCTCAGGGTCCTCCAATTCCATCTTCCCCTAGTGAAGTCTTTGTTATTCTGGGAGGAGCAAGATAGATCAATCCAGAATTTCTACTCATTAAACTATCATTGAAGTATGAAGTTGAAAGAATGACATTTCCAGAGAAACAAAATTTCTCAGATGATCTTACTGAAAGAGTAATCAATATATGCATTTCTGTAAGAAGTTAGGTTGAATCCAGGATGAATTAACATAAAGAAGGAGGGATAAATTTTTAATGGAAAAATGATAGAAAAAGTGAAAATATTCATAATGTGAAATCTGTAAAAAATTAATATGGATCTAGAATGTAGGCAAAAGTAAAATATTGAGCAAAACATTAGACAAGCAGAAAAGAATCAATTACCCCTGTACTACTAAGTAGAGATACTTACTTTATATTAATTTTATTAAACAAAATATGAAAATAAACTCTTTCAAAAATGCTTAAGGAATACAATGTTTATGGAGCTAGAGTATATTAAGCTAAGTGAGACAAGTCAATCAGAGAAAGACAAACTATATGATTTCACCCATTTGTGGAATTTAAGAAACAAAACAAACATAGGGAAAGGGGGGGAAAGAGAAGGAAGCAAACCATAAGACACTCTTAACTCTAGAAAACACACCGAGGGTTGCTGGAGGGGAGGTAGGTCAGGGATGGGCTAGATGGGTGATGGGCAATAAGGAGGGCACTTGTTGGGATGAGCACTGAGTGTTGTATGTAAGTGATGAATCACTAAATTCTACTCCTGAAACCAACATTAAAATATGTGTTAACTAATTAGAATTTAAATAAAATTTTGAAAAAACAAACAGTTTTCTTCAGAAAGGGTGGGGTGGTGGGGAGAACAGGATCTCTAGATTCTAAACAATGGGTATAAAGAAAAAAAAAGAATGCCCAATACAAAATAAGTAAAGAATTTTAAAAGGATGTATAAAGAATAGAAAGTACAAAATAATAAACTAGAAATAAATCTAAATAGTATTGTTTCTGCCATAATACACCAAATATATTCCTGAAATATCTTGCATCCTATGAAACCTCACACTAAAAATGAGACCGTTTATGGGAAAAATAAGAAGGGAAAGATGGTAATATTTAGGCATATTCTGTGACAGTCAATTGTTTTCGACAAGAGAGATAATTAGGAAGGGAGTAGAAACTATTACATAAACATGTAAGTGCTTCAATCTGGGTGACACACTTGTTTGTGCATCTAATGACCTATTTTTTGTCATTTCATTTTCTTCTATTAATATGATTTGATGAAATGCACCTTTTCTTTACAAAATTGTAGCCCGTGGGGCACCTGGGTGGCTCAGTTGGTTAAATGCCTTCTGCTCAGGTCATGATCCTGGAGTCCCAGGATCGAGTCCCATATCAGGCTCCCTGTTCAGCAGGGAGTCTGCTCCTCCCTCTGACCCTCCCCTCTCTCATGCTCTCTCTCTCTCAAATAAATAAAATAAAAAATCTTTAAAAAAGAATTGTAGCCCATAGAGTAGTTCGTTGTCCTCCTCTCCTCCCCTGCCTTATTCCTCCTCCTTCTTTTTTGGAGAATGACTTGGTCCCATGCCTAATTCATCTTATTTAAAATGTAAACATAGAGAATGCAGGAAGACTGGAAACATTTTATATTTTTCTGTGAAATTAGTCATTTCAGAAAGTTCATGTGGATTTTTTATGTTAGGATGAGGAAGTGAGGATCGGTATGCTGAAGGAAAACAGATAGAATGGTAATGTACTCAGTGAGAAGGACAAATGTTGAAAATAAAATAGCATGGTCTCAATCAGAGGTGGTGTTCAAAATATCAAATAACTTCTCAGGTACCTTATGGAGGATGTGCTTTTATTAGGTGGCTACACAGGGCAATACCAAGGGAGTACAAAGTACAAGCCTATGATGATTAGCCATGGCCTCAGAGGGGTACTGGGCATTTGTCCACTGGGTGCCAACACTGTACACTGGCGTGGCATCATCCCAGGTGAGGATTGGGCCTTGTCTGGGAGGACACATAAAGATGGTCACTGGTACATGGGAAGTTGTGGTGAGTCAGCTGGAAGGCCACTGGGCATCAAGTGTTCAGGCAGCAGCATACCCACTTGGGGACCTCCAGACCTGGGATGGTTCAGTCAGTGTGGGAAGGAGGTTAAGGGGCCTGGGAGAGCAGCTATTTATCAGCTAGCATGGGAGCATCTCTGAATTTAACAACCTGTTTCCAAGGTTTTCCTAGTAATATTGGTTTTGTGGGATTCTTGATTTCTATAGAGTTATCAACTAGAACAGTAAGGACACAGATTTGTAAATAGGAAACAAGGGGAATATAGGTCAGGGGACAATATTAAGCAAAGAGCTAGAGCCTAAAAAAGTGTCCTGTAGATGGTTAACTTCCCCCAGTGCTTCTATAGTCCTCCTTTCCTGCAATTCATTCTCTGGTTCTTTTCATTTCTTTCCTTTTGGCTAGTTTGACATACCTTCTCATTCCCAAGTCCTTTTGCTCCTCATAAGATTTAAATTTCCTCCTAAAGAGCTAATATGTCCAACAGCAAAGACAAATTGTGGTTGTAATCATAAGTGCATCTTTGGGTTAGTTTTCAAAGAGGTATTTATTTAAAGAAAAAAAAAACTGTCTGAAAAGTTAACTTCTGTAAAGGGATAAATTTCCTTCAGATGATTATATTTTTAAGAGAAAATCATGTCTGTCATTTTGTGAGTGCTCAGTAAAAGATATTACACTCCAAATAAAATATACTGCTGCAAAAGATTTATGAGTTTCAGGCAGACAGTGAAAAGTAGTGCTTCCTATTGTATATTGTGAGATTGTCTAATCTATATAGTAAGATGGATTTGTATTTGAGCTCTATAAATTTTATTCTTTACCATGGAATTGCATGCCTACTGAGATTTCTACTGGTCAAGCAGTTATTTACTTTGACAAGACATCACAGTTCAACTCAGCTTCACTATTCATGCCATACCATTTCCATTAGAATAAGGATATTTCTTCTTCCAGTATTTCCTTGACTTACATGTTCAACCTAACTCTTTCCATATAGATACTCAAAGATACTTTAAATATAAGATGCTTCTATCTCAAATGCACACACACACACACAGCCTCGGCAGACCTCATGTTACCTCTAATTATCACATTTTTCCAAAGAAGAGACTAAACTTACTGTATCCATTTCTCCTTCTGAAAGACTTCTGAGCCTATTTCAGTCAAACTCTCTTTTCTATTACTGCTGTGAAAAGAGTTTTATCAAAGTGACCAACTGACTTTCTTAACTGCTCAATCCAACAGACTCTTTCCAATCTTTTAGCACCAAACACTGGCTTCCTTATTTAGCTCAAGACCACTACCTACACCTTGATTAAGAATTTCTGGGCCCTTGTATTGGCCTGTTTTTTCCTTAACTCTGTCCTTTTCCTCAGTTTTACTTTACTTCACAGGGGCCTGTGAATTGAGACTGATTTATATTCCATCTAGGGCAGGGGTAGGTTCATTAATAATTCTGCCATAGTTATTTATAGGTTTTTTGGTAGTCTTTTTCTATTTGTATTATTTCCAATGATGGGAACACTGCTCTTGATTGTTCATTCGCATAAGAGTAATGAGTCAGTAATTTCCCAATAGTATGCCTAAGTAATTGAGAGTAGTGTCATTTCGAGCTCATGTTTGAGTCAGAACTTCCAAAGGTGGTGATTTATAGAATCTAGGCCTTTGTGTCTAGATACACCTTGGAATACTATTCCTACATGTATGAGATCGAAACCAGGAATCCTGGCTACAAGAAACTAGTAAGGGCACATGGTAAGAGCAAATGGATATCCCAAGAATAAAAGAGTTATTCTTTATTCTATCATCATAAGAGGATATTGGAACCAGGGCCTTACCTTACCTAGGTTATGTGTTTGGATCTCAGTTAGTCCCCTCCAGATGTATTTGGCCTGTGGCTCTATGAAGTTTATTGAATTTAAATTTAGAATTACCTACAGTCTGCCAAATATATTGTAGTAATTGTTTCTTTTTCTAAAAGAGAGATGCAAGCAAAGTTACAGGTTGACTTGTTTATGGTCAATTGTCCATGAAGTCGCAAGTGGAAACACCCTTGCCTGTGGTCTCATTTGTTGAAAACAGAATTGCCCAGAGGTTTTTATCATGCAGATCTGTTGAAGGAGGGCATATCTGTGATTCAGTAAGACTGAGGACAATGGCCACTGTTTCAGATAATGTAAGAATGGAATTAAAATGAGTATGTTTTGACCTAATACATATAAGAAATGAAAAAAAAAAGAGTAAGAGGGTCATTATGGGTGAATGATAGAAAAAAGCCTATAGAAAATGAGAAGAATGGTTATAAGAAAGCAGATAAAGAAACAAAGGAGGAATTAGGGGTCTTGGTCCCGCATTCATTATCCATCATTACCTGCTTGTTCCAGAAGTCTATTATCTGCTTCTAAAGGATCTCTGAGAATTCTCAGTTTAAGGTCTCCTATTGGAGTAGGGGATATTTGTGTGGAATTCTGAATTTCTTCTTTAGTTGTGACACATGCACCCAAAGATTAACTCCATGGAACTTCACAGCTTTCATTTTTGTTAACAGTATCTGATACAAGGTTCAAAAACAGTTTTTCTCTGATACCTCTTCCAACATCCTAGTTGAAGATTATAAAGACATGATTTAGGAAGATGCTGTGGTAAGGCTGTCTTGGTGACTTGGAATAGTACAGGAGTCTCTGGCAATATTTTGCCATGTTTGCATACAGGAGGACATAAGTCTAGTACTGGAAGTGAAATCCTTAGATACATGAGCCTTCCAGTTACTGCTTTATAGAAAGTAACTAATTGTCTTCAAGGGAGTGGGCTATATGGTTATAAGGGGTAATATGAGTCCTTTTGCCTAGTGGAGTTCAAAGATTATTGAAAGTTTTGCTAATTTTAATAAAAGGGTGTCATCAGTACTTTCAACCTTTCCAGAAGATGGTGTAAGGCCCATATGATTTTAATAAGAGAAAATGTAATGGTTCCTATAAAGTGTGCACCTTGATTACTTGGTATACCAGTTGGGATGCCCCAGGTTGAAAATAGTAGCAAAAGACAGCCAAAAAGAGGAAAAGCAATAGCTTGATTCTACCAAGGATGCCAAGCAAATCAGAACCAATGACAAACCAAGGTACTAAACTGAGAATAAACAGCTGAGAAAATAGCCAAGCCCTGGGTGACTATAAGGGCTGAAGCTTTGGGCAAAGAAATGCTTCAACCCATCCTAAAATTAGGGATGCAATAACTAAAACACAGTCAAACCTACTGGAGGGTAGAAACTAGGTAAGAACCCTGTAAAGGTATAGAAAGGGTTCTTGTAGTCATGTCTCTCTTATACTTTTTCCAAGATTATATTGTTGACACGTGACCCATGACCCAAACATAACATCAGCTATATTTTTTCTTTTATTTATTGATTTATTTATTTGAGAGCAAGAGAATGAGAGACAGAGAGCATGAGAGGGAGGAGGGTCAGAGGGATAAGCAGGCTACCCGCCGAGCAGGGACCCCGATGCGGGACTCGATCCCGGGACTCCAGGATCATGACCTGAGCCAAAGGCAGTTGCTTAACCAACTGAGCCACCCAGGCGCCCAACATCAGCTATATTTTAAAGTTTCCTCACCAATACTGATTCTATATAATCAACTTGACTATTACAAGACACATAGTTTATGATGGCTGTGAACAAATTGATATCCTTGCCTGTTCTGTTCACTGATGGAGAGGAAGGATACAAGGGCTAGTGTAGGATATGAGAAGGCCTGTGGATATAAGGTTTTCTAAAACTTGACCCCTTCTTTTGCTCTGGCTTCAAGAGATATTAGGGGAAATTTAGGTAATGGTTTGCTAGTATTTTATACTGAACTTTTATAGATTCTAATCCAACTATTTTTCTTATGTCACTGGAATTTTTAGCCCACAGTCAAGACCCTTATCTGGGTTATGCATCAAATATTGTGGAGAAAGCAAAGGTACATACAGACCACACACAATTTAATTATGAATAGAGACATTCCTGGAATCCCAAGAAAGAGTCCTACTGATGTACTTTTAGGATTATGATTTCATTTGCAAAGTAAATCTCTCCCTGTTTTATTTGTAGCTGTTGTACCACAGAAAAGGAAGGAATGTTTTCCAGTTAAGTGTTGAAGGGCTGAGGGGTAGGGAACATCTATGAGTTATGTGAATTATCTTCTACCTGTGTGATATGTTTACTCAGAGGAAGAGGTTTCAGGGTTATATGTAGAAAGAGTAGCACCCCTATCTACCAGGAATTCATGATGACGACCATCTGTATTTACAGTTGATTCATTCTGAATGTTTAAGAGCATGGCAGGATTTGAGGTGCTTTTTCTTTCTTCAGACACCATTCATCTGAATTGAGGGATTTTTTTTTTTCCCCCACAAGAAAGAGAATACCAGAGAGTCTGCCCTCTCTGGATCAAAGCCATTTTTTTTTAAGATTTTATTTATTTATTTGACAGAGAGAGAGGGAATACAGCAAGAGAGGGAACACAAGCAGGGGGAGAGGGAGAGGGAGAAGCAGGCTTCCTGCCAAGCAGGGAGCCTGATGTAGGGCTCAATACCACTACCCCAGGATCATGATCTGAGCTGAAGGCAGACACTTAACAACTGAGCCACCCAGGTGCCCCAAAGCCAATCTTTTAGATCACAAAATTGAGATAGAAGGAGGACCTCACTTGGATATACTGGTGACACACAGCAAAGTTTCTTTGAGTATATACTGGTCCAGTGAGAGCTGCAAACTCACAAGTCTGGGAGACCTGCTTGAACTTATAGGCCTATATCCTACAAGTTTCCTTTTTGTAACAAACAACACTTTTTTTTTGAAGATATTATTTATTTATCTGACAGAGAGAGACACAGTGAGAGAAGGAACACAAGCAATGGAGTGGGAGAGGGAGAAGCAGACTCCCCGCTGAGCAGGGAGTCCAATGCGGGGCTCGATCCCAGGACCCTGGGATCATGACCTGAGCTGAAGGCAGACGCTTAATGACTGAGCCACCCAGGCACCCCCAAACAACACTTTCAGACAGCACAATAGAAAACAGTAACAAAAGACAGTAACAATATGAACCATTGATAAACCAGGTACCAAACTGAGAATAAATTACCAAGGAAATCAACACAAAGAGCGTGAAAGTTCGGATCTGGTGCTGACTTAGCCTCATAGTCTCAGCAAGCTATGAGCAGCATGGTATAAGAGTCTTTAAGGATACCACACTTGGCCAAACATCAACAAAATGAAAATAGACAAAGGCAATTTATTAAGAGCCTGCTATAGCAAGTAAGTTACCACTTGTCTTTGGGCAGATACTCAGACAAGCAAAAGAGTAGGAACATTCATGGTGAAAAAAAATGGAAGCTTTCATGTATGTCCTGATTGAAAGTTTTTGGCATGGTATATGCTGTGAGTTGGTTACTAAAAGAGGAGATTTTATGTATTTGGTTAGCAGTGTACATCTGACTTCCTCTACTTGGGCCCAACTTGGAAGCAAAGAAGGGACTAAAATTAGGGAAGCCCTCAGTTATTAATCAACTCTTGGGTATTTGGGGGTCAGTTATTATAGGGGTTATTGTCTGGCTTCCCCAGCTGGTTGCTAGAGACAGTGATCTCTCTATAAGCTGACATATAGATAGTAACCTGGCTTCCTAGACTAGTTACTACAGATGAGTTAGTTTTCTGGACTGGTTGTGGAAACTACAACCACAACCACAATCTTTGCTGCTGATTATGGGTCATAGTTCAATTTGTATATATGGAAATCCATTGTCCATATAGTCTCCTCTCAACAGTAATTTAAGAGACTGACTATTGGATTATCTCCTCTTGGGAAGGAAGTAAGTGCATACTTGATGGTATTAGGAATAGTTGCATAATGTTAAGGTGGGATGTGTTTAAAATTGTATGTATGGAAATAAATATGTATAGATGTTGGTAAATAAAAGGGTAGGCTATAATGAACCCTGATGACAACTATAAATGACCTGAGTGATACAACACATACCTACAGATTATATATGTCTTTAAATGCTTTCTGTTAAATGCCACCTAGGAGGTTGTTCCAGCCTGGGAGAGTCCCAAGAGGGGCAAAGCAACTGATCTCTTAGGGTATTACCAGAGAGATCATAATGCACAAAAACAACTCCTTGAGATCAAAGTCTAATAGTCCCTCTGGCACAGGCAAGCTACAGCAAAGTACAGGCCACTTAGCTAGAGAATGGAGAATGATAGGCAGGTAAGGGACACACCACAATAATGCTCTCCTACCTAAATTTAGTAGTTACTTTCTTCATTAAGCACCAACTGGCTGATGTAACAATTCACTTTGATTCCAGAGTTCTAACAGAGTTCATTTTCAGTTTTTGACAACTTATTAATTGCTTCAGTAAAAGAATGTATCCTTCCATGCCCTTTTCATTGATGTCCTATGAAAGATATTTGATACATCTACCTCTCTTGGTTTCTAGACTCTATACTGTTATGGTTTTCCTCTTACCACTCTGACCATCTATACTCTGCAGTTTTGTCTTCCATCAAATAATGTAGCTTCTCAAGGCTCAGTCCAGACCCTCTCTTTTTTTTTATATCATTTCCTAGGCAGTATCATCCATGTGCATGGCTTCAATGATCATTTATAAGCCCATTACAGAGCCAAACATAACCATGATTAAAAGTCATGATTATCTCTCCTAGAACTTGTCTTCTTATAATGAATAGTATCAATGTTCACTCAGTTTCACAAGTCAAATAACCTGAGAGCCACCCTGTCCACTTTTTTCTGCTTCATTGTCCACTGTGATGTGTCACAAAGCTTTGTGGGCAGATATGTCTACCTTTTATCTATGCCAACTGACAGCTTCATAAGATAAAACTATCTCCCAGACAATTGTGTTACACTCCTAAGTAATCTTTCTATAAGTATTCTGGTTCCCTTCCAACGGGACCATTTTTATATTTCTACCACAAATGTCAAGAGTATGATAGATATTGCATTAAATCTATATGCTGCCTTGGGTAGTATAGACATCTCAACAATAATAAGTCTTCCAATCCATGAACACAGGATGTATTTCCTTTTATTCTTCTTTTAAGATTTCTTTTATCCAAACTTATCCAAACTTATCAAACTCAACACCACCCCCAAAAAAAATCCAGTTAAGAAATGGGCAGAAGGGCGCCTGGGTGGCTCAGTTGGTTAAGCGACTGCCTTCGGCTCAGGTCATGATCCTGGAGTCCCGGGATCAAGTCCCGCATCGGGCTCCCTGCTCGGCAGGGAGTCTGCTTCTCCCTCTGACCCTCCCCCCTCTCATGTGCTCTCTCTCATTCTCTCTGTCTCAAAAAAAAAAAAAAAAAGAAATGGGCAGAAGACATGAACAGACATTTCTCCAAAGAAGACATACAAATGTCTAACAGACACATGAAAAACTGCCAACATCACTCATCCTCAGGGAAATACAAATCAAAAGCACAATGAGATACCACCTCACAGTGGTCAGAATGGCTAAAATTAACAAGTCTGTAAACAACAGATGATGGCGAGGATGGAGAGAAAGGGGAACCCTCTGACACTGCTGGTGGGAATACAAATTGGTGCAGCCATTCTGGAAAATAGTATGGAGGTTTCTCAAAAAGTTGAAAATAGAGCTACCCCTAAAACCCAGCAACTGTACTTCTAGGTATTTATCCAAATGATATAAAAATAGTGATTCGAAATGGCACATACACCCCACCCCAGTATTTATAGGAGCACTATCCAGAATAGGCAAATTGTGGAAAGCCCAAATGTCCATCACCTGATGAATGGATAAAGAAGATGTGGGAGGCACCTAGGTGGCATCCAACTTTTGATTTCAGATCAGGTCATGATATCAGGGTTAAGAAATCAAACCCTGCCATGGGCACCGCACTCAGTGGGGAGTCTGCTTCTCTCATTCTCCCTCTCCTTCTGCCCCTCCCTCCACTCATGATCTCTCTCTAAAAATAAATCTTTTTTTAAAAAGATGTGGTATATGGGGTGCCTGGGTGGCTCAGTCGGTTAAGCGGCTGCCTTCGGCTCAGGTCATGATCCCAGGGTCCTGGGATTGAGCCCCGCATCGGGCTCCCTGCTCAGCGGGGAGTCTGCTTCTCCCTCTCCCTCTGCCTGCCTCTCTGCCTACTTGTTCTCTCTCTCTGTCTCTGTCAAATAAATAAATAAAAATCTTAAAAAAAAAAAAAAGATGTGGTATATATACACACACACACACACACAATGGAATATTAGTCATCAAAAATAATGAAATCTTGCCATTTGCAACGATGTGGATGGAACTAGAGGGTATTATGCTAAGTGAAATAAATCAGTCAGAGAAAGACAAATACCATATGGTTTCACTATATGTGGACTTTAAGAAACAAAACAGATGAACATAGGGGAAGGAAAGGAAAATAAAATAAGTAAAAACAGAGAGGGAGGAAAACCATAAGAGACTCTATAAAGAACAAACTGAGGGTGGCTGGAGAGGAGGAGGTAGGGGGAATGGGAGAATGGGTAATGGGCATTAAGGAGGGTACTCACTGGGATGAGCACTGGGTGTTATATGCAAATGATGAATCACTAAACTCTACCCCTGAAACTAATAATACACTATATGTTAACTAACTTGATTCAAGTAACATCTTGAAAGAAAAAAATAATAAAAATAATAAAATTTCTTCTAGCAATGTTTTCTACTTTTCAATGTCTTTTGCTTCCTGGTTAATTGTATTCCTAAGTATTTATTATTTTTGATGCTATCATAAATAGAACAAGTTTCATGTGTACTGTAAATATTTGATATTTGTATATACTGCAAAATGATCCTGACAGTATATCTAGTTAATATCTGTCATAAACATATTTCCATACATTTTTTTATTCTGATGATAATTTTTATTTACTGTCTTACCAACTTTCAATTATGCAATATAGTATTATTAAGTATAGTCATCATGGTGTATATTACTCTCAATTATTTATTTATATTGTAAATGGAAAAATTGTACCTTTTGACCCCCTTCTGCCCTTTTGCCACCTCTGAAACTCCACCTATGTCAATCATCAGTTTGTTCTCTGTATCTGTGAGTTAGGTTTGTGTTTCTTTGTTTTTTAGATTCCAGATATAAGTGAAATCATATGGTATTTGTCTTTCTCCGATATCTTTCTTTTTTAAACTCAAGTATACTTAATATACAGTATTAATGTTAGATGCACAATATAATGATTCAATATTTCGATACATTACTCAGTGCTCATCAACATAAATGTATTGGGTTTTTTTAATGTGAGTAGGTATTGATTCTTTTTTTAAATTTTACTTATTTCCAGTATGGTTAACATACAGTTTATATTAATTTCAAGTGTACAATATAGTGATTCAACAATTCTATACATTACTTAGTCCTCATCAAGATGAGTGTACTGTGTCTCTCTTTTTTTAATAAGATAAGTGTACTCTACTCTCCTTCACTTATTTCACCCATCCCCTCACCCACCTCCGCTCTGGTAACCATCAATTTGTTCTCTATAGTTAAAAATCTGTTTTTTGGTTTGCCTCTTTCCCCCACCCCAGGTTTGTTTTGTTTCTTATATTCCACATGTGAGTAAAATCATATATTTGTCTTTCTCTGACTGACTTGTTTCACTTAGCATTATACCCTTAAGATCCACCCACGTTGTTGCAAGTGGCAAGATTTCATCCTTTTTTATGCCAAATAAAATGCATTGTGTGTATATATCTATGTATATGTATATACACACAAATATGTGTAAATATACATAATATTTATATACTTATATATTATGTTTATATATACAAATATAATATATATATGATGTATATATAGACATATGTTTATGTATATATCTGGGTTGCTTACATATCTTAATTATTGTAAATAATGTTGCAGTAAACACAGGGCTGCATATATCTTTTCAAATTAATGGTTCCATTTTCTTTGGGTGAATACCCAAAAGTGGAATTACTAGACCATCTGGTAATTCTATTTTTGATTTTTTGAGGAACCTCCATACTGTTTTCCACAGTGGCTGCACCAGCTTGCATTCCCACCAACAGTGCAGGACAGTTCCTTTTTATCCACATCCTCACAAAACTTGTTTTTTCTTGTCTCTTTGATTTTAGCCATTCTGGCAAATGTGACTTGATATCTCATTATGTTTTGATTTGCATTTCCCTGATAGTGATGTTGAGCATCTTTTCATGTGTCTGTTGGCCATCTGCATGTCTTCCTTGAAAAAATGTCTATTCATGTCCTTTGTCCACTTTTTTACCAGATTGTTTGTGGGGCTTTTTGGTATTGATTTGTATATGTTCTTTATATATTCGGAGTTTAACCCCTTACTGGGTATATCATTTGCAAATATTTTCTCCCATTCAGAAGGTGGTCTTATTGTTTTTTAGATGGTTTCCTTCATTTTGCAGAAGGATTTTATTTTGGTGTGGTCCCAAAAGCTTTATTTTGCTTTTTTTTCTCTTGCCAAAGGAGACATATCTAGAAAAACATCTCTATGGCTGGTGCCAAAGAGGATACTGCCTATGATTTCTTCTAGAAATTTTATGGTTTCCACCAAAAACTATTAGAACCGATAAATGAACTCAGTAAAGTTGTAGGACACAAAATTCGGGCTAACCTGACCTAAGGATCCTTGTTGAAGGCAGGCCGAGATGACCACACATTATCTGGGGAATGACAGGAGAATGAAGAATCTAGTCAAATGCCAGAGGGATCCCATATCAAGGATAGAGATTTTGGCTAAACTGACTTAGCAGAACTCTTGCTAAAACTGGACAATGCAGAGGCAGACACAGAAGCCTAAAAGTGAAGGCCTAGTTGAGAAGGGAGTTTACAGGAGCCTGAGCAGAGTTTGGTCAAGAAGACAATCTTCATCAACCTACCATCCTTCCCATACAGTATGGCAAAGGTGCAGTTACCTGGAACCTTGCCAACTGTATAGGAAGGATGGTAGGTTGATGATCCTGAACATCACAACACACTGTACAAGAAAGAACACACTTTTTCTGCATTTAGGTTGTTGAGAAAAGTGTATTCTGCTACAGAAATCTGAGAGAACCAAAGCCTGCTTCTGATGAAAAAGAAAACTATTTTATTGGTTCTGGTTTTTGGAAGTACATATTACCAGTTTCCCTTCAAAGCTTTCCATCCCATGTTTGGTGAAGCATAGAATGATTCTATAAGGGTGTGGTGATTCTTCAGATAGCTACTTCATCTTGACTTCAATTATGTCAAAGTCCAAAACAAACAAAAACAATTCTATCTATCTATCATCTATCTATGTATCTATCATCTATGTATCATGTATCATCTATCTATCATCTACCATCCGTCTATATTAACAAAGTTAGGAAATGAATACAAGTCTTTAAAATGCCTCCAGCTAATCTGCATCATTTTGGTTTGCTAATAAAGGCCTCCATGTGTGAGGCAAACCAAATAGATAGAGCATTGCTTTGAACATGAATATTCTACCCTTAAGTGAAATATGAAGAGAGCTCACACTGCAATAATTAACTCTACAAATTTTCCAAAGCCCATCATTCTGCTAAAGAGTTGCTCATCCAATTCAAGGCCTGCCATACATTCTAGGGTCATCTCAGGCAATATTGTTTCTGAATTTGAATTTTAAAGTTAGGCAGACTGCTGTTTTCTAAAAAAGCATTATAGAGCTGTGGGGGGAAATAGCTGCCCTTGAAAATCAAGCCAGTTTCCATCTTCTCCCTATAAATAAGGAAAACACTATTTTATTTTATGTAAGTCCAAGGTAATCTGGCTTTCCCTGAGTGACCTAGATCAGGGGTCAGCAAAATGTTTTAATAAAGTTATATTGGAAAATACTGACCACCCATTCATTTATGTATTGTCTAGTACTGCTTTCATGCTACAATGACAGAGTTAGTTGTGACATTTACCATATGGCATATAAAGTCTAAAATATTTACTATCTGACCCATTACAGAAAAATTTTGCCAAACCCTGACCAAGCCTATTAAACTCTAATCACTACAGCCCCATCCCTCATTATTTCCTAGCCTCAGCTGCATTCCATTTTTCCCAAAATGCTAACTTTGACAGCTGTCCTGCTAACTATGCCAGTCAAATAGGAGCATCCCATAGAGAGCAAATTACTTCAAAACAAATCCTGTAATGTTCCCTTCTACATCAAGATGACAGCTTGTCTTTAAGACAAGCAGATTAATACTTGAGAAGCAGTGTTAGACATTCTGAGACATCTATTAGTTTCAGCTTATTTCCAATCCAGCTAGTGTTGGCTCTGAAAGCTACCATCACTAGACCAAAAGAGGGCCTAATTTAGCAAGGCACAAAAACAATCAAATAAACAAATAAACAAAACCCTGGACAATTTACAATCCCAAACACTTTCTGTAGTTAACTTCCACTGAGAATATGCTAAAGAATATTCTATTATCATTTTCCAGTCACTACAGGAAGATGTTAGTCCAACCACACATAATGATCTCCAACTTTTATCAGAGAAAATGATCACTTGCTTTCATCTTAAGTTGGAAGTTATCTATTCTGAAAATTTATAAGAGTACTTCAATTTTGACTACAATTTATAGTCTTCTGAAGATTATTTTTAAACCAAGACAAAAGCCTTAAAAGCAAATCTGCTCCGCTATCCTCCTTTTCTATCATTTGCCTCTTATGAGAGGTGCTATATTAACAAGTTGATTTACAATGAAAGCATGAGTTGATGGACCATTTATTTTGTATAAATCTGTTTTTGTCACATGGGAGTCAACCTAGTCCTATTTTTACTTTTCTCAAGTGCATAAACATAAATATATGTTCTTCAATTTTCACACTTCTGACAACTGTTTCCTTTACCAAAACTCAAAGACTAGAGAACAAAGAACACAGCTGTATACTTCTGATTACATATTAGTCAAACACTATCCTTTGGTTTGTTGTTTGGTTTTTTTTGTTTTTTTTTATCAGCTCCAGGTTGAGTTTTGCTTTTGTTCAAAAATCACAGCAGCTCCCTAGATCCCTGGACTAAGTCACTCTTGGAAAGGGACCCCTTATACAAGTCAAAATAAAATAGTATTTTATTTATTTGTAGGAAAACAGAGGAGACAATTATGGAGGAGCTGGTCATCCATGGTCAGCAAACTCCAGAAGGGGCTTCAACTTAGTGACCATTAGGACTAAGGACGTGCATGTCATTTCAAGATCCAAGAAACACCTATCAATGAATATAAAAAGTGTTAATGTGCCACTAAACTCATCCAATCTTCTTCAAATCATAATTTGACTATGATTGACAGAAAACCACTCCAACAAGCATTCTCATAGGTTAAACGGTTTGGGAAATAATTTGCATGGTTACGCTATTTTGAATTTGAAATATAGTAAATGCTTTGACTTTTTCAAGTCACATGTTGTATTCAAAATATGTTTGATTATTGACATACATGTATGCCATAGTGAGTCTCCTTAAAAGCCCATGAAATATCCATGAGGTAGCCCTGCAACTGTACTTTTGCCCCAAACTTAAGACTGAGTTGGGGGTTCCTGGTGCTTGGTTCCAAATAAGTCAGAAAGCTGACAAAATCTATAAATAGAGTTCTACTGATGCATGAAGATGACATTGCCAAGAAACAAGTGTTTTATGCCTAACTAATAAAGTTTGGCCAAATTTTTGTTAATTTGTAGTTATAAAAGTATGAATTCCAGAACAAGTGAAATTCCACTTTTTTTAAAGGCGGGGGAATAATTGGAGAAACGTATGCTGTCAGGTTATAAAAGAGAATTACTCCATAGTGCAATATATACATGTGTCAAATTAACAAGTTGTACACCTTAAATTTACATAATGTTGTATGTCAAATATATCCAATTAAAAAAGAAGAAAAATTAAAAAAAATAAATTAAAAAAAAGAATTACTCTATGTTTGGTATGAATAAATAATAAGAATAATAGATAATCTATGTTTTCTGGTTTGAAGGCTCCTTCTCCTCAAATCTCCTCCCTGACTTTTTGGACATAATACTAGAATTAAGAGAAGTGAATTAAAGTATGGAGAAGAGACAGAAAGAGTAAGGAATAAAAACCAGGACAGGCATGTTAAAAGATTGACTTCAACGGTCTACAGATAGTTCTTTGATGCATAACTACAGGTAGTTCTTTGATGAATAAAGGGCCATTATAGAGGTGCCTGGGTGGCTCAAAGTCCTGGGATCAAGCCCCGCATCGGCTCCACGCATGAAGCCTGCTTCTCTCTCTCCCACTCCCCCTGCTTGTGTTCCCTCTCTCACTGTCTGTCAAGTAAATAAAATAAAAATTAAAAAAAAAGATTTTATTTATTTATTTGACAGAGAGAGAGAGAGAACAAGTAGGGGGAGCTGCAGGCAGAGGGAGAGGGAGAAGCAGGCTCCCTGCTGAGTGGGAAGCCTGATGCAGGGCTTGATCACAGGACCCTAAGATCATGACCTGAGCTGAAGGCAGATGCTTAACCAACTGAGCGACCCAGGTGCCCCGCTATTTTATTGATATTATAAAAATCTAATAGAAACAGACATAAGAAAAAGGAAATCTGCATATATGAGGGCTATAGTAAGCAGTAAAGGAGAGTAAGACAAGAGTTAACATCAAATCAGGTACTTACAACATCCAACCTCATTAGCTGGGGAAAGCCCTATGGAGACAGCAGGCTAGAGTCCCAACTGAGAGGTCTGGGTGGAGTGTCCTCCCCTCAGACTTTTAACTGACCATCCCCATAAGGGCCATAGTTATAGGGCAAATGACGCGGTCTGAAGTTAAACATTTGCTTGTCTACGTGCAGTTTGGAGCAAGCTGCATCCTATGTTATCATGTCTTTACATATTCAAGGAGCCTGGCTAGGTGTGCTTGCCTCCCCTCCCAGATTCCATTCTGGGTGCTAGCCCAGCCTGGAGTAGGAGGGGATATAAGGCAAGATTTACAGCTCTTGGCATCCAGACCACAAGGGCCAGTTGTGACCTGGAAGCCAGCTAATGTCAACTAATCAGGCTCCCAAGGTCACTCAGGCATCACGAGTCTCACAAACAACATTCCTTGACCTACCTGCATATGTCACAGTGATTGATGGTTGCATCCATACAATGCAAGTATCTAACGGTAATATTTTAATATCTCTATTGCCATACTGTAATATGAAGTATCTCTCTTTACTACCAGAAATAGTTAATACCTTTAATCAAATCAGATTATATAGACAATTCCAAATGACCCAGAGTCAATTCTGAAAACTCATCCATAAGATTCTCCATACATATATATAAATATGTATATGGGGTTACATCCCAATAAACACATTATAAGGTGAAAAGATCCCAAGTCAAAATGCATTTAGTACACCTAACCTACTAAACATCATAGCTTAGCCTAGCATACCTTAAATGTCTTCAGAACACTTACATTAGCCTACAGTTGGGCAAAATCATCTAACACCAAGCCTATTAATAATAACATACTGGATATGCCATGTAACCTATCTAATAGTATAGAAAAAGGCAAACAAATGATTGTATGGGTACAGAATGGTTGTCAGTGTTCTGGTTATTGACACTTATTATTGCATCCCTGATGGGAGCTTCTGGCTTGTTGCACTGCACAGCACCAGGGGAAAGGTCTGCATACTACCATCCCAGGGCAAATTCAAAATTCAAAATTTAAAGTGCAATTTCTACTGCATGCAGATGATTTTCACACCATTGTAAAGTTGAAGAGTCATGAGTCAAACCATCATAAATTGGACCATCTGTATCTGTATCTATCCATATACCTATATCCACATATATAAACATATGTACATATGTATCTAAACAAGATTTACATATATATGATATAAGTGTCTATGTGGTACAAACATTTCCAAACCACTTACAAGTTGTTTACAGACATCAGACTATAAACAACTTCTGAATATTTTATCTGTATTTCCTAAAAAAGAGACTTTCTTTTTAAAGATTTTATTTGAGACAGAGAGAGTACACACAGAGAGAGAAGGAGAAGCAGTTTCCCCACTAAGCAAGGAACCTGATGTGGGGCTTGATCCCAAGAGCCCAAGATCATGACCTGAGCTGAAGGCAGATGCTTAACTGACTCAGCCACCCAGGCACCCCGAGACATTTTTTCACATAACTCCAATATCACACCTATGAAAATTGACATTAATTCAACATAATCTGATAGTCAGACTATATTAAGTTACTCCATTTATAATCAAATGCTATTAAAAATTTTTAATTAAAAAATCCATTCAAAATTTATTCAGTTATTTTTTTTAATTTTAATTTGGATAAATCACCCTTTTTAACCATTTTTTTTCTTTTAACATATTTGACATTTATAAAGAGTGCCGATCAGTTGTTTTGTACAAATGACCAGAATCTGAGTTCATTTGATTATTTACTCACGATTAGAACACTGTTAAACATTCTTGGAAAAATTTACTGGGCCTGTGTGTACTTTATAAGTGGACATAAGGAGGTGCATAAGACCAGAATATTCCAGTGTACAGATGGTAAGTTTATTATTTGTCTAAAGTAGTAACTACTTGGATATCTGGAAACCCCCTGCAAGGTTTCAGGATAAGAGTAGCTTTGCTACTTACATTACCTTTGCTACTTACATTTATTAGTGTAATGGGTAATAAGCAACATCCGTCTATTAGGGAACCAGGGAGAGAAAGATAAATAAGAGGCTTGCTGCTCCTAAGAAGCTAACAGTTTGTGACTGATACATGGGAACTGTCTGACTACCATGGAAGTTTGGTAGTCAGCTGTAATTCCAATAGTACTATTGTGCTTATGCTAAGAACATAAGTTATGTAATTCCATGTCTTGCTCAGAAGTTGGTAGCAAGCAGTCATTTTTCTCAGAAGCTGCTAGTAAACAGAGACATACATCTCCCATGTGGGAATCAGCAGGCCATCCAACACACAGGTGAGCAGTCCTACACAAATTACATAACATTCATTCTTAGTTATTGCTAGGAAACAACAAGATTGTGTGAATTATTTCTCCAAGTCATGCAACTTCCTTCACTGTTATTCCTTTTACATGTGAGCACCCGGGTGAGGTGGCTCACATGGCTGAGAAAGGTCACAGCACACATGTGACATGGGGCCACATTGGCATTTGCAATCTGCTTGCATAAGCCATGCAGTGTCAGAACATAAGAAGTTCTCTTCATATGTAATCTCATGCAGAACCATGCCACATGAACTTGATCAAGCACAACTGCTCAGCTGAAGTAGGGAAGAGACTGGAGCCCCCTCAGCCTGCTCCTCTCGGCAGACCAGAATGTACCTCCGCAGGGCATAGTTTGAAAACCAGTTTACTGGTTCAAAAGTGCAAAGAGGGATCACCAACTCAATAATACCTAACATAGATGTATGTAAAGCTGTTCCCATTTGAACACACAGTTGATTAAAGGAAATGCTAGAGAGCTGTGAGCTTCTTCTAGCACATAATGTCACAAATAAGCAGGCTTGTATAACACAAGTGTACAAATATGTGTATACATAGTGTACAAGTGTACACTATGCACCAATCCTGGCAGTCCTCAATTGCAACATTGCAAGGATTATTTCCTAGGATGAGTGTTGGTAGTGTTAATCTAAACAACACATAACCAGTTATTGTGGTAGTAACTTGTATCTACATCTATGACATTCTTACTTGTTGCTTACACTTTTAAAATCACATACAATATTCTTGAATGAAAAGAAAATACACAGATAGACAGCTTACTGGAGAAGACACCTCCACAGGAGCCAGTGCTGGCACAAGAAAACCTGAATTGTAATTGACGAGTTGCTAGAGATTCACTGTGGACAAGTCTTTGAGTTAAAACTCCAGGAAGTCCCAGTCATCAGAGGGAGGTGGCCCCACTTTTGTGAGCTTTACCTCCATCCAGGACCTTACCAGATCCTCACAGTGAGTATCAGAGAAAGAATCTCTTCCAGCAGGGAAGAATGGGAAAGGAATTATTTTTGAGATATGCCGAAACATTATGTTCTATGAAAAGCCTCCCCCCAGAAAAAAAAAAAATGTTAATCACAGCTTATAAATCACACCTGGGGGAAGGGAAATACTTAATTCCAGCCCAGTCTAGCCATCCTGTCCCACCGAGGGTGTGAAGTTCACAGCCCACAGACAGAGAGGTTCATGGAAATTTTGAGATTTAATCATAGAACTGCAGACTGCTTTCATCTCCCACACCTTACTACTACATTACTAGAGACCCACTTATAGCAATTCCTTTTACATGGTACATCATGTCCAGATATCAAGAAAAAATTAGAGGGAATGATATAAAGCAAAAAACACAATTTGAAGAGAGAGAGCAAGACTCAGAACCACACAAGGGTAGGGATACTAGAATTCTCAGATTGGGAATTTAAACAAGTATATTTAATATATTATGGACTGTGATAAATAAATTAGATAGCATGCAAGAATAGATGCAGAAATATAAGAAGGAGGATGGAAATTATAAGAAAGAATCCAAGAGAAATGCTACAGATTAAAACACTATAACACATAGAAAACCTTTCATGGTCTCATTAGTAAACTGGCCATGGCTAAAAAAAAAAAAAAAGAATCTCTTGAGCTGGACAATATGTCAACAGAAACTTCCAAAACTGAAAAACAAAGAAATAATAAAATACAGTAAAGAAAAAAAATCATAAAAAATAACACATCATCCACTGACTTTGGGACAACTATTAAAGATGGAACATATGCATCATAGGAATATCAGAAGGAAAACAGATAAAACAAGTGACAGAAACAACGAGACCCCCCTGCCTCCCCCGGGAGGAGCAGCACAGGAGTGCACCCCAGGAGTCTACAGCGTTTGGAGATAGCACACAGGGTTGGGTGCCAGAAATAGAAATGCTTGGTCACAGTCTGGGTGAGCACGGAGTGCAGCCGGAGACCAGGGAGACAGGAGTGATTGACTGCTTTTCTCTGGGGGTGCCCTGAGGAGTGGGGCCCTGAGTTCTCGGCTCCTCTGGGGCAGAGATTGGGAGGCCGCCATTTTCACTCTCATCCTCCAAACTGTACAGAAAGCTTTCAGGGAACAAAAGCTAGAGAGCAAACCAGGGCAGATTACTTAGCCTGGCCCCTGGCAAGGGTGGTACAATTCCACCTTGGGCAAATATATTTGAGAATCACTGCAACAGGCCCCTTCCCGAGAAGATCTGCAAGAACAACCAGCCAAAACCAAGTTTACCAATCAGTAAGAACCGCAGAACTCCAGCACTAGGGGAATACTGCACATAGAATCCATGACTTTTTCCCCATGATTCTTTAGTCTTTCAAAGTTAATTTTTTTATTTTATTTTTAATTTTTCTTTTTTTTTAATTTTTCTTCTATCCTTTTTCCTTTTTTTAAATTTTTTTATTAACAAATAATGTATTATTTGTTTCAGAAATACAGGTCTGTGATTCATCAGTCTTACACCATTCACAGTGCTCACCATAGTACATACTCTCCCCAATATCCATCACCCAGCCACCCCATCCCTCCCACTCCCCTCCCCTCAGCAACCCTCAGTTTGTTTCCTGAGATTAAGAGTCTCTTATGGTTTGTCTCCCTCTCTGGTTTTGTCTTGTTTCAATTTTCCTTCCCTTCCCCTATGATCCTCTGTCTTGTTTTCCAAATTCCTCATATCAGTGAGATCATATGATAATTGTCTTTCTCTGATGGACTTATTTCACTTAGCATCATATCCTCTAGTTCCATCCATGGCTTTGCAAATGGCAAGATTTCATTTTTTTGATGGCTGCATAATAGTCCATTGTATATAGATACCACATCTTCTTTATCCATTCATCTTTTAATGGATGACATCTAGGCTCATTCCATAGCTTGGCTATTGTAGACATTGCTGCTATAAACATTGGGGTGCAGGTGCCCCTTCGGATCACTACATTTGTATCTTTGGGGTAAATACAGTAGTGCAATTGCTGCATTGTAGGGTAGCTCTATTTTCAACTTTTTGAGGAACCTCCATACTGTTTACCAGAGTGGCTGCACCAGCTTGAATTCCTACCAACAGTGTAGGAGGATTCCCCTCTCTATGCATCCTCGCCGACATCTGTCATTTCCTGACTTGTTAATATTAGCCATTCTGACTGGAATGAGGTGGTATCTCATTGAGGTTCTGATCTGTATTTCCCTGATGCCAACTGATGTTGAACACTTTTGCATGTGTCTTTTGGCCATTTGGATGCTTTCTTTGCAGAAATGTCTATTCTGTTCATGTCTTCTGCCCATTTCTTGATTGGATTATGTGTTCTTTGGGTGTTGAGTTTGTGAAGTTCTTGATAGATTTTAGATACTAACCTTTATCCGATACGTCATTTACAAATATCTTCTCCCATTCTGTCAGTTGTTTTTTGGTTTTGTTGACTGTTTCCTTTGTTGTGCAAAAGATTTTTATCTTGATGAAGTCCCAATAGTTCAATTTTGCCCTTGCTTCCCTGGCCTTTGGTAATGAATCTAGGAAGAAGTTGCTGTGGCTGAGGTCGAAGAGGTTGCTGCCTGTGTTCTCCTCTAGGATTTTGATGGACTCCTGTCTCACATTTAGGTCTTTTGTCCATTTTGAGTCTATTTTTGTGTGTAGTGGAAGGAAATGGTCCAGTTTTATTTTTCTGCATGTGGCTGTCTAATTTTCCCAACACCGTTTGTTGAAGAGACTGTCTTTTTTCCACTGGACATTCTTTCCTGCTGTGTCGAAGATTAGTTGACCATAAAGTTGAGGGTCCATTCTGGGCTCTCTATGCTGTTCCAATAATCTATGTGTCGGTTTTGGTGCCAATTCCATACTGTCTTGATGATGACAGCTTTGTAATAGAGCTTGAAGTCCAGAATCCTGATGCTGCCAGTTTGGGTTTTCTTTTTCAATATTCTGGCTATTCAGGGTCTTTTCTGGGTCCAAAAAAATTTTAGGATTATTTGTTCCATTTCTTTGAAAAATGTTGATGGTATTTTGATTGGTATTGCATTAAATGTGTAGATTGCTCTAGGTAGCATAGACATTTTCACAATATTTGTTCTTCCAATCCATGAGCATGGGTTTTTTCCATTTTCCATTTCTTTGTGTCTTCCTCAATTTCTTTCATGAGTATTCTATAGTTTTTTGAGTACAGATTCTTTGCCTCTTTGGTGAGATTTATTCCTAGGTATCTTATGGTTTTGGGTGCAATTGTAAATGGGATTGACTCCTTAATTTCTCTTTCTTCTGTCTTGTGTATAGAAATGCAAGTGATTTCTGTGCACTGATTTTCTATCCTGCCACTTTACTGAATTCCTGTATGAGTTCTAGCAGTTTTGGGGTGGAGTCTTTTGGGTTTTCCACATAAAGTATCATATCATCTGCAAAAACTGAGAGTTTCACTTCTTCTTTGCCAATTTAGATGCTGAGTCTAGGACTTCCAGTACTACATTGAACAACAGTGGTGAAAGTGGACATCCCTGCTGTGTTCCTGACCTTAGGGGAAAAGCTCTCAGTTTTTTCCCATTGAGAATGATATTTGCTGTGGGCTTTTCATAGATGGCTTTTATGATATTGAGGTATGTGCCCTCTATCCCTACACTGTGAAGAGTTTTAATAAAGAAAGAATGTTGTACTTTGTCAATTGCTTTTTCTGCATCTACTGAGAGGATCATACGGTTCTTGTTCTTTTTTTTATTAATGTATTGTATCACATTGATTGATTTGCAGATGTTGAACCAACCTTGCAGCCCAGGAATAAATCCCATTTGGTCATGGTTAATCATCTTTTTAATGTACTGTTGAATCCTATTGGCTACTATTTTGGTGAGAATTTTTGCATCTATGTTCATCAGGGATATTGGTCTGTAGTTCTTTTTTGGTGGGGTCTTTGGTTTTGGGATCAAGGTAATGTTGGCCTCATAGAATGAGTTTGGAAGTTTTCCTTCCATTTCTATTTTTTGGAACAGTTTCACAAGAATAGGTATTAATTCTTCTTTAAATGTTTGGTAGAATTCCCCTGGGAAGCCATCTGGCCCTGGGCTCTTGTTTGTTGGGAGATTTTTGATGACTGCTTCAATTTCCTTAGTGGCTATGGTCTGTTCAGGTTTTCTATTTCTTCCTGGTTCAGTTTTGGTAGTTTCTACATCTCTAGGAATGCATCCATTTCTTCCAGATTGTCTAATTTGCTGGCATATAATTGCTTATAATATGTTCTTATAATTGTTTGTATTTCTTTGGTATTGTTTGTGATCTCTCCTCTTTCATTCATGATTTTATTTATTTGGGTCCTTTCTCTTTCCTTTTTGATAAGTCTGGTCAGGGGTTTATCAATCTTATTAATTCTTTCAAAGAACCAGCTGCTAGTTTAATTGATCTGTTCTACTGTTCTTTTGGTTTCTACTTCATTAATTTCTGCTCTGATCTTTATTATTTCTGTCCTCCTGCTGGGATTGGGCTTTATTTGCTGTTCTTTCTCCAGCTCCTTTAGGTGTAGGGTTAGGTTGTGTATTTGAGACCTTTCTTGTTTCTTGAGAAAGGCTTGTATTGCTATATGCTTTCCTCCTAGGACCGCCTTTGCTGCATCCCAAATATTTTGAACAGTTGTGCTTTCATTTTCATTTGTTTCCATGAATTTTTTTAACTCTTCTTTAATTTCCTGGTTGACCCATTCTTTCTTTAGTAGGATGCTCTTTAGCCTCAATGTATTTGAGTTCTTTCCAACTTTCCTCTTGTGATTGAGTTCTAGTTTCAAAGCACTGTGGCCTGAAAATATGCAGGGAATGATCCCAGTCTTTTGGTTTCAGTTGAGACCTGATTTGTGACCCAGGATGTGATCTATTCTGGAGAATGTTCATGGGCACTAGAGAAGAATGTGTATTCCATTGCTTTGGGATGGAATGTTCTGAATATATCTGTGAAGTCCATCTGGTCCAGTGTGTCATTATTTCCTTGTTGATCTTTTGCTTAGGTGATATGTCCATTTCAGTGAGGGGGGTGTTTTTAGTATGGGGTCCCCTACTATTTTTGTATTATTGTTGATGTGTTTCTTTGATTTTGTTATTTGTTGGCTTATATAATTGGCTACTCCCATGTCAGGGACATAGATATTTATAATTGTTAGATCTTCTTGTTGGATAGACCCTTTAAGTAGGATATAGTGTCCTTCCTCATCTCTTATAACAGTCTTTTGTTTAAAATCTAATTTGTCTGATATAAGGTTTGCCACCCTAGCTTTCTTTTGATGTCCATTAGCATGGTAAATGGTTTTCCACCCCCTCACTTTCAATCTGGGGGTGTCTTTGTGTCTAACATGAGTCTCTTGCAGACAGCATATCAAGGTGTCTTGTTTTTTTATCTAATCTGATACCCTTTATCTCTTGATTGGGGCATTTAGCCCATTACATTCAGGGTAACTACTGAAAGATACAAATTTAGTGCCATTGTATTGCCTGTAAGGTGACTGTTACTGTATATTGTCTCTGTTCCTTTCTGGTCTTTTAAACTCTCTCTCTGTTTAGAGGACCACTTTCACTGTTTCTTGGTGTTCGCAAATATTTTTAGTTTTGTTTGTCCTGGAAGCTTTTTATTTCTCCTATTTTCAGTGACAGCCTAGCTGGATATAGTATTCTCAGCTATATATTTTTCTCATTTAAGGCCATTCCAGTCCTCCAGGCCTCATTTAAGGCCTGCCAGGTCTCCATGGATAGATCTGCTGCCAATCTAATGTCTCTACCATTGTAGGTTACAGACCTCTTGTCCCAAGCCGCTTTCAGGATTTTCTCTTTGTCTCTGAGATTTGTAAGTTTTACCTTAGGGGAAAAACAAGTAAGAGAGAGAAGGAAACCAAGAAATTGACTCTTAACTATAGAGAACGAACTAGTGGTTACCAGAATGGAGGTGGGTTGGGGCTGGGTTAAATAGGTGATGGGGATTAAAGAGTGCACTTGTGAGGAGCACCGGTATTTGTACGGAAGTACTGAATCATTCATTGTACACTTGAAACTAATATTACACTGTATGTTAACTAAACGGAATTTAAACAAAACTAAAAATTCACAATGAAAGGATTAACTAGGAAATCAAAGATGAAATCAAAGCATACATGGAAACAAATGAAAATGAAAACACAATGGTCCAGAATCTTTTAGATGCAGCCAAAGCTATTCTAAGAGGGATGTGTATAACAATACAGGCTCATCTAAGATGTGTATAACAATACAGGCCTATCTACAGCAAGGAAAATCTCAAATAAACAACCTAACCTTACCCCTAAAGGAGCTAGAAAAAGAACAAAGACCAAACAAAACAACAAATGAATAACAAACAAAGAACAACAAACTGTTTTATCAAACCAGGATAAAGAAGGAAGTAATAAAGATTAGAACAGAAATAAGTGATATGGAAACAAAAACAAAAACAAAAAACCCAATAGAACAAATCATTGAAATCAGGAGCTTGTTCTTTGAAAATAAAAATAAATAAAAATAAAATAAAATTCATTAACTACTAGCCAGACTTACCAAATAAAAAAAGAAAGGACACAAGTATACAGAATCACAAATGAAAGAGGAGAATTAACAAATAAACATAGAAATAAAAATAATTATAAGAGAATATTATAAAAAATTACATGCCAATAAATTGGACAACCTAGAAGAAATGAATAAATTCCTAGACACAAATAACTTCCCACAACTGAATCAGGAAGTAATAGAATATTTGACCAGACCACTTGCCAGCAATGAAATTCAATCAATAATCAAAATCTCCCAATAAACAAAAGCTGAAGACCAGAGGGCTCACAGGTGAAGTCTAACAAACATTGAAAGAAAAGTAAATACCTATCCTTCTCAAATTATTCCAAAAAATAGAGGAGGAAGGAGACTTCCTCATTTGTTCCATTCAGCTAGCATTATCCTGATACCAAAATTAGATAAACACACTACACACATGCAAAAGAGAACTACACACCCGTATCTCTCATGAACTGAGATGCAAAAATCCTCAACAAAATATTAGCACAAGTCCGACAGTACATTAAAAAAATCATCCCCGGGTGCCTGGGTGGCTCAGACGGTTGAGCGTCTGCCTTCAGCTCAGGTCATGGTCCCAGAGATCTGGGATCGAGTCCCGCATCGGGCTCCCCGCTCGGCGGGGAGTCTGCTTCTCCCTCTGCCTCTCTCTCTCTCTCTCATGAATAAATAAATAAAATCTTTAAAAAAAAAATCATCCCCATGTTGAAGTGGGATTTATTTGCAGGATGCAAATATGATCAACATTTGCAAACAAATGTGATTGATCACATCACATCACATCAATAAAAGAGGGGATTAAAACCACATAATCATTTGAATATATGCAGGAAAAACATTTGACAAAGTGCAACAGGGATTCATGTTGTAGGTTTAGTGGGAATGTACCTCAACATAATAAAGGCCATATATGAAAAAACACCAGCTAACATCATACTCACTGGTGAAAAACTGAGCACTTTCCCTATAGTCAGGAACAAGACAAGAATATCCACTCTCACCACTTCTGTTTGACATAGTATTGGAGTCCTAGCCACATCAATCACACAAGAAAAAGGAATAAAAAGCAACCAAATTGGTAAGGAAAAAGTGAAACTTTCACTATTTGCAGATAACATGAGACTCTATATAGAAAATTATAAAGACTCTACAAAAAAATTAGTAGAATTGATAAATGAATTCAGTAAGGTAGTAGGATACAAAGCCAATGTAAAGAAATGTGTTGCATTTCTACACAGCAATAATGAAACAGCAGAATGAAAAGTTAAGAAAATGATCAATCTTTAATTACACTGGAAAAAAAAATAAAATACCTAGGAATAAACTTATTCAAGGAGGTGAAAGACCTGTATTCTGAAAATTGTTAAACATTAATGAAAGAAATTGAAGATGATGTGTAAAAAAAAAAAAAAAGGAAAGACATTCCATGCTCATGGATTGGAAGAACAAATACATATTGTTAAAATGTCTATACAACCCAAAGCAGTCTACAGATTTAATACAGTACCTGTCAAGATACAAACAGCACTTTTTTTTACAGAACTTGTGTGAATAATCCTAAAATCTGTATGGAGCCACAAAAGATGTCAAACAGCCAAAACAATCTTGAAAAAGAAAAAGAAAGATGGAAATACCACAATTCAATATTTCAAGTTGTACTATAAAGTGGTAGTAGTCAAAACAGTATGGTACTAGCACAGAAAATAGACACAAAAATCAATGGAACAGAATAGAAAGTCCAGAAATAAAACCACAATAATATCATCAATTAATCTTTGACAAAGGAGGCAAGAGCAATGGGAAGAAGTCTCTTCAACAAATGGTCTTGGGAAAACTGGAGAGCTACCTGCAAAAGAATAAAACTGGGCCAACTTTTTATACAATATTTAAAAATAAACTAAAAATGGTAAGACCTAAATGTAAGACCTGAAACCATAAATACCCTAGAAGAGAAAGCAGGCAGTAATTTCTCTGACAAATGCCATAACAACTAAGTGCTTCAGCAAAAGATATAGGATACCAGACTGGATTAAAAAAAAAAAAAAAACAGAAGACCAATCGATATGCTGTCTGCAAGACACTCATTTTAGACCCAAAGACACCCCCAGATTGAAAGTGAGGGCATGGAAAACCATTTACCATGCTAATGGACATCAAAGGAAAGCTGGAGTAGCCATCCTTATATCAGACAAACTAGATTTTAAACCAAAGACTATTATAAGAGATGAGGAAGAATACTATATCATAGTTAAAGGGTCTATCCAACAAGATCTAGCAATTGTAAATATTTATGCCCATAGCTTGGGAGCAGTCAAATTTACAAAACAATTAATAGCAAAATCAAAGAAACACACTGATAACACAATGATAGTAGGGGACTTTAGTACCCCCTCACAGCAATAGATAGATCATCTAAGCAGAAGATCAAGGAAACAAAGTCTTACATGACACACTGGACCAGATGTTCTTAATGCATATATTCAGAACATTTCACCCTAAAGCAACAGAATACACATTCTTTTTGAGTGCACATGAAACATTCTCCAGAATAGATCACATGCTAGATTACAGATCAGGTCTCAACCCATACCAAATACACAACCTAACCTTAAACTTAAAGGAGGTGGAAAGAGAATCAGAAAGAGAAGAGAAATAATAAAGAATTTAGAGCAGAAATCAATGACATATATATCAAAAGAAGAGTAGAACAGATAAGTGAAAGTAGGAGCTGGTTCTTAGATTTAAAAAAATTGATAAACCTCTAGATAAACTTAAGAAAAAGAAAAGAGGGGTGCCTGGGTGGCTCAGTCATTAAGCGTCTGCCTTCAGCTCAGGTCATGATCCCAGAGTCCTGGGATCGAGCCCCACATTGGGCTCCCTGCTCCATGGGAAGCCTGCTTCTCCCTCACGCACTCCCCCTGCTTGTGTTCTCTCTCTCACTGTGTCTCTCTCTGTCAAATAAATAAATAAAACCCTTAAAAAAGAAAGAAAGAAAAAGAAAAGTGTAAGGACCCAAATAAATAAAATCAGAGGAGAGATCACAACCAACCAACACCAAGGAAATACAAACAACTATAAGAACATATTATGAGCAACTATATGGCAACAAATTAGGCAATCTGGAAGAAATGGATGCATTCCTAGAAATGTATAAACTCCCAAAACTGAAACAGGAAGAAATAGAAAACCTGAACAGACCAATAACCAGCAAAGAAATAGAAGCAGTAATCAAAATTCTCCCTACAAATAAGAGTTGAGGACCAGACAACCTCCCAGTGGAATTACACCACATATTGAAAGAAGAATTAATACCTATTCTTTTAAAGCTGTTTCAAAAAATAGAAATGGCGGGCGCCTGGGTGGCTCAGTTCGTTAAGTGACTGCCTTCGGCTCAGGTCATGATCCTGGAGTCCCGGGATTGAGTCCCACATCGGGTTCCCTGCTCAGCAGGGAGTCTGCTTCTCCCTCTGACCCTCCTCTCTCTCCTGCTCTCTGTCTCTCATTCTCTCTCTCTCAAATAAATAAATAAAATCTTAAAAAAAAAATAGAAATGGCAGGAAAACTTACAAGATCCTTCCATGAGACCAGTACAACCTCAATACCAAAACCAGAAACAGACCCCACTAAAAAGGAGAATTACAGACCAATATCCCTGAAGAACATGGATGTGAAAATTCTCACCAAGATACAAACCAATAGCATCCAACAGTCTATTAAAAGGATTATTCACCACCACCAAGTGGGATTTATTTGTGGGCTGCAAGGATGGTTCAATATACCCAAATTAATCAATGTGATACACTACATAAATAAAAGAAAGAACAAGAACCATATAATACTCTCAGTAGATGCAGAAAAATCACTTGACAAAATACAGCATCCTTTCTTGGTTAAAACTCTTCACAGTGTAGGGATAGAGGGAACATACCTCAATATCATAAAAGCCATCTATGGAAAGCCCACAGCAAATATCATCCTCAATGGGGAAAAACTGAGAGCTTTCCCCCTAAGGTCAGGAACATGACAGAGATGCCCACTCTCACCCCTGTTGTCCAACGTACTACTAGAAGTCCTAGCCTCAACAATGAGACAACAAAAAGCAATAAAATTGACAAAGAAGAAGTCAAACTTTCTTCGCAGATGACAAAATACTCTATATGGAAAACCCAAAAGACTCTACCCCAAAATTGCTAGAACTCATACAGGAATTCAGCAATGTGGCAGGATATCATTGCACAGGAATCATTTGCATTTCTATACACTAATAATGAGACAGAAGAAAGAGAAATTAAGGAATTGATCCCATTACAATTGCACCAAAACCCTTAAGATATCTAGAAATAAACTTAACCACAGAGGCAAAGGATCAAACTATGAAAACTATAGAACACTTATGAAAGAAATTGAGGAAGACACAAAGAAATGGAAAAACATTCCATGCTCATGGATTGGAAGAACAAATACTGTTAAAATGTGTATGCTAAGAGCAATCTACACATTCAGAGGAATCCCTATCAATATACCATCAACATTTTTCACAGAGTTGAAAAAAGCAACTCTAAAATATGTATGGAACCACAAAAGACTACAAATAGCCAAAAGAATGTTGAAAAAGAAAAGCAAAGCTGGTGGCATCACAGTGCTGCACTTCAAGCTGTATTACAAAGATGTATTTTTTAAAATATTTTATTCACTTATTTTTGCTAGAGAAACAGAGGGAGAGAAAGTGAGTACATGAGTCGGGGGGGGAAGGAGAGGGAGAAACAGACTCCCCACTGAGCAGGGAGCCTGATATGGGACTCAATCCCAGGACCCTGGGATCAAGACCTGAGCCAAAGGCAGAGGCTTAACCTCTAATCATCAAGCCAGCATGGTACTGGCACAAGAATGGACACATAGATCGATGGAACAGAATGGAGAGCCCACATATGGACCCTCAACTCTATGGTCAATTAATCTTCAACAAAGCAGAAAAGAATATCTAATGAAAAAAGGACAGTCTCTCCAACAAATGGTGTTGGGAAAATTGGATAGCCACATGCAGAAGAATGCAACTGCACCACTTTCTTACACCATACACAAAAATAGACACAAAATGATGAAAGACATAAGTGTGAGACAGGAATCTATCAAAATCCTAGAGGAGAACACAGGCAGCAACCTCATCAACCTTTGCCACAGCAACATCTTGCAAGACACATCTCCAAAGGCAAGGGAAACAAAAGCAAAACTGAACTATTGGGACTTCATCAAGATAAAAATGTTTTGCACAGAAAAGGAAACAGTCGAGAAAACTAAAAGACAACCCATCGAATAGGAGATGATATTTGCAAATGACATATCAGTTAAAGGGCTAGTATCCAAAATCTATAAAGAACTTCAAACCCCACAGCCAAAAAACAAATAATCCAGTCAATAAATGGGCAGAAGACAGGAACAGACATTTTTCTAAAGAAAACATACAAATAGCCAACAGACACAAGAAAAAAATGCTCAACATCACTCGGCATTAGGGAAATAGAAATCGAAACCACAATGAGATACCACCTAACATCAGTCAGAATGGCTAAAATTAACAAGTCCAAAAAATGACAGATGTTGGCAAGGATGCGGAGAAAGGGGAACCCTCCTACACTGTTGGTGGGAATGCAAACTGGTGCAGCCACTCTGGAAAACAGTATGGAGGTTCCCCAAGAAGTTAAAAATAGAGCTACCCTATGATGCAGCAATCACACTAGTACATATTTATCCAAAGAATACAAACAAAGTGATTCAAAAGGGGCATGTGCACTCCAATGTTTATACCAGCAATGTCCACAATAGCCAAACTATTGTGGAAAGAGCTGAGATGTCCAGACAGACACATGAATGGAAAAAGAATATGTGGTATATATGCACAATGGAATATTACTCAGCCATCAAAAGGGATGAAATACTGCCATTTGCAATGATGGGGATGGAACTAGAGGGTATTATGCTAAGTGACATAGACAGTCAGAGGAAGACAAATACCATAAGATTTCATTCATATGTGGAATTTAAGAAACAAAATAAATGAACATAGTGGAAAATAAAATAAAGGAAAAATAAAATAAAATGAAATCAGAGAGGGAGAAAAACCATAGGAGACTCTTAAGTCTAGGAAACAAACTGAGGGTTGCTGGAGGGGAGGTGAATGGGGGGGATGGGTAACTGGGTGATAAGCATTAAGAGAACATTTGAAGTAATGAGCACTGAGCATTATATACAACTGATGAATCACTAAACTCTACTCCTGAAACTAATAATATACTATATGTTAACTAATTGATTTTAAATAAAAATAAATAAATAAAACAAAATAGATTTCTCTCACTATTTAAAACTTTTATTTATGCCACTTCACTTTTGTGAAAGACCTATATTAGTATGACTTGGCACTAACTGAAATAAATCTAAATATGATTCTCAGTTTTGTGAAATGGTAATTATTTCTTCACTTTATGCCATTTTGCCTTATCAAAAGTTTCATAGGAACACTCTACTTTTGGATGGTAGGAAAAACCTGTATACTATTCCCCTGCTATCTAGCCTGATTTGCTGAGAATTTTTGAAAATTTTACAGAGGCTCTCTTGAAGTTAATGAGCCACATTCATCTTGCTGTTTTCAGGATTCTCTCTTTGCTTTGACTTGACAGTTTGATTATAATGTTTCTTGGTGTGCATCTCTTCAGATTGATTCTACTTCAAATTTATTGTGCTTTTTTAATATCTGTTTTTTCATTTACTTCCTCAAAATTTGGGAAATTGTGGCCATTTTTCTTAATAAATCCTTTTCCTGTATACTTTTTCTGTGATTCATAATATGTATATTAGTTCCTTGTAATATCCAAGACATCTCTTATACTGTGTTCACTTTGCTTCTTTTATTTTTTGCTCCTCAGAATTCATCTTTTCAAATGACCTGTCTCAATTTTGCTTATTCTTTTTGAGCCTTTTCCCATCTGCTGCTGATCCCCATTAGTAAGATTTTCAAATCAGTGATTGTACCTTTCAGGTCCAGAATCTGTTTGATTCTTTTTCTTAATTTCTATCTCTTTTTTTATATTCTTATTTTGTTTATGTATTGCTCAGGTTGTCTGTCCCTATTTCCCTTCAGCTCATTGATTATATTTCAGATAGCTGTTTTTTAAATCTTTGTTAATTGATTCAGACCTCCATGTTTCTTTAGAGTTTGTTTCTCTAAACAAATGGGCATGTTTATGGCATATTCTTTTCTTTTGTTGACAATCACACATTTGAAATAAGTAGCAACCCCAGTCTTTTGCAGACTGGCTGTACTCAGAGGAATACCTTCACTGGCTGAGGATTACCCTAGCTCAAAACTCCAAATTTTATCAAAACTGCTCTGAGAATGAATCTTCCCTTGGCTTGTGCATATGATTTTATTCCAGTTTTCTGCATACATGGTCCCTTTTAAAAGTCCTAATTACCCTCAGATGTACACTCTTGTTTTATCTTAAGGTCTTTTTTCTATTGTATTTCTCTCCTTCAATCCCTTGTCTCTACACACACATGGGTCTGCACATACCCTGCAGCTCAAAAGTACCTATATATTCACTACTGCTTTCAGCAGTCATCATCCCAATATTGAAATTATACCACCATTCTCATAAGCTCTCCAAGTCAGGCAAAGCAGAATCTAGTCCCAGGAGCATGACCTGAGCTGAAGTCAGACACTTAACTGACTGAGCCACCCAAGCACCCCAAGGATGTTTACTATACATTAGAAAAAGAGGAAACAAAGTACCAAAAATTACTGGGAATATTTGACAAAGAATACAATGGAATTTATAAAAACTGTAAAACACATAATTATAAAAACTGTAAAATGTAATTTAAATTAAAGCCTCAAAAGAAGGCGCCTGAGTGGTGCAGTTAGTTAAGTGACCAGCTCTTGGTTTCAGCTCAGGTCATGATCTCAGGGTCTGTGAGACCGAGCCCCACTTGGGGCTCTGCACTCAGCAGGGAGTCTGCTTGGGATTCTCTCCCTCTCTGCCCCTCCCCAGTCCAGTCTCTCTCTCTCTCTAATATAAATAGGTAAACCTTTTTTTAAAAAATCTCAAAGGAAGTTTTCAACAGTAGATTAGAAATAATAGAAAAATCAGAACTAAAGAACTACTGATCTGGAAGATATATCTCAAGAATTATCCAGAATACAACCCAGGAAGATAAAAAGTTAAATATATCAGAGAATCTAAGAGATTAGAAGATGGAATGAGAAGGTCTTATTTGTATAATCATGGTGTGGAAAAGATAAATGTTATTCCCAGTAGCCAGTTTTTCCTCTTTTAAAAAGTGTAGAACCTCTGGATTTGAATGACGCATACAGGAGCCCTGAATAAAAACTGTATTTCTAGACTGCCTTGCAACTAAATGCAGCTATAACGGACAATAGGGTTAGTAGGAAATACTTGCAAAAAGTATAATTAAAGGAGAAAGGTTATGCTTTCTCCCATTTTTCACTTCCTGTTGTCTGGCATGCTGACTGGAATTGAGATTTAGTGTGCACCACGAGCTGAATTAGAGAATTAAAGGTCATGCACTGAAGGATAAGATAGAAGGAGCTGGAATTCCTGAAAATGCTGCTCAACATAAAAAGCCAGGAATCCTCAGGACACCTGGGTGGCTCAGCCAATTAAGCATTCAATTCTTGATTCAGGCTCAGTTCTTGGTTTCAGGGTGATTAGTTCAAATACAATGTCGGGCTCCACACTGGGAGTGGGGCCTACTAAAAAATAAGAAGAACAAAGAAAGAAAAAGAAACTTTTATCTTATTTGTCATAAAGTATTTCTGTCACATACAGCCAAAGTTGATGGTAATAACTAAGGTGGAGATAACATTAGAACATCAATCACTAACATATTGATTGAAAAAACAGAAAGCCAGGGCACCTTTAGTGGCTCAATCAATTGGGCATCCGACTCAATGTCAGCTTGGATGTGAGATCCATCCCTGCTTCAGGCTCTGCACTGGGCATGGAGGCTGCTTGGAACTCTCTCTCCACTCCCTGTGTCCCTCACCCCCAATTCATCCTCTATCTCTCTTTCTCTCCAAACAAGATAAAGAAGAAAAAAGAAAGAAAAAGGGGAAAAGCCACCTGGTCATTTCAATAAATAATTGATTAAACTCAATATTCATTCAATAATTTTTTTCAAAAACTAAAGATAGAAGAAAAGCTCTTTAACTCCATAATAGTTATCTAGCAAAACCCTATGGAAAACATCAGGTAAAATAGCTAAACAAAAATTATTTTCAACAAATGACCCTATGAAGAAAGTAAAAAGATGAACCACAAATTGGAAAGACCTATCTTCAACATATATAGTCAAAAGAAAAATGAAGTACAGAATATATTTTTAAAACTTTGAAAAGCTAATAAGAGATACATAATAACCCTGTAGAAAAATAGGCAAAAGACATAAACGGGCATTTACAGAAAGGAAAATCTCCAAATTTCCATAGACCTTTGAAGACACCTAGTGTCATTAATAATAAGGATAATGAGGATTGAAACCTCAATAAATGTAATTTTATATCCAGTCTATTAAAAAGTATATACCAATTGTTGCTTAAGATGTGGAATAATATCACCCAGGGGCGCCTGGGTGGCTCAGTTGTTAAGCATCTGTCTTCGGCTCAGGTCATGATCCCAGGGTCCTGGGATCAAGCCCCACATCGGGCTCCCTGCTCAGTGGGAAGCCTGCTTCTCCCTCTCCCACTCCCCCGGCTTGTGTTCCTGCTCTCCCTATCTCTCTCACTCTCTGTCAAATAAATAAATAAAATCTTAAAAAAAAAAAAAAAAGATGTGGAATAATAGTAATCCTCTTCTATTGGTGGAAATATATTTTAGAAAAAAAATTGGCATTACTTAATTAATTACATATATTTAATTGTTAATACCCCACTTTCTTTAAGATGAGGCCATAATCAAAATCAATACTTATTTATAGAGTTATTTAGAGTAGTAAATGAGGGCGCCTGGGTGGCTCAGTTGGTTGAGCAACTGCCTTCGGCTCAGGTCATGATCTTGGAGTCCCTGGATGGAGTCCCGCATCGGGCTCCCTGCTCGGCAGAGAGCCTGCTTTTCCCTCTGATCCTCCCCCCTCTCATGTGCTCTCTGTCTCTCTCATTCTCTCTGTCTCAAATAAATAAATAAAATCTTTAAAAAAAAAAAGAGTAGTAAATGATTTGTCACATGTAACATTTTATAATAGGAAAATAGTCATGTAAAATGTATATCATAGAATGGTATACAGAAATTGAGCAAAACCTTAGTTATTTATATCAATTAGGATGAATCTTCTGACCATAATGATAAAATATAAGTAAACAGAAAATTTAGTATGACATTAACTAGCTAAAATTTAAGATTTGTAGAAGTTAATTTTACCTAAAATTAAAATTTTCCTGAGTAAATTTACATATCAGGTAATTATAGAATAAAGCAAAATAATGAGAAACATAAAACAAAAATAATGGCATAAAATTCAGATTCAGAAATACTTTATATGTCATAAAATGATTAAGAGAATAATAGACACAATAGGAGTAAGACACAATGGGGTTGCCTGGGTGGCTCAGTTAGTTAAGGTCTGCCTCTGGCTCAGGTCATGATCTCAGAGCCTGGGATCCAGTCCCACATCGGGCTCTGTGCTCAGTGAGGAGCCTGCTTCTCCCTCTCCCTCTGCCTGCCACTCCTCCTGCTATGCTCTCTCTATGTCAAATAAATAAATAATATCTTTTTCTTAAAAAAAGGAGTAACCACATGGTATCAGAAATGATAATATTCAGTTGTTTTTTGTTTTTTGGGGGTTTTTTTAAAGATTTTATTTATTTATTTATTTATTTATTTATTTATTTATTTATTTATTTATTTATTTGACAGAGAGAGAAAGACACAGAGAGAGAGGAAACACAAGCAGGGGGAGTGGGAGAGGGAGAAGCAGGCTTCCCGCGGAGCTGAGAGCCCGATGTGGGGCTCGATCCCAGGACCCTGAGACCATGACCTGAGCTGAAGGCAGACGCTTAACGACTGAGCCACCCAGGTGCCCTAATGTTCAGTTTTTTAAGCTGAATAGTGAGATGTGAATTTTTGAAATCCTCTATAACTTACATATGTACTTATAAATTTTTAAAGCATGAAATATTTCCTAATAAAATCAGAAAAAGTATCAGAGAAGATATAGAGAATAATTGGGAGAGGGGCCTAAGGGAAAAGGAATATGAATGAAATATCTCTAGAAGAACAAGGTAGAAATTGGTAACTGGTTGCCTGTGGACAGGCAATGAAATGCTAGTGGATGAGAAATGGATGGCAAAAATTTTATTAAATCACTTTCATTTTAAATTAAAAGATAAAACATCATTTAAATTAAATATATGTTAATGTTAAACAATAATATAAATGGAAGATAAGTATAAATGAAGAAATACTATAAATACAATATAAACAAACACCAGTCTCAATCTTCTTAGACAGAGGTATTTTCATTTCTGTAACTTACCACTTCTAACTTCATTATAGGTACACAATTGATTAGAGTTAAGATGGCACCATATTAGGAGGCTTGCCTTGTCCCTTAAACACAGATAACTATCAAATCACTGTGAATATCCAGAAATTGACCTGAGGACTGACAGAACAAACTTCACAACTAAATGGAGAAAAGAGGCCACATCAAGGAAGATGAGAAGTTCAGAGATATGTGTTGGGGGACAAGGGATCATGGGTGCTCTGGAGGGGAGGGAGTCCTGGTCATGGAGAAAAGCAAGAGAGAATGGAGCATATAGGGATATGCACAAGGAGAACACTTGCCCCAAAGTCACTGACTGGGAAGATGAAGACCTGATTTTTTTGAGATTTGGTAACCAGCAGGGCTCAAAGACTGGAGTTTTAAGAGTCAGCAGGCTTGGCTGAAAAAAAGACCTGAGGGTGCTCCCCTACTTCTGGAGAGGATGCAAGCAAACCCCCCTGGGATAGACAACACAATCTGAGGAATACCTAAGACCCACAAGGAGAGACTGTTTCCACTTCTTGGAGCCGATCTGTGAAGATGGCATTTGCAGTCACCTCTCCAGGAACAAAAGACCCACTGGGTGCTTTTCCCTCACCCACCCCTCACGTAGACAGAAACACCTGCTGGGGGTTGCTAATCCAGAGACTGGCTCTTTCACCTGCTTTGCTTCATATCCCATGCCCCTTTGTGCAGTGCAACTTCCCTTCCTGGCCAAACCTGCATCTGTGCAGTATGACAAGACCCATCTCCCAGAATACGAGTATAGGCCACCAGCACAGCACATCCTTAAAGTTTGGAGTTTTAATAGTCAGCAGCTTTGAATGGGCTAGAGCCCAAACTGCACTGTGCTGCTCCAGGCAGACAAGCAAACCAGAGAGAGAGTGTGAAAATAGTGATCCAAAAAACCACCTGGGATTCAGGAGGGGAAATTATTCTACTGGGAGTTCTTCCTTGAAAGCAACAACACAGAGACACTTCCCCAGCAGCATTTTTTCCCCTGCCCCTCAGCATAAGCCAACTTCAGTAAACAGCACAGCAGCAACACTGGCTGCCTGATCTGCTTACCCCAAGTCCCACCCCCTTGTGCCTGATAGAGAATTTAAAGTGGCAATCCTAAGGATACTCACTATGCTTTAAAAAAGCATGCAAGACACCAGGGAGTCACTTACTGGAAAGAAAAAAGAATTAAAAAAAAAAAAACTGCCAGAAAAGAAGCAGAGGAATAAATAAGTGATATAGAAGATAGAATAATGGAAAACAATGAAGGTGAACAAAAGAGAGAAAGAAGAATGGTGCATCATGAGAATAGACTTAGGGAACTCAGTGACTCCATCAAATGTAATAACATTTGTATCACAGGAGTCCCACAAGAAGAGAGAGAAAGGGGGGGCAGAAAAGTTATTTGAGGAAATCAGCTGAAAACTTCCCTAAGCTGGAGAAGGAAACACATCCAAATCCAGGAGGCACAGAGAACTCCCATCAAAATCAACAAAAGCAGGCCAACACCAAGACTTGTCGTAATTAAATTTGCAAAATATAGTGATAGAGAAAAAAAATCCCAAAAACTCAAGACAGAAGAAATCCCTAACTTACAAGGGAAGACCCATAAGTCTAGCAGCAGATCTCTCCACAGAAATTTTGCAAGCCATAAGGGAGTTGCATGATATAGTCAATGTGTTAAATGGCAAAAATCTGCAGCTAAGAATACTCTATCCAGCAAGACTATCATTCAGAATAGAGAAGTAGAGGGACACCTGGGTGGCTCAGTCAGTTAAGCATCTACCTTCTGGTGAGGTCATGATCTCAGGGTACTGGGATCAAGTCCTGCGTTGGGCTCCCTGCTCAGCAGGGATCTGCTTTTCCCTCAGTCTACTGCTCCCCCTTCTTGTGCTCTCTCCCTCTCTGACAAATAAATAAATATAAATATAAATAAATAATTAATTAATTAATTAACCTATCATGTTTAAAAAAAAATACAGAAGGAGACTTAAAGACTTTCCCAGACAAACAAAAACTAAAGGAGTTCATGACCACTAAACCAGCACCACAAGAAATAATAAAGGGGACACTTTGAGTAGAAAGGAAAGACCAAAAGTGACAAAGACAAGAAAGGAACAGAGAAGATTTCTAGAAACAATTACAAAACAGGTAATAAAATGACACACATTAGTGTCTCTCTATATCAATAATTACTCAATGTAAATGAACTAAATAATCAAAAGACATAGGGTGTCAGAATGGATTAAAAAAAAAAAAAGACCCATCTATATGCCGCCTATAAGAGACTCATTTTAGACCTAAGGAAGTCTGCAAATTGAAAGTAAGGGAATGGAGAACCATTTATCATCCCAATGGACATGAAAAAGCTGGAGTAGCCATACTTATATGGGACAAGCTAGACTTTAAAACAAAGACCAAAATAAGAGATGAAGAAGGGCACTACATCATAATAAAGGGGATAATCCAACAAGATCTACAAATTATAAATACTTATGCCCCCAACATGTTATATATATATTTATATGTATATATATTTATATGTATATTTATATGTATATATGTTTATATGTATATATATATATAAAACAAGGAACCCATTGGTAATAACACAAAAAATAACACAGAAATGGACAGATCATCCAAACAGAAAAAAACAAGGAAAAAATGGCTTTGAATGGCACACTGGACCAGATGGATTTAACAAATATGCTCAGAACATTTCATCCTAAAGCAGCAAAATACACGTTCTTTTCAAATGCACATGGAACATTCTCCAGAATAGATCACATAATAGGTAGCAAACCAGTCCTCAACAAGTACAAAAAGACTAAGGTCATACATACCATGCATATTTTCTGACCATCACACTATGAAACTTGAAGTCAACTACAAGAAAAAATTTGGACAGATTGCAAATACATGTAGGTTAAACAACATACCATTAAAGAATGAATGGGTCAACCAGGAAATCAAAGAAGAAATAAATAAATACATGGAAATAAATAAAAATGAAAAGACAATGGTCCAAAACATTTGTGATACACTATAAAAAGGATGTTTATAGCAATACAGACCTACCTTGAGAAGCAAGAAAAATCTCAAACAACCTAACCTTACACCTAAAGGATCTAGAAAAACAACAAATGAAGATGAAAGGCATTAGAAGGGAAACAATAAAGATTACAACAGGAGTAAATTATATAAAACTAAAAAACCAATAGAACAAATCAATGAAACTAGGAGTGGTTCACTGAAAAAGAATTAATAAAAATTATAAACCCTAGCCAGACTTATCAAAAAAAAAAAGAGAGAGAGATTGAGAATGCAGGCACCTGGGTGGCTCAGTCTTTAAGGGTCTGTCTTCAGCTCAGGTCATGATCCCAGGGTCCTGGGATCGAGTCGTGCATTGGGCTCCCTGCTCAATGGGAAACCTGCTTCTCCCTCTTTCACTCCCCTGCTTGTGTTCCTTCTCTCGCTGTCTCTCTGTCAAATAAATAAATAAAGTCTTTTCTAAAAAAGAGAGAGAATGGGCTCAAATAAATAAAATCACAAATTAGAGAGGAGAAATAACAACCAACACCACAGAAATACAATCATTATAAGAGATCATTATGAAAAATTATATGCCAACAAATTGAATAACTTGGGAAAAAAATGGATAAATTCCCAAAACATTTAAACTACCAAGATTGAAACAGGAAGAAATAGAAAACTTAAACAGACCCACAAACAGCAAAGAAATTGAATCAGTAGTCAAAAATCTCCCAAGAAACAAAAGTCAAGGGCCAGATGGCTTCACTGGCAAATCCTACCAACTTTTAAAAAGTTAATACCTATTCTTCTCAAACTATTCCAAAAAATAGAAAAGGAAGGAAAACTTCCAAATTCATTCTATGAGGCCAGCATTAGGCTGATTCCCAAGCCAGACAGACTCCAATAAAAAAGAGAATTACAGGTCAATATTCCTGATGAACATGGATGCAAAAATTCTTAACAAAATACTAGTAAATCAAATCCAACAGTCATTGAAAGAATTATTCAACACAATCAAGTGGGATATTTTCCTGGGTGCAAGTGTGGTTCAATATTTGCAAATCAATCAATGTGATATGCCACACTAATTATTTTTAAAAAAGGATAGAAACCATATGATCCTTTCAATAGATGTAAAAAAAAAAAAAAAAGGCATTTCACAAAGTACAACATCCATTCATGATAAAGACCATATTTAAAAATCCACAGCTAATATCATTCTCATTGTGGAAAAACAGAACTTTTTCTCTACAGTCAAGAACAAGACAAGGATGTCCACTCTCTCCACTGCTGTTCAACATAGTACTGGAAATCCTAGCCTCAGCAATCAGACAACAAAAAGAAATAAAGGCATCCAAGTTGGCAAGGAAGTCAGACTTTCACTCTTTGCAGATGACATGATACTCTATATAGAAAACCAAAAAGACTCCACTAAAAAACTGCTAGAACTAATACATAAATTAAGTAAGATCACAGGATATAAAATCAATGTACAGAAATCTGTTACGTTTCTATATACTGATAATGTAGCAGCAGAAAGAGAAATCAAGGAATCAATCCCATTTACAATTGCACCAAAAACCATAAGATACCTAGGAATAAACCTAAAAGATCTTACTCTGAAAACTATAGAACACTGATGAAAGAAATTGAAAAGTATATAAAGAAATGGAAAAACATTCCATGCTCATGGATTGGAAGAAAAATATTGTTAAAATGTCTATATTACCCAGAGTATCTACACATTTTATGTCATCTCTATCAAAATACCAGCCGCATTTTTCACAAAGTTAGAACAAACAATCCTAAAATTTGTGTGGAACCACAAAAGACCTCCAAAGCGACAGCAACTTTGCAAAAGAAAAGCAAATCTGGAGGGTCCACAATTCCTGACATCAAATTTATTACAAAGAGTGATCAAAACTGTATGGTTTGACACGAAAACAGAACATAAATCAATAGAACAGAGTAGAAGACCCAGAAATGAACCCACACTACATGGTCAACTAATCTTCAGCAAAGCAGGAAAGAAAATCCTGTGGAAAAAAAGACAGTCTCTTCAACAAATAGTGTTGGGTAAACTGGAGAGCAACATGCAGAAGAATGAAACTGGACTACTTTCTTACACCATATACAAAAGTAAATTCAAAATGGACAGAAGACCTAAATGTGAGAAATCGTATAAATTCTAGAGGAGAATACAGACAGCAAACTATTTGACATCGGCCAGAGCTATTTCTTACTAGAAAGGTCTCCTGAGGTGAGGGATACAAAAGCAAAACTGAATATTGGGACTTCATCAAGGTAAAAAGCTTCTGCACAACAAAGGAAACAATAAAACTAAAAGGTAAACTGCAGAATGGGAGAAGTTATTTGCAAATGACATATCCAATAAAGGGTTAGTATCCAAAATATATCAAGAACTTATACTCAACACCCAAAAAGCAATCCAGTTAAACAGTGGGCAGAAGACATGAACAGATATTTTTCCAAAGACATCCAGATGGCTAATAGACACAGAAAAAGATGCTCAACATCACTCATCATCAGGGAAATACAAATCAAAAGTATGATATCACCTCATATGAGTCAGAATGGCTAAATATATACATATTTTTTCTTTGTTGTACCTTAACTTTGTTTTATTTATTAGATTAAAATTATGTATTTTAAACATATATTCTTTCAAAGAACGTCTCCAAAACTTGAAGTTCTTCGGGTTTCCACAGTCATGCATTTGTCAGTATCACTTGGACAGAGGATATTTCAATCTGTCAGTCTTACACATAACAACTCCTGTTTCATTGGAATTTATTAGCTGTAGCTCCAAAATAAGTAGAATTCATCAACCTTTATTGTAAGATGCTATGTAATAAAAAATTAATTGAAAATTTTTCATAAACAAGTTGACAATTTAAAGAATTCTTGAGGGGCACCTGGGTGGCTCAGTTGGTTAAAGTGTCTGCCTTCGGCTCAGGTCGTGATCCCAAAGTCCTGGGATCAATCCCCACGTTGGGCTCCCTGCTCAGGGAGCCTACTTCTCCCTCTTCCTCTGCTGCTCCCCCTGCTTGTGCTCTCTCTCTCTCTCTCTCAAATAAATAAATAAAATCTTAAAAAAAAAAAAAAAAGAACTCTTGGGGCATCTGGGTGGCTCAGTCATTAAGCATCTGCCTTTGGCTCAAGCCATGATCTCTCTACTTGAGGATTCTCTCCATCTCCCTCTGCCCCTGCCCCTGCTCTCTCTCTCTCTCTCGCTCATGCTCTCTCTCTGTCTCTCTAGAATAAACAAATCTTTAAAAAATAAAAATAAGGGACTCCAGCTTACAGAATTTAATAGCATTGGTTAAGTATTGCTGCAAGACAAAAAAAAACCTAAAATCTGAAGTTATATCTAAAAGACTAACTTTGAAGAAAATAAGGAGTCAAAGAAATAAAAGAATGCAATCAACACTATCCATTTTTCCTGAGAAATCCTACATGAAAATTACTTGGTATTATCAATGTTTGAGAAGGAAACAAAGAGAGAAAAACATAATCAAAGGATTTAATAGATATCAAATATTTGCAATGTAGCACTTCTTTGGATTTCTAACTGACATTGTGAAAAAATGAGATAATTGGGGAAATCTAGACACTGATAGATATATAATTATGAAGAAATTGTCATTTTTTTTAGGTTTGCTAATGGTAGAGTGGCTATATTTCTGTTTAGAGTCCTTATCTTTTAGAACTTTATAGAGTAAAAAGTTTATGGTGAAGTGATATGACATTTGGAACATGCTGCAAAGCAATCTGGAAGTAGGGATAGGAGATGGTTATACATTATTCATTCATTCACTCAGTCATCATTTTACCTTTTATTATCAGGATTATGAAAATAGATGTGAGACTCTCTAAATATTTTTCCTTTGCCAGAAGGGTGATGAGCTTTGTTAGTATAGAGCACTGGACAGACATTGCATGAGGAAAGAGTTTTGTTTCCAGGTTCTGGTGCACTCTCTTGCTAGGTTCCTACACTGATCAAAGGTTCTCAAGTGGTTCCTATAATAGATAGCAACAACAGCCTATATGACCAATAACCCACCTTATGTGGTTGGCTCTATGAGACAACTCCCCATGTACAGCTTTCTCTAACACCCTAGATAGCAGGTGTACAACAGTGCCAGGGAGTGATATCTAGCAGGGCACCATAGCATCTTCTCTGTCATCCAATGAACTGTGACCATGCCATTTCCCACACATTTCAACAATAGACAGGTAAAGGACTCTTCCTTGGGTATTGCTCCCAAGAAATGGCTCCTTCTTATATATTTCTATAGAGTTCTCTTTACCCCCCTCCCTTTTTTTAAGTAGGATCCATGCCCAGCATAGAGGCCAATGCAGGGCTTGAATTCATGACCCTGAGGTCAGGACATGAGCTGAGATCGAGTTGGATACTTAACTGACTGAGTCATCCAGGTGCCCCATTCTTTACTTCTTAAGTCAATCTTCTTAAAGTCAATCTCTTATTACACAAATCTCCTGTGTAAACACCTAACAGTTCTTTATATTAAATAGTTCTTCATATTAAATTTTCCTTATTTAAAATACAGTGTGGTTTTGGGGTGCCTGGGTGGCTCAGTCAGTTGGGCATCTGCCTTCAGCTGGGGTCATGATCCTGGGGTCCTGGGGTCAGGCTCCTTGCTCAGCAGAGAGTCTGCTTTCCCTCTCCCCCATCCCCTCTTCTCTACCTCCCCCTTTCCCCCCCACTCGTGCTCTCCCTCTCTCAAATAAATGAATAAAATTTTAAAAATAATAAATAAATAAAATAAAATATAGGTGTGGTTTTTTATACTAATTGAATCCAGACAGAGACAGGAGATATAGATGAAACAAAATGGGGTTAAAATACATTGTTTCCAAAATTACATTATCAAAGTAGAGATGTTTTCCACCTTTATCAGACAAGTAGAGAAACTTACCCAGTATGCCTAGCACATAGTATAATCTGGTGCAAATCCACATAGTATGATCTGGCCGCCCATCTTTACAACCGATGTTCTCAACTATCTCCCCTAAAGTCACTACCATAGGATATTTTAAGACTTTCAATCCCTCAAGTATTTTAAAAGCAATCTACATGCTTCTGATCATAAATTATTTTATTCCCATGGAAAATCCGATTAAAAATTAATCTACTTCCAAAGAGAGTTGAAGAAGGAAATAGTTACTTGTTTGCTATTCTCTGCAAATCCAAATCCTATAATATTCTTTCTATAATGGTAGTATATCCCCATGTCCAAGAAATCTAGAACATGCACTTGAAGGGAATGACCTTTACCAGTATGGTCTGAGAATGTATCTCATTCACCCTTCATGCCAGGGACTAAGAATGTGTTTCCAATTGTCATAACTTTGGTGAGGGATATTGTGTGTTTAAGATTTTACCCTCAGAAGAGCTCTATAAAGGAGGTGTTATTACATTTTTAAAAGAGGAATATAAGACTCATTTGGTTAGCCATCCAAATTAAACTCTGTGCCAAACACCAAGTTTGGTATACTCTATTGTTTTTTATTTAAATTCAATTTAATTAACATATAGTGTATTATTATTTTCAGGGGTAGAATTTAGTGATTCATCAGATGCATATATCACCCAGGGCTCCTCATCTCATCACCTGCCCTCCTAATGCCCATCACCCAGTTACCCCATCCCTCCACCCACCTCCCCTCCAGCAACACTCAATTTGTTTCCTATAGTTAAGAATCTCTTATGGTTTATCTCCCTCTCTGTTTTCATCTTATTTTCTGTCCCTTTCTCTATGTTCATCTGTTTTGTTTCTTAAATTCCACATATGAATGAAATCCTATGTTGTTTCTGACTGACTTATTTTGCTTAGCATAAGACTCTAGTTCCATCCATATGGTTGCAAATGGCAAAATTTCATTCTTTTTGATGCCTGAGTAAAATGGAATATTCCCTGTGTGTGTGTATATATGAATAAATGAATGAATTCCATCATATATATATAGAGAGAGAGAGATATCTCTATCTATATATCTGTTGATGGACATCTGGCCTCTTTCCATATTTTGGCTATTGTGGACATTACTGCTATAAACATTGGAGTGCAAATCATTATGTTTGTATCCTTTAGACACCTTCCAGCCCAGGAATAAGTCTCACTTGGTCATGGTGAATAATTCTTTTAATGTATTGTTGGATCCTATTAGCTAGAATCCTGGCAAGAATTTTTGCATACATGTTCATCAGGGATATTAGTCTGTAATTCTCCTTTTTGGTGGGGTCTTTGTCTGGTTTTTGGATAAAGACAACACTAGGCTCATAGAAGGAGTTTGGAAGTTTTTCTTCCCTTTCTATTTTTTTAAACAGCTTTGGAAGAATTGGTATTAATTCTTCTTTTAATGTTTGGGGTGCCTGGCTGGCTCAGTCAGTTAACATCTGCCTTCAGCTCAGGTCATGATCCCAGGGTCCTGGGATCGAGCCCCACACTGGGCTTCCTGCTCAGAGGGAGCCTGCTTCTCCCTCTCCCTCTGCCCCCTGGCTCGTGCTCTCTCTCTCTCAATAAATAAACAAACAAACAAACAAACAAATAAATAAATAAATGAATATAAAATCTTCAAATAAATAAATAAATAAAAATAAAAATAATCTTTAAATGTTTGGTAGAATTCCTCTGGAAGGCCATCTGGCCCTGGACTCTTGTTTGTTGGAAATTTATGATTACTGCTTCAGTGCCTTTGCTGGTTTTGGGTCTGTTCAGGTCCATTTCAGTTTTGGTAGTTGTTTGGTTTTTTTTTTAAGATTTTATTTATTTATTTGACAGAGAGAGCACAAGCAGGGAGAGCAGCAGAGGGAGAGGGAGAAGCAGGCTCTCCATTGAGCAGGGAGCCCAACTTGGGGCTCAATCCTAGGACCCTGGGATCATGACCCTAGCCAAAATTGGATGCTTAATCAACTGAGCCACCCAGGTGCCCCAGTTCTGATAGTTTGTATGTTTCTAGAAATGGATCCCTTTCTTCCAGATTGCCTAATTTGTTGGCAAATAATTGCTCACCATATTCTCTTATAATTATATATCTTCAATGTTGGTTGTGATCTCTCCTCTTTCATTCATGATTTTTCTTATTTGGGTCCTTTCTTTTTTCTTTTTGATAAGTCTGACTAGGGGTTATTGATCTTATCAATTCTTTCAAAGAACAAGCCCCTAGTTTCATTGATCTGTTCAACTGTTCTTTTGATTTATGTGTCATTGATTTCTGTGCTAATCTTTATTTCTCTTCTCCTGCTGTATTTAGGCTCTTTTTGCTGTTCTTTTTTTCCGTTCCTTTAGGTTAGGTTGTGTATTTCAGACTTTTCTTGTTTCTTGTGAAAGACTTGTATTGTTATATACTGCTTTCTTAGGCTGCCTTTGCTGCATCCCAAAGGTTCTGAACTGTCATGTTTTCATTTTCACACTTGCTTCCATGTATTTTTTAAATTCTTCTTTAATTTCCTGGTGGACTCATTCATTCTTTAGCAGGATGCTCTTTAACCTCCATGTATTTGGGTTCCTTCCAAATTTTCTCTTATGACTGAGTTCAAGTTTTAAAGCATTGTGGTCTGAAAATATACATGGTATAATCTCAAATCTTTTGGTACCAGTTGAGACCTGATTTGTGACCCAGTATGTGATCTCTTCTGGAGAATGTTCCATGTGCATTTGAGAAGAATGTGTATTCTGTAGCTTTATGATGAAATGCTCTGAATATATCCGTGAAGACCATCTGACCCGATGTGTCATTCAAAGCCTTGTTTCTTTGTTGATTTTTTGCTTAGATGATCTGGCCATTGCTGTGAGTGGGGTGTTAAAGTCCCCTAGTATTACTGTATTATGATCAATGTGTTTCTTTAATTTTGTTATTAATTGGTTTATATAACTGGCTGATCACAAGCTATGGGCATAAATATTTACAATTGTTAGATCTTCTTGTTGGATACACCCTTTAAGTATGATATAGTATCCTTCTTCATCTTTTATTACAGTCTTTGATTTAAAATCTAGTTTGTCTGATATTAAGGATGGCTACTCCAGTTTTATTTTTATGTCCATTAGCATGATAAATTGTTCTCCACTCCCTCACTTTCAATCTGGGAGTGTTTTTGGATCTAAAACAAGTAGCATGAAGACAGCATATTGATGGATCTTGTTTCTTTTCCAATCTGATACTCTGTGTCTTTTGATTGGAGCATTTAGTCCATTTACATGCAGAGTGATTACTGAAAGATATGAATTTAGTGCCATTGTATTACCTGTAAAGTCACTGTTTCTGTATATTGTCTGTGTTCCTTTCTGGTCTATGTAACTTGTAGGCTCTCTCATCACACAAAGGATCCCCTTTAGTATTTCTTGTAGGGCTGCTTTAATGTTCATGAATTCCTTTAGTTTTTGTTTGTTCTGGCAACTCTTTATGTCTTCTTCTGTTCTGAATGATGCCTTGCTGGATAAAGTATACTTGGCTACATAATTTTCTCATTCAGCCCCTTGAATATATCATGCCAGTCGTCTCTGCCTGCCAGGTCTCTGTGGACAAGTCTGATCATAGTCTTATGTTTCTACCTTTGTAGATTAAGGAACTCTTGTCCCAAGCTGCTTTCAGGATTTTCACTTTATCTCTGAAACTTGCAAGCTTCATTAGTACATGTCCTGGTGTTGACCTATTTTTATTGATTTTGAGGAGGGTTCTCTGTCCTTCCTGGAAATGCCTATTGCCTACCCCGGATTTGGGAAGTTCTCACCTATAATTTGTTCAAATAAACATTCTGCACCCCCTTCCTCATCTTCTGGGACCCCTGTTATTCAAATATGATTGCACTTTATGGTATTACTGATTTCTCAGATCTCTACTCATGATGCTCTAGTTGCTTTTCTTTTTCTCAGCTTCCTTACCTTCCATCATTTTGTCTTCTATATCATTAATTCTCTCTTCTGCCTCATTTATCCCAGTAGTTAGAGCCTCTATTTTTTACTGCATTTCAGTAATAGTATTTTTTATTTCAACTTGATTGGATTTTAATTCTTTTATTTCTACAGTAAGGGATTCTCTAATGTCTTCTATGCTTTTTTTCAAGCCCACTAGTATGTTTATAATTGTTGCTTTGAATTCCAGTTCCAACATCTTACTTATATCCATATTAATTAAATCCATGGCAGAGAGTACTAACTCATTCTTTCTTTTGTGGTGAATTTCTCCTTCTAGTCATTGTGTCCAGAAAAGAAGGGAGGGGGCGCCTGGGTGGCTCAGTTGGTTAAGCGACTGCCTTCGGCTCAGGTCATGATCCTGGAGTCCTGGGATTGAGTCCCACATCGGGCTCCCTGCTCGGCAGGGAGTCTGCTTCTCCCTCTGATCCTCCATTTCATGCTCTCTCTCTCTGTCTCATTCTCTCTCTCAAATAAATAAATAAAATCTTTAAAAAATAATAATAATAATATTTAAAAAAAACAGAAAAGAAGGGAGGAATGGAAGGAAAATAAATGGAGAAAAACAAATAAACAAATAGCAATAATAGCAACAAAAACTTCAGGAAGTGTTTCTGATAGACTGTGGACACTCTGCTGTTGTGTTTTGGTTGCTCTTTTGACTGGTCCTTCCTCTACAGAATTACTCCTTGCATGTAGTGGGGAGTGTTTGAACTTTAAGTAGGTGTGGTTTGATTTGTTTGTGAGGTTAAGCCTGTAAAGGAACATAGAAAAGTAAAGGAGAAAAAAACAAAAACAAAAACAAAGAAAGTCTGATCCAAGACAAAAGAAAAGAAAATGGAACAAAAATGGATACAAACAATTAACTTTCCGCATGACTCTAAAAAATAAGAAGCCAGTAGGGAGAGAAAGGCAGGGAAAGATGAGGAAAAAAATTAAAAATTAAAAATTAAGAACCTGATCCAAAAACTAAGAGAAAGAAATGAACCAACAAATGAATAAAAAATTATAAGCCTGATACCAAAAAAAAAGAATGAATCTATTATTATTTATTTATTTATTTATTTATTTATTTATTTATTATTTAAGTAAGGGATAAAGAATAAAAAATAAGAAATAGAAAAATAAATTTTTTAATTTTTAAAAAGTAAGAAAAGGGGGAAAGTGAGGAAGCAAGGCCAGTCCTATTTCCACCAGAGTGTGATGTTTTGGAGCTTTCTTTAATCAGTAGACTTGGCAGATGCAAGGGCCTTTGTTGGTCTTCTGAGGAAGAGGCCAGCTGTGCTAGTTCACAAGCTGATTTGTCTTTGTAAAGATGGTTAAGTTACAATTTGAATATATTAATATCTATGATCATATTACTGGTATGTGTAGCCATGTGGTGAGTTAATGTAAACATAAAAAAAAAGAGTTTACAGTCAAAGATGCCAGTGTAGGAAGACCCTGAACTCACCTCATCCACAGACACACCAAATCTGCACCTATCTACAAAGCAATTCCTCCTAAAGAGGAACAAAGGGCTAACTAAACAGCTTCTGCACAACAGAGAAAAAGAGAGCGTAGGAGAGACAGAGATACAAACACAATAAGGAAAAGAACCCCTCACCCCCAACACTGTAAATGGCAGTGAGAGGGATAGTACCCTCCAGGAAAGCTTTCAAATTTATTCTATGAGGTCAGCATTAAACTAATACCAAAATCAGACAAAGACACCACAAAACAGAAAACCTGAAGTCAATATCACTGTTTAACAAATGCAAAAATTCTCAACAAACTATTAGCAAACCAATTCAAAATACATTAAGAAGAATTATTCATCATAATCCTCGGATTTATTCCATAAATCCTTGGATTTATTCCATAAATCCTTGGATTTATTCCAAGATGCAAATATATTTCAGTATTCACAAATCAATCAATGTAATACATTACATTAAAAAATGAAGAATAAAATTGTATAATCATTTCAATCAATGCAGAAAAAGCATTTTAAAAATTCAATGTCCACTCATGATAAAAACTCAACAAAGGGACTTTAGAAGGAACATACCTCTACATAATAAAGGCCATATCTAAAAAACCCTTGGCTAACATCATATTCAATGGCAAAAAAATGAGAACTTTTCCACTAAGGTAAGGAATAAGACTAGAATGTGCACTCTCACCACTTTTATTCAACATAGTACTGGAAGTCCTACCCACAGCAATCAGAGAAGAAAAAGAAATAGAAGGCATTCAAATTGGTAAAAAAAGAAGTAAATAATTTGCAGATGATATGATACTCTATGGAAGAACTAAACATTCCACCAAAAAACTACTTACAAAATTAATATACAGAAATCAGTTTCATTTCTATACACTAATAATGAAGTAGCAAAAGGATAAATTAAAATAAAAATATTTTTATTTACAATTGCACACACACCAAAAAGAAAAAACAAAACAAAACTAGAAATAAACTTAACCAAGGAGGTGAAAGACTCCTACTCTAAAAACTATGAAAAACTGATGAAAGAAACTGAAGATGCACAAACAAATGGAAAAATATTCCATGCTTATGGATTGGAAGAATTAATATTGTTAAAAAGTCTCTGCTACCTAACACAATCTATAGATTCTATGCAATCTCTCAAAATATCAACATTTTTCATAGAACTAGGACAAATACCATTAAAATTTCTGAAAAACCACAAAAGACCCTGGGCAGCCAAAGCAATCTTGTGAAAGAACAAAGCTGGAGGTATCATAATGCCAGATGTCAAGATATACTACAAAGTTGTAGTAATCAAAAGAGTATGGTATGGGCACAAAAATAGATGCATAGATCAACAGAACAGAATAGAAATCCCAGAAATAAATCCATACTCATAAAGTCAATTAATCCACAACAAAGGAGGCAAAATATATGATAAGGGAAAAACAATTTCTTCAATAAATGGTGCTGGGAAAACTGGACAGCTATATCACAAAAGAATAAAACTGAACTACTTTCTTACACCATACAGAAAAATTAACTCAAAATGCATTAAATATATAAATGTGAGACCTGAAACCTGAAACTTCTAGAAGAGAGTAATTTTTCTGACATTGGCCATGGCTACATTTTTCTAGATATGTCTCCTGAGGCAAGGGAAACAAAAGCATAATAAACTACTGGGACTAAACCAAAACTAAAAGCTTTTGCAAAGTGAAGGAAACCATCAACAAAACCAAAAAGCAATGTACTGAATGGTAGAAGATATTTGCAAATAATATATCTTGTAAGAGGTTAATAGCCAAAATATATAAAGAATTTACACAACTTGGGACACCTAAGTGGCTCAGTCATTTGAACATCTGATTCTTGGTTTTGGCTTGGGTCAAGATCTCATGGGTAGAGAGATTGAGCCCTGTGACAGGCTCATGCTCAGCAAGGAGTTGGTCTTCAGATTCTCTCCCTCTGCCCCTCCTGCCACTTGCATTCTTTCACTCTCTCTCCAAAATAACTAAGTAAATCTTTTAAAAAGAAAAAGAAGAGGGGAAGAAGGAGGAGGAGGAGGAGGAAGAGGAGGAGGAGGAGGGAAACTTACAGAACTCAACAGCAAAAGAACCCAAATAATTCAATCTAAAAATGGACAAAGGAGGTGCCTGGGTGGCTCAGTCAGTTAATATTTGCCTTTGGCTCAGGTCATGATCCCAGGGTCCTATGATGGAGTCCCACATCAGGCTCCCTGCTCAGTGGGGAGTCTCCTTCTCCCTCTACCCTCCCCTCTGTGATCTCTCTCTCTCAGATAAATAAATAAAATTTTTTAAAAAAATAAAAGTGGGCAATGGACCTGAATAGACATTTTTTTTCCAAAGAAGACTTACAAGTGGTCAACAGAACACATAGAAAAAACCAGGGAAATGCAAATCAAAACTATAATGAGGTATCACTTTATACCTGTGAGATTGGCTAGAATCAAAAAGACAAAAATTACAAGTGTTGTCAAGGATGTGGAAAAAGGGAAACTTCATACACTTTTAACATAAATGGAAATTAGTATAGCCACTGTAGAAAATAGTATGGAGATCCCTCAAAAAATAAAAATAGAACTGCTATATTTTTATTAAATAAAAATAGAACTACTTTGGGTATTTACCCAAAGAAAATGAAAACACTGTCAAAAGATATATGCACCTCTATATTTATTGAAGCAGTATTTACAATAGCTAAGATATGGAAGCAGCCCAAGTGTCCATCAGTAGAGATGTGGTGTGTATATATATTCCACATATACCATATATATGTAACCATATATATAATTATTATATATTATTATATTTTATATATGGATATAATTATATATGGATATTATATATTTTTTGTATATTATATATGTGGATACAATATTCCATTATATATATACATTCTTTACTATATGGATATATATGGAATATTTAGTATATAGAATATTACTCAGTGATAATAAAGACTGAGATCTTGCCATTCATGACAGTATGGATGGTAACAGAGAGTAAAATGCTAAGCAAAATATGTCAGTCAGAGAAAGACAAATACCATATGATTTCACTCATACATGGACTCTAACAAACAAAAGAAACTAACAAAGGCAGAAACAGACCTATAACTGGAGAACAAAGTGATGGTTGCCAGAGACGAGACGGGTGGGAGGATGGGTTAAATAAGTGAAGGAAGTGGAATGGAATGAAAAAGTCACAGGTATTGTGATAGTGTTGTATGGTGACAGATGGCAGCTGCACTTATGGGGAGCGCAATATAACATTCCGAGTTGTTAAACCACTTATGTTATACACTAAAACTAATGGAACATTGTGTGTCAACTATAATTTTAAAAAATAAATAATTTTTTTTAAAGATTTTACTTATTTGTCAGAGAGAGACCACAAGCAGGGAGAGCAGCAATCAGAAAGAGAAGCAGGCTTCCCGCAGAGCAGGGAGCCCAATGTGGGGCTCAATCCCAGGACCCTGGGATCACGACCTGAAGCAAAGGCAGACGGTTAATGACTGAGCCACCCAGGCACTCCTAAATAATAATTTTAAAAATTAAAAGTAGAAAGAAAAAGTGGTAGAGTCCATATTCGGTGCTAGTGCATGGTGAAAGAAAGCTATTCAAAGATCTAAGCAAACATCATTCAGTTTCAGATCCTTTTCTGCATTACAATTTATCATCACCTTTAAATATCACCACTTAGATCACTAAATGGTATGGACTGAATTCTGTTCCCCCAATTAAAAAATTCTTGTTAAAGTCCTAATCCCCAATGTGACGTATTTCAAGACAAGGCCTTTGAAGAGGTAATTAAGGTTAATTGAGGCCATTAGGGTGTATCCTAATCCAATAAGGCTGGTGGCTTATAAGAGGAAGAGGGATGCACACAGGACAAAATGTCATGTGAGAACATAAGGAGAAGACAGCCATCTACAAGCCAAAGAGAAAGGCCTCTGGAGAACCCAACATTGCCAACAGCTTCATTTTGGACTTCAAGTCTCTATAACCATGAGAAAATAAATATCTGTTGTTTGAACCTCCCAGTTTATGGTATCTTGTTATGGGAGCCCTAGCAAATGAATCCATTAAGTATCCATAGTGTTCTAATTGAATAATTCTTTGAAGGTGTCACTTCATAACTGTTCCAAGGAACCTCTCAAGTGAGGAAAAAAGATTAACTACTTGCCAGGCCAGGGACAATACCTGCCATTGGAGAAGGTAGCAGTAAAATATCAAAGAACCAAGAGTGAGGATAGTAATTATGAATGCTGCCCAAGAATGCTGAGGTAGTTTACCAGGTGGAGGCATAATGGTAGGTACTGTTTGGTAACATTTTGTAGAGAAAATATATTCCATATGCACACACATTTAAAAATATCTAATACCTTATTGTTTCCTGTTTTGGATTTTGTTACATATATTTGATATTCTAAATCAATTTGGATTATTTCATTATGTCTTGCCGTACACTATTTGCACATATATCCACAAATAACATTATCCTCTATCCATGATTCTTAAATATTATCACTTTGGGTTTTTTTAAGATTTTTTATTTATTTTAGAGAGACAGAGAGAGAAAGAGCATGAGAGAGAGTTGGGGTAGTGGAAGATGGAGAGAATCTTCACACAGGCCCCATGCTAAGCGGGGAGTCCAATGCAGGGCTTGATCCCATGACTCATGAGATCATGACCTGAGCTGAAACCAAGAGTCGGTTAAATATTATCTTTGAATTTGCTTCCATCAAAAGGTGGAGCTTGGGAGATTAATGTCAATAAGTTAAGGGAATAGGAAACACCAGTCATCCTTCATATAAATAGACATAGATTGAACAACAATATAGAGGCCAATTGCCTTTGTGATATCAAAAGCCAGTTAAAATATCCCTACACTCCAGGCAAGCAGGAAGTTAACCAAAGGGCAGCCAGATAGAAAAATTCCCAGCATTTACTGACCAGAACCTCTGCTGTTCCTCCAGTAATTAGGAGGAACCCCCAAAGCCTACATTCTCCATGGGGAGAAAAAGTAAGAAAATGTATGTGCAGTGGTCTGAATTTTCAGGTTGCTGCCCAGGGACTGGTTTCTGTCTTTCATGAATCTAAGCAATGACAGGTACTGATGCCATGTTTCTGAGTATTGAAAACAAAGGCAGTCAGGGGCACCTGGGTGGGACAGTTGGTTGAGCAGCTGACTCTTGATTTCAGCTCAGGTCATGATCTCAGGATTGTAAGATCAAGCCACATGTAGGGCTCCAGGCTCTGCAACTCAGTGTGGAGTATGCTTGTCTCTATGCCTCTTCCTCTGCTCCTCCCTCTGATGGCTTTCTCTGTCTAAAATAATAAGTAAATTTAAAAAAAAAAGAAAAAGGAAGAAAGGAAGGAGGGAGGGAGGGAGGAAAGGCAATCAGCTAAGCTTCCTTTAGCACGAGATTCTTGCATTACCATAGTGGAGATACATACAGTAATGTGCTTTACCAGAGAAGCTGCAGTATCAATATTAGGCAGACACAAGGGGGTACTCCTGAGTTTAAAAAAAAAAAAGAGAGAGAGACAAAAGCAAACCTCTCTAGTTCAGAGGTGTACATACAGTATGAAGAGAATGCATCCCCAGAAAAAGGCTTCAGAGGTCTTCAGATTCTCTAGCCTGACTGATTGGAGAAAGTCCTCTTTGTATGAAATATACTACAAAAACTGTGAGAGATATTTGAGTTTTGAAATGCTAAAGTGCAAACAGAAAATAATGAGACATACAAAGAAATAGAAATATGCTTTTTTAAAGGAACAAATTTAATCTCTAGAAACTGACTCTAAAAAGATAGAGATATATTACCATATAAAAAATTAGAAATAACAGTCATAAGTATGTTAAATGAATTAAGAGTCAGATGGACAACTAAACAAAATCAGAAAATGACACATTAACAAAATGAGAATTCAGTAAAGAGATAAAAACTATTGAGGAGAACCAAACAAATTTTGGATGTGAAGAATACAATAACTGAATTGAACATTTCAATAGAGGAAATCAACAGCCAGTTTGAACAGGTACAAAAAAGGAATGTCTGAACACAAAGAAAAAGAGTTTAAAAATCACTAAGATAGAGAAGCAATAATTAAAAGTAATAAAAAATTTAACAGAGACTGTGAGAGTTATAGGACATCAGCATGTAGAACAATAAAAGCATCATTAGAACTCCAGAAGAAGGACAGAAATATGCATTACTGAGGCCAAAAACTCCCCATATCTGATAAGAGAAATGAACATACAAATTTAGGAAGCTCAAAGAAGGAAAAAAAAAATTTTTTTAAAGAAGGAAAAATTTTAAAAGACTTAAAGAGATGTCAAAAATAAATTATCATGAAGTCACAAAGAGAGATTCCTGAAAGCAACAAGAGATAAGTAGCTTGATATATACAAAGAAACTCCTATTAGATTTTCAGCATTATATCAGCATTAAACTTGCAGGCCAGAAGGGAAAGAGATTAAATGTACAAATGTTAAAGAAAAAAAGTGCCAAATAACAATACCATTTCTGGAAAAACTGTCCTTCAAAAACAAAGGAAAATACAGGCCTTTCTAGATAAAAATTGAAGGAGTTCATCGTCACTAAATCTGATCTAAAAGAAATGCTGAAGAGAGACTTTGAAGTTTAAGCAAAAAATGATAAAGAGCAACACAAACCCCAATGAAACTATTGTTAGAAAGTAGGGAAGGGACAGTAAAGTATCCTCCAAACTGAGAAGGCATATGAGACTGGAAAACAAAACAGGTGACTCCATACAGTTTACACAGAGTTTTATTCAGGATAACTTACTGATGGGGGGCAGATAGAGCAGATGGCAGCTGCAAAATTATTCTCCACAAAGTCTGAAACTTTGTCCATGGATTTTATAGAACAAGGGGACATGCAGAAGGGCATTATAGTGAGATCAAACAGTTCACATGCACCTGATTGACAGCTAACATTTAAGTAAATCTTGAAGCACAACCCATGTATTAGGAAGAGGAAAGTCTGTTACCACTACTGCAAGGATAACCATAAGGAAAGTAACCATTGAATATAAATATATACATGAAGAACAATGAGAAAGAAATCAAAACACATCACTACAAAAGAATCAGTGAAACTAAAGAAGCAGAAAGGGAGGAATGATGAACACAAAAGTTACAAGATAAATAGAAAACAACGAGCAAAATGACAAGAGTGGATCATGAAGAAATAAAAATATGAACAGACCTATCATAACAAGATTGAAGCAGTAATCAAAAATGTCTCCAAAAAGAAAAGTCCAGGACCACAAAACTTCACTGAACAATTCTACCAAATATTCAAAGAAGAATCTCATGCTCAAACTCTTTCAAAGAACTGAAAAAAGAACACCTCTAAACATATTTTATAAAGCTAGCATTACTCTGACATATGGAACAGATTAGAAAGTCCTGAAATAAACTCCTGCATATGGTCAAATAATTTCAATAAGAATACCAAGACCACACAATGAGGGAAAAGTCACTTAAACAAACTGTTTTGGGAAAACTGGATATCCACATGCAAAGGAATGCATTTGGACACTTACTTCATAACACATGTAAAAATTAACTCAAAATGGATTAAAGACCTAAATGCAAGACCAAAGACTAAAACTCCTAGAAAAAAATTACTAGCAAAATCTTTCAGGATAATTGGATTTAACAATGATTTCTTGGATGTGACACTGAAAGCAAAAATAAACATATAAGGCTACATCAAACTTTAAAACTTCTACATGTCAAAGGAAAAAACAGTGAAAAGGCTATTTGTAGGATGGGAAGAAATATTTATAAATCATATATACACTAGGGGATTAATATCTGGAAATAAATAACCAACTTATAGAACTCAACAATGGAAAACAATGTAATGTAAAAATGGGCAAAGGATTATCGTGATAATCACTTCCCAATATATATATGTTTCAAATTATCATATTGTACACTTAATGAGATAAACTTGAAAAACAATCTGATGTAAAAATGGGCAAAGGATTATTGTGAAGTGATAATCACTTCACAATATATATCTATTTCAAATTATCATATTGTATACTTAATGAGGTAAACTTGTACAATGTTTTTAGTCAGTAATATCTCAGAGAAGTTGAAAAAATGAATAAATAAAAATGGGCAAAGATCTAGAACAGACATTTCCAAAACAAAACAAATGGCCAAAACCCTAAGAAAAAAATGTTCAAAATCACTAATCATAAGAGAAAGTTGAAAAAGTTCTAGAGATCTGTTGCACGACATAAATATACTTAACACTACTAAATCATATACTTAAAAATGGCTAAGATGGTAATTTTAATAATAAATGGTTTTAGTACAATTTAAAGAAAAAATGGAGTCTATCTCCCCAGGTTCAAACCTGGAATGTCCTTACCACCAGCTCTGGCTAAGAGAATGTTATGAAAATCATGTGCCAGTTGTGAGGTTTAGGCATTAAGAGGTCTTGCATACTTTCTCTTATTCTCTCCAAAACCCTACCCAAACAACAGGTGAACAAACCTGGATTAACAAAGTCAAGATGAGAGATCACTAGTAGCAGAGAAATACCACACCAGATAAAGCCATCCTAGACCAGCTAGTCCTTAGCCAACCTAATAGCTGACTAAAAACCCAGCCCAATACAAAGCAAAAGAACTGCCCAGGGGTGCCTTGCTGGCTCAGTCCATAGGGTGTGCAACTCTCGATTTCGGCGTTATAAGTTCAATTCCCACATTAGATGTTAAGATTACTTAAGAAAAAATAAAAATCTTAAAAACAAAACAAAACACACACAAAAAAACCCTGCCACCTCTGCCCATCCCAAATTGCTAAGCTACAAAATCACAAGTCACTATATGGTTCTGGTTTGTTTAAATATATGAGGTTAACGTTGTAAAAACTAAATCATATACTTAACTAGCTCTTCTTTACTCTTTGCTTGTATAACCTTGTAGTTAAATTAGATATCTGTTCAGATCAAAGAATGGAGTAAAGTGAGTAGTCACAATGGAGTTAGTAGAATACATAAGACTTTTGAAGCAGACACTCTTGCCTTGTTAAGTGTTGCCTGACTTTGCTAATTAACCACTGTTTAATCTACTTACTAAATGAATAAAAGATAAAATTATATCACCGGTCAAAAACTAAGTCATGATTAGCAAAGTCCCCAGATATGGAATCAACACAAAAATCAACTGTCTTTTTATATGTGGAAAATAAATATGCAGAAATGAAGTACAGAACAATATCATTTGTTATTGCTCCAAACAAAATTATATATAGTACTTATCTTTAAATAAATCTAACAAAACACATAAGGATCTATATGTTGAAAAATTACCACCTGCTGTTGAAAAAATCATTGAGAATGGAATAAATGAAAAGATATTGATTGGAAGACCAATATAGTAAAGATGCTAATTCTCCCCAATTGGTTTATGTTTATATTTAATGCAATTCCTATCAAAATCCCAACAAAGTTTAGAGACAAAGCTTACTCTAAAACTGATAAGGGAAAGAAAAGCTCTATAAAAGTCAAAATAATTTTGAAAGGAAAATAAAATGGAAGGAATCACTGCTCCCTAATTAAGATTTTAATCAAGACAATATGGTACTTACAAAGGGACAGACACAAAAATAAATAGAAGAAAATGAAGAACCAGAAATAGACCCACACAAATTTACCTGTATTTTTTGATAAAAGTACAAAACTAATAGAAGGGATGATTAATAATGGTTCAACAAATAGTGCTGGAGCAAAGATGGACATATAGAAGAAAAAACTAAATAAAAAGAAATAAACCTCAACCTAAATTTCACACTTTAAATAAAATTAGCTAAAAAATAGATTATGAACTTACAGATAAAATGTAAAACTAAAAAATGTTTATATAAAAATATGGGGAAACTCCTCACAGGGCACCTGACTGGCTAAGTCAGTAGAGCATGCAACTCTTGATCTTGTGGTTATGAGTTCAAACCCCACATTGGCAGTACAGTTATTTTTAAAAATAAACAAACAAATAGGATAAAGCAAAGAGATTTTTTATGTAATATTTATCACATATTGTTTTTGATGAACACTTCAGTGACCCACTTTTTGGCTATTGTAACTAATGCTATTATGAACAAATATCTTTTTGAATTCCTGTTCCCAATTCTTTTGCATATATACACAGAGATGAAATTGCTGAATCATATTGTCATACTTTTGCTATTTTTTGAGGGACTTCCATACTGTTTTCCACAATGGTTGCACTATTTTACAATTCCACCAGTGATGCTCAAGTGTTCTCTACATTCTTGTCAACACTTACTATCTTCTGCTTTTTAAATAAGATTAAATTTAAATAAGATTGTCTGATTAAAATCTTAATTTCAGAGCAGTGATTCCTCCTATAAGTGGAAGAATAAGTGGTACCTCATGGTGGTTTTGATTTGCATTTCCCTTATGCTTATGATAAGAATCTTCGTTTGCTTATTGACCATATGTACGTACCCCCTCTCCCCACCCCACCCCACCCCAGCAAATGTCTGTTCAATCCCTTTGCTTGTTTTGGAGTCAAGTTGTATTATTGCCATTTTTTAGTTGCTTTTCCTATATTTTCATCTAAGAGTTTTATGGTTTTAGTTCTTACATCTTTTGTTTGGGTATTTTTGAGATATTTACTTATTTATGGGGTGCCTGGGTGGCTCAGTCATTAAGCGTCTGCCTTCGGCTCAGGTCATGATCCCAGGGTCCTAGGATCCAGCCCCGCATCAGGCTCCCTGCTCAGCAGAGAGCCTGCTTCTCCCTCTGCCTGCCACTTCCCCTGCTTATGTTCCCTCTCTCACTGTCTCTCTCTGTGTCAAATAAAATCTTTAAAATATATATATATTCTATATTTACTTATTTATTTTTGTTTATTATTGAAGAATAATTGCATACAAACTTTGTCTCAGATGTTAGCTATTAAATTTATGTCACTGACGTTTTTTTCATTAATTTTGGTATATAGTGTTAAGAAGGGGTTTACTTTAATTTTCTTCCATTTGAATATTCAGTTTTCTCAGTATCATTTGTTGAAAAGACTGTCCTTCTTCCATTGAATGGATCTGGCATCCTTACCAAAAATTATTTGGCTATGAATGTGAAGGTTTATGTCTAGACTTTCAATTTTGTTCCATTGGTCTTTGTGTCAATCTTTTTTTTTAAAGGTTTTATTTATTTGACAGAGAGAAAGACAGCCAGAGAGGGAACACAAGCAGGGGGAGTGGGAGAGGGAGAAACAGGCTTCCCGCAGAGCAGGGACCTGATGCGGGGCTTGATCCCAGGACTCTGGGATCATGACCTGAGCCGAAGGAAGACGCTTAACGACTGAGCCACCCAGGCGCCCCAGAAAGTAGATCCCAAAGTAGGAAAGAAAGGAGAACATATATATACAAAAATACCATACCATACAATACAATACAATACAATGAAAGGAAACCAAAAATAAAAAATATTTATGTATAATATATATACACATATATGTAATTCAAAAGAATAAAAAAAGAACTGAAAAAAAGAAAATGGCTGAAAATATAAAAGTGAAAGACTAAAGAATTTAAAAAAAACACACAAATGCTACATACTCTTTTTCCCCTAGAGCTGAAGCCTCGCAGTTCTCTCTGCTCAGGAAACTTGGTGGGAGCAGTTGTGTGTGCTGGTCTCCTGGGGAAGGGGCCTGTTGTGCTGACTGCCGGCAGGACTTGCCCTAGGAGAAAGGCTTGTCCAGGGCATGGGGATTCAGGGCTTACTTGTGAGAGTTCCCGGACTCCAGTAGGTGGCGGTGCTTTCCTCCCTAAAGTGTTTCAGCAGTGATGGGTGGGATGAAAATGGCACTGCCTCCTACTGGGTATTTACCCCAAAGATACATATGTAGGGATCCGAAGGGGTACATGTACCCCGATGTTTATAGCAGCAATGTCCACAATAGCCAAACTGGAAAGAGACAAGATGTCCATTGACAGATGAATGGATAAAGAAGAGGTGGTATATATATACAATGGAATATTATGCAGCCATCAAAAGGAATGAGATCTTGCCATTTGCAACGACGTGGATGGAACTGGAGAGTGTTATGCTGAGCGAAATAAGTCAATCAGAGAAAGACATGTTATCATATGACCTCACTGATATGAGGAATTCTTAATCTCAGGAAACAAACTGAGTGGTGGGGGGAGAGGGATGGGGTGGCTGGGTGATAGACATTGGGGAGGGTATGTGCTATGGTGAGTGCTGTGAATTGTGTAAGACTGTTGAATCACAGACCTGTACCTCTGAAACAAATAATACATTATATGTTTGAAGAAGAAGGAGGAGGGGGAAGAGGGGGAGGGGGAGGGGGAGGAGAAGAAGGAGAAGAAGAAGAAGAAGAAGATAGCAGGAGGGGAAGAATGAAGGGGAGGAAATCAAAGGGGAAGGCGAACCATGAGAGATGATGGACTCTGAGAAACAAACTGAGGCTTCTAGAGGGGAGGAGGTGGGGGGATGGGTTAGCCTGGTGATGGGTATTAAAGAGGGCACATTCTGCATGGAGCACTGGGTGTTATATGCAAACAATCATGGAACACTACATCAAAAACTAATGATGTAATGTATGGTGATTAACATAACATAATAAAAAAAAAGGCAGCTCATAAATAAATGTTGATGCATCTATAAAAAAAAAAAAGAAAGAAAGAAAATGGCACTGCCTCCCCTCTCTAGTCCCAGGGCTGAAAATTCCCAGCTCCCCACTCTTGAGGAAGCCCTCTCAGAAGAGCAATCAATCGCACTTGTATCCCCTGTTTTCTGTCAGAACTCTGTATACGTGGGAACTCAGGAACCTCCATTTATCTTGAGACCCTGGGGATCCTGCAACCACACTGTCCCACCTGAGATTTCACTCCCACTTCACCACCTGACCATCTTTAAGACAGGCACATCCCCACTATAGCAGACTTCTAAAAGTTCTGATTATGTGCTCTGATGCTTATAATACTTTGCAGTAGACTCCTTAAGCTGGTTCTCTCCCCTCCACCGTATTTTCCTATATATCATCCCAGATTCAAGTCTCCACACTCCCTACCTTCAAAAAAATGGTCACTTTTCTATTTGTAGAATGACTTGATAAATATCTAGCTGAATTGATAACTACCTCAATTCCAGGGACCAGAGGAACTTAGGGTCCCCTACACTTCTCTCTGCCTTAACTCTTCCCAAGATGATTAAGATTTTTATCCTTCATTTTGTTGATATGATGTATCATGTTCATTGATTTGTGAATATTGAACCACACTTATATCCCAGGAATAATCCACCTGATCATGGTGAATGACATTTTAATGTATTTTTAATGCAAAATACTCATTTGGTTGAAGATTTTTGTATCTATCTTCAACAGGGATATTGGCCTGTAGCCTTTTTGTGTGTGGTATCTTTGTCTGGTTTTGGTATCAGGATAATGCTGCCCTCATAGACTGTATCTGCAAGTTTTCCTTCCTGTTCTATTTTTAGGATAGCTTGAAAAGAATAGGTACTACCTATTCTTTAAATATTTCGTGGAATTCATCTTTGAATCCATCTGATCCTCGACTTTTAATTTTTGGTATTTTTGATTACTAATTCAATTTCACCAGTAGTAATCTCTGTTCAGATTTGCTCTTTCTTCCTGATTCAGTTTTGGGAGCTTATGTTTCTAAGAATCTATCCATTTCTTATAGGTTCTCCAATTTGTTGACATATAGCTTCTCACACCATTCTTTTTTGTTTAAAGATTTATTTATTTATTTATTTATTTATTTATTTATTTATTTATTTATTTATTATTTATTTATTGGAGAGAGAATGCACATGAGCGGCGGGAGGGGCATGGGGAAGGAACCCCCAAGCAGATTCCCCACTGAGCCCAGAATCCCATGCACTGGATGCACAACGCAGGGGGCTCAATCCCACAACCCATGAGATCATGACCTGAGACAAAACCAAGATTCGGATGCTTACCTGACTGAGCCACCCAGGCGGCCCTTCGTAGTATTCTTTTATAATCCTTTGTTTTTCTGTGGTCTCCATTGCTACTTCTCATTTCTTCCTGATTTTATTTATTTTGGTCATTTATCTTATTTTATTGATGAGTGTATAAGAGTTTATCAATTTTGTTTATCTTTTCAAGACCCAGCTCTTGGCTTCATTATTTTTTTCTATTCTTTTTTCATTTCTATGTCATTTGTTACTTTTTTTATTTTAAAAGGTCACTTTTTTAAGTTTTTAAAATGTATTTAGTTAGTTTGTTTGTTAATTATTTATAGTAGGCTCCACATCCAGCATGGAGCCCAACGTGGAGCTTGAACTTGACCCCTCTTGGGTCTTTAGCAAGACCTGAGCTAAAAATCAAGAGTTAGATACCTAACTGAATGAGCCACATTAAGTTTTTATTTGCATTCCAGATAGTTAACATGCAATATTATATTAGTTTCAGTTGTACAATATAGTGACTCAACACTTCCATACATCACCCTGTGCTCATCACAAGTGCTCTCCTTAATCCCCATCACCTAATTAATCCATTGCCCCACCTCCCCTCTGGTAACCATCAGTGTGTTTTTCGTAGTTAAGAGTCTGGTTCTGGTTTGTCTTTTGGATATTGAATTTTAGAAGTTCTTTATATATTTTGGATATCAACTCTATCCAATACGTCATTTGCAAATATCTTCTGCCGTTTGGTATGTTGCCTTTTACTTTGGGAGATTGTTTTCTTCACAGTGCAGAAGTTTTTTGGTTTTTTTGGGGGGGGTAGTTGTTTTGTTTTGTTTTGTTTTTTGAAATAGAGAGAGAGAGCGCACATGAGCAGGCAGGGGGTGGGAAGGAGCAGAGGGAAAGTATCTTACGCAGACACTTAACTGAGCATGGAGCTCGACAATACCTTGAGATCATGATGTGAGCTGAAATCAAGAACCAGATGTTTAACCAACTGAGCCACCTAGGTGTCCCTATGCAGAAGCTTTTTATTTTGATGTAATCCCAACAGTTTATTTTTGGTTTTGTCCCTTGGGTCAGGACACATATCTTGAAAGAAGTTGCTATGGCCGATATCAAAGAAGTTATTGCATGTGTTCTCTTCTGATATCTTTATGGTTTCAGGTCTCACACTTAGGTCTTTAATCCATTTTCAATTTATTTTGTGTATAGTGTAGGAAAGTGGTCCAGTTTCATTCTTCTGCATGTGGCTTTCCAGTTTCCCAGCACCATTTATTGAAGGGACTGTCTTTCCCATTGCATATTCTTTCCTGCTTTCTCAAAGATTAATTGACCATATAGTTGTGGATTTATTTCTGAGTTTTCTGTTTTGTTCCCTTGATCTATGTTTGCTTTTGTGCCCGTATCATACTGTCTTGATCTCTATAGCTTTTTAGTGTAACTTAAAGTCCAGAATTGTGATGCCTCCAGCTTTGCTTTTCTCTTTCAAGATTGCTTTGGCTATTTGCAGTCTTTTGTAGTTCCAAACAAATTTTAAGATTGTTCTGTGAAAAATCGTGTTGGTGTTTTGAAAGAGATTTCATTAAACATGTAGATTACTTTAGGTAGTATAGACATTTTAACAATATTTCTTCTTCCAATCCATGAACATGGAATTCTTTTCATTTCCTTGTGTTTTCTTCAGTTTCTTTCATCAGTTTTTACAGTTTTCAGAGTGCAGATCTTTCACCTCTTTGGCTAGGTTTATTCCTAGGTATGTTATAATTTTGAGTGCAACTGTATATGGGATTATTTTCTTATTTTCTCTTTCTGCTGCTTCATTATTGGTGTATAGAAATGCAACAGATTTCTGTACATTGATTTTGTATCCAGAGACTTAAGTGCATTTGTTTACCAGTTCTAGAAATTTTTTGGTGGCGTCTTTCAGGCTGTATATATATATATATACTGGAAACTGGAAAGCCACATGCAGAAGAATGAAACTGGACCACTTTCCTACACCATACAAGCAAGTAATGAAAGTTTGACTTCTTCCACACTGATTTGGGTTACTTTTATTTCTTTTTTTTTTTTTTTTTTTGTCTGATTGCTGACGCTAGGACTTCCAGTACTGTGTTAAATAGTAATGGTGAGAGTTGACATCTTTGTCTTGTTCCTCACCATAGAGGAAAAGCTTTCAGTATTTTCCCCATTGAGAAAGATACTGGTTGTGGGTCTTTCATAGGTGGCATTTATTATGTTGAGGTATATTTCCTTTAAACCTACTTTGTTGAGGGCTTTAACCAAGAAAGGATGTTGTACTTTGTCAAATGTTTTTTTCTGCATCTATTGACATGATCATATGGCTGTTATCCTTTCACTTTTTGATGTAATGTATCACCCTGATTAATTTGTGAATATTGAACCTCACTTGCAAGCCTGCAATAAATCCCACTTGATCATGGTGAGTAATTTTGTAATGTAATGTTAGATTCTGTTTGGTAGGATTTCGTGAGGATTTTTGGATCTGTGCTCATCAGAGATATGGGCCTATACTTCTCTTTTTTGTGGGTGTATCGTATATTTATCTGGTTTTGGAATCGGGTAGTACTGGCCTCACAGAATGAACTGGGAAGTTTTCCTTCCTTTCTTATTTTTTGGAATAGTTTAAAAGGAATAGCTGTTAACTATCCTTTAAATCTTTACTAGAATTCGCCTATGAAGCCATCTGGTCCCAGACTTTTGTTTATTTGGGACAGTTTTTATTATTGATTCAATTTCCTTGCTGGTTATAGGTCTGTTTAAGTTTTCTACTTCTTCCTGTTTCAGTTTTGGTAGTTTATATGTTTCTAGAAATTTATCCATTTCCTCTAGGTTGTCTAATTTATTGGCAAATACTTTTTTATAATATTCTCTTAAAATTGTATTTCTTTAGTGTTGGTTGTAATTTCTCCTCTCTCATTTGAGATTCTATTTGTTTGAGTCCTTTCTCTTTTTTTCTTTGTGAGTCTGGCTAGAGATTTACCAATTTTACTGATTTTTTTCAGAGAACCAGCTCCTGGTTTTATCGATCTGTTTTATTGTTTTCTTAGTTTCTATATCATTTATTTCTGCCCTAATCTTTATTTTATTGTTCCTTCTGCTGCTCTTAGGTTTTGTTCATTGTTCTTTTTCTAACTCTTTTAGGTGTAAGGTTAGGTTGTTTATTTGAGACTTTTCTTGCTTCTTGAGGTTTGCCTGTATTGCTATAGGACTGCCTTTGTGGCATCCCAAAGGTTTTGGACCAGTACATTTTCATTCTCATTTCTTTGATGTATTTTCTTTTCTTTTTTCTTTTTTTATTTCCTGGTTGATACATTTATATTTTAGTCTCCTGTTATTTAACCTCCATGTATTTGTGGTCTTTCCATATTTTTCCTTTTGGTTGCCTTTTAGTTTCATAGCATTGTGGTCAGAAAAGATGCAAGATATGATTTCAATCTTCTTAATTTGTTGAGGTTGTTTTTGTGACCTAACATGTGATCTATTCTAGAGATGTCCCACATGCACTTGAAAAGAATGTGAATATTGCTGTTTTAGGATGGAATGTTCTGAATATATATGGTAAGTACATCTGGTCCAGTGTGTCACACAAAGCCATCATTTCCTTGTTGATTTTCTGTTTAGATGATCTGTCCATTGGCATAAGTAGAATATTAATATCCCCTACTATTATTGAATTATTATTGATTTGTTTCTTCATGTTTATTACCTGCTTTACATATTTCGGTGTTCCCATATTGGGTGTATGAATATTTACAATTGTTATATCTTCTTGTTGGAATGTTCTCTTTATTATTATACAGGTCCTTCTTTGTCTCTTGTTACAGTCTTCGTTTCAAGGTCTACTTTGAGGGCGCCTGGGTGGCTCAGTCATTAAGCGTCTGCCTTCAGCTCAGGTCATGATCCCAGGCTCCTGGGGTCAAGCACCACGTTGGGCTCCTGCTCAGCGGGAAGCCTGCTTCTCCCTCTGCCTGACACTCCCCTCCTTGTGCGTGCTCTCTCTGTCAAATAAATAAATAAAATCTTTTAAAAAAAATTAAGTCTACTCTGTCTGATATAAGTGTTGCTACTCCAGCTTTCTTTGACATCCATTTGCATGATAGATGTTTCTCTGTCCCCTCACTTTCAATCTGCAGATGTCTTTAGGTCCAAAATGAATTTCTTGTAAGCAGGGTACAGATGACTTTTTGTTTTTTAATCCATTCCATCATCATATGTCTTTTGATTGGAACATTTAGTCCATTTACATTCAAAGTAATTATTGATAGATACCTACTTTTTGTCATTTTATTATTTGTTTTGTGTTTGGTTCTGAAGATTTTCTCTGATCCTTTCTTATCCTTCTCTCTTTCATGTTTTGTTGATTTTCTTTATATATTTGGCTCTTTGTCATTATTATTTTCATGTTTATTAGTGATTTTGATATATGGTTACCATTAGGTTTGTATGTAACCTCTAGTGCATCTAGCAGTCTATATTAGGCTGAATGTCATTTAAGTCTGACCCCATTCTCTTCTCCTCCCTCCCTACTTAGATATATAGTGTCATATTTTACATCTTTTTATTTTGTGAACTCCTTGACTGAAATTTTACAGATATACTTATTTTTACTGCTTTTGTGTTTCCTATCTTCATACTGTCACTTTTAGTCTCCCATTTTCACTCAAGGAATCCCCTTTAATATGTCTTGCAGGTCTGGTTTAGTAGTCACAAACTCCTTTAGTTTTTCTTAGTCTGGGAAACCGTTCATCTCTCCTTCTAATCTGAATAACAGCCTTGATGGATAGAGTATTCTTGGCTGTAGATTTTTTCCTTTCAGCACTTTGAATACATCAGGCCACTCTCTTCTGGCTTGCAACATTTCTGTTGATAAATATCCACCTAGCCTTATGAGTGAGTCTTCCCTTGTAAGTTAGGGACTTCTTCTGTCTTCCTGCTTTCAGGATTTTTTATCACCACATTTTATAAATTTAACTACAATATGCCTTAGTGTTGGCCTGCTTTTGTTGATTTTGATGGGACTTCTCTGTGCCTCATGGATATGCACATTTGTTTCCTTAAGAAAGTTTTCAACTATTAGTTCCTCAAATAAATTTTCTGTCCACTGTTCTCTCTCTTCCTCTTGTGGGACTCCTACAATGTGACTGTTACTACATTTGATGGAGTCACTGAGTTCCTTAATCTAATCTAGTTTTGTATATTTCTTTTTCTCTCTTTCATTCAGCTAGATTATCTTCCACTACTCTGTCTTCTAGGTCACTAATTTGTTCCTCTGCTTTCTCCAGCCTGCTGTTCATTGCCTCAAGTGTGTTTCTAATCTCATTTATTGCATTCTCCCTATCTAATTCCCTTTTATCTCTGTGTTAAGAGTCTCAGTAATGGGGCGCCTGGATGGCTCAGTTGGTTAAGCAACTGCCTTCAATTCAGGTCATGGTCCCAGGGTCCTGGGATCGAGACCCTCATCGACTCCCTGCTCCGCGGGAAGCCTGCTTCTCCCCCTCCCACTCCCCCTGCTTGTGTTCCCTCTCTCGCTGTCTCTCTCTCTGTGTCAAATAAATAAATAAAATCCTTAAAAAAAAAAAAAAGAGTCTCAGTAATGTCTTCCACTCTTTTCTCAAGTACTCTGTTATTGTTTTACATACTTCATGAGGCACACTACTTATATTTGTTTTGCTTAGATCTCTTGCTGTGGTCTTGCCCTGTTCTTTCTTTTGGGATAAATTTTTCTGTCTTCTTATTTTATCTAGTCTCTATTCCTGTTTCTCTGTGAGGAAGGTCAGCTATGTCTTGTTCTTGAGGGTAAGGGCTTTATGAAGAAGAGATCCTGGGTAGTGTACCCTGATCCCCAGGCCTAGTGCTTCTCAGTGTGTCTCCAGTGTGTGCTATGTGGGCTCTGTTGTTTCGTCCTGGCTGCTTTATCCTTCAGGCCACTTGTCCACTAGGTTCTCCTTGCCTGCAGGGAGCAATGTTTGGCATGTAGCCTGAATGTGGCATATTTTAATTTGCTGTTCTCTGGTCTATTTGTGAAATGAGACCTGTCACTGCCATCAGAACAAAGGCTCCACAAACCTCTTAGGTTGGGATGTAGGTTGTGAGCATGGGGTTGGGCCATTCTGGATATGGGGCAGAAGGCATTGTGTTAAGGCAAGCATGACCAGGAAAGGCAGTTCCAACAGATCATGGGGGGCGGAGCTTCCTGTTAGCAAGTTAGGTAGTGAGTGCTAGCACAGAATGGTTCCTCCAGGTGGCCCTGTGATTATGCTGAGGGGTGTGGGAGGGGAATGGTACCAGCAAATTCCTTTATTCTCTGTGAATGCTGCCTCTCTGTGACATGCTCCAAGGTGACCAAATAATCTCCCCACTGTATGCCCCAGGCACTCTTCAGATCACTATTTCCACACTGCCTGTCCATTGGTTGGTTGCCTGTTTTTTGTCAAATAGCCTAGTGCCTTATGATATTGAGGTGTGTACCCTCTATTCCTATACTCTGAAGAGTTTTGATCAAGAAAGAATGCTGTACTTTGTCAAATGCTTTTTCTGCATCTATTGATTGGATCATATGGTCTTGTTCTTTCTTTTATTAGTGTATTGTATCACATTGATTGATTCACGGATGTTGAACGAAACTTGCAGCCCAGGGATAAATCCCACTTGTTTGTGGTGAATAATCCTTTTAATGTACTGTTGGATCCTATTGACTAGTATTCTGGTGAGAATTTTTGCATCCATGTTCATCAAGGATATTGGTCTGTAATTCTCCTTTTTGATGGGGTCTTTGTCTGGTTTTGGGATCAAGGTAATGGTGGCCTCATAAAATGAGTTTGGAAGTTTTCCTTCCATTTCTATTTTTTGGAACAGTTTCAGAAGAATAGGTATTGATTCTTCTTTAAATGTTTGGTAGAATTCCCCTGGGAAGCCATCTGGCCCTGAAAAATACAAACAATTTTAAGCATGTAATGAGTAACCATATGGCAGCAAATTAGATAATCTGGAAGAAATGGATGCATTCCTCAAGATGTATAAACTACCAAAACTGAACCAGGAAGAAATAGAAAACCTGAACAGAGCTATAACCACTAAGGAAATTGAAGCAGTAATCAAAAATCTCGCTCAAACAAAAGCCCAAGAGACTCATTTTAGACCTAAAGACACCTGCAGACTGAAAGTGAGGGGATGGAGAAATATTTATCATGCAAATGGATGTCAGGAGAAAGCTGGAGTAGCAATACTTATACAAACTGGACTTTTTTGTTCTTTTGTTTTTATCCTGCTTTGGTCTCTAGGTAGTTCTACCTTATAATCCAGCAATTGCACTACTAGGTATTTACCCAAAGGATACAAAAATACTGATTAAAATGGATACTGATGAATGGCTAAAGAAGATGTGGTGTATATACACAATGGAATATTACTTAGCCATAAAAAGATTGAAATCTTGCCATTTGCAAATACTTAGATAGAGCTAATAATTATTGTTAGTGAAATAAGTCAGTCATAGAAAGGCAATACCATATGATTTCATTCATGTGCAATACAAAAAACAAAACAATAAACACAGGGAGGGAAAAAAAAAAAAAGAAGGCAACCAAGAAAGAGACTCTTAACTATGGAGAACACACTGATGGTGAATAGATGGGTAGCAGAAGGGTAAACGGGTGACGGGTCTTAAGGAGGATACTTGTCATGAGGACTGGGTAATGTATGTAAGTGATTAATCACTAAATTCTGCACCTGAAACTAATATTACATTGTATGTTAACTAATTTAAATAAAAATTTATAAAGGAAAAAGAAATAAACAATGAATAAAACAATAATTAATTAATTAATCTGAAACTGCACCTTAAAAATTTTGTTGTAACATCTGATGTTTAAAAAACAACACAAATGTAAATGATAACATTTACCTATAACAAATAAGGAGTTTTGGGGCTCCTGGGTGGCTCAGTCATTAAGTGTCTGCCTTCAGCTCAGGTCATGATCCCAGAGTCCTGGGGTCAGGCCCCACATCGGGCTCCTTGCTCAGCGGGAAGTCTGCTTCTGCCTCTCTCACTCCCCCTGCTTGTGTTCTTTCTCTCACTGTGTCTCTCTCTATCAAATAAATAAAATCTTTAAAAAAAAAAAAATAAGGAGTTTTAAAAGTCAGGTATTGTAAAGAATATGTAAAGTATTTTAAAGAATATATTGGGGCACATGGGTGGCTCAGTTGGTTAAGCATCTGCCTTCAGCCCGGGGTCCTGGGATCGAGTCCCAAGTCGGGCGCACTGCTTAGCAGGGAGTCTACTTCTCCCTCTGCCCGTCACCCCACTCATGCTCTCTTGCTCTCTCTCATTCTCTTTGTCTCTCTCTCAAATAAATAAATAAATAAATTTTTTTAATTGCTGAAAGAAAAAATCCTGCAACTTAGAATGCTCTTCAGGCAAAGTGCTTCTTCAGAATTGATAGAGACATAGTCTCACAGACAAAAAAAAAAATGTGGAAAGAGTTTATCACCAGTACACCAGCCATTAAAAAAATGTTAAAGGAAAAATTTCAAGTGAAAAGTCATAATCTAAAAGAAGAAAATTATAAAAGGAAAAAAATTCACTTGTAAAAGCAAACCTGTAGTACTCAAGGTAGTAGGTCAATCACTTATAAAGCTAGTAGGAAAGTTAAAAGACAGAAGTAGCAAAATGAATTATATTTACAATAATTAATTAAGGGGCACACAAATTAATAAGATAAAATATGACATTATATACATAAAAGATGGAAAACAATGAAAATGTAGCTTTAAGAATGACCATCAATTTAATATAGACTACTAAATATTTACTATGTTACATATAAACCACAATGTAACCACAAAAAAAAAATTATAATAGAGACACAAAAAAGAAAGGCAATCCAGGTATAATAATAGATAAAAATGAAAAGGAATCCAAGCATAATACTAAAGAAAACCATAAAATCACAATGAGACAGAGAAAGAGATGAAAGGAACAGACAAGAACTAAAAAAACAACCAGAAAGAAAAATTAACAAAATGGAAAAAAGGTACATACATATCAATATTTACTTTAAATATTTTACAGTCAAAAGATATATGAATAAAATTACTTAATTACAATATTACTTACTTACAATATTACTTTAAATATTTTACAGTCAAAAGATATATGAATAAAAATACAAGACCCATCTATATGCTATCTACAAGAGACTCATTGCAAACCTAAAGACATATACAAAATAAAAGTGAGGGCAAAGAAAATAAAATATTCCATGTAAATAAAGGCAAAAAAAAGTGGGGCAGCAATATTTATATCAGACATTATACTTTAAAAGAAAGACTAACGGGTTAAGCATCTGCCTTTAGCTCAGGTCATGATCTCAGGGTCTTGGGATAAAGTCCAGCGTCGGGCTCCCTGCTCAGTGTGGAGTCTGCTTCTCCCTCTCCCCTGCCTCTCCCCCACCCCCAACTCCTGTTTATGCTCTCTCACTCTCTCTCTGTGTCAAATAAATTTTTTTTTAAATCTTTAAAAGAAAGACTAACAAAAAACAAAAAATGGCATTATATAATGATAAATGGATCAATCCAAGAAAACTGTAGCAATTATAAATAATTATGCACCCAGCATAGGACCACCTAAGTAGATAAAGCAAATGTTAACACATATAAAGGAAAAAATTGATTGCAACACAATAGTAGTAAAGGCCTTTAACATCCGCTTACATCAATGGATAGATCATTCAGAAGAGAATCAGAAAGGGAACTGTCTTTGAAGACCACGTTAGGCCAAATAGACTTAACAGATATACACAGAACATTCCAACCAAAACCAGCAGAATACACATCTTTTCAAGTGCACATGAACATTTTCCAGGATACATAACGTGGCAAAACACAAAAGATGTCTCAATAAATTTAAGAATATTGAAATCATAGCAAGAATCCCTTCCAACCAATCAATTGCAAGAAAGAACACTGGAAAAAACACAGCTAAAAAAACATGCTACTAAACAACCAATGAGTCAAGAAGAAATGAAAGAGAAAATTTAAAAATACCTTGAGACAAATGAAAATGGAAAAACAATGGTTCAAAATCTTTGGGACACAACAAAAGCTGCTCTGAGATGGATGGGTATAGCAACACAGGCCTAACTCTAAAAGCAAGAAACATCTAAGATAAACAATCTAAACTTCCACCTCAATGAATGAGAGAGAGAGAGAAACATGAGAGAAAGAAAACCACAAAATGAGTAAAGTGAAGAAAAGAGTAAAAATCAGAGCAGACATAAATGTAATCAAGGCTAAAAAAAAAAAAAGAAAGAAAAGAAAAGAAAAAATTATTGAAAGGAAGAACCGGGTGGGGGTGGACAGAGTGCCTGGGTGGCTCAGTCAGTTAAGCATCTGCCTTTGGGTCAGGTCATGATCCCACTCCTGGGATCAAGCCCCATACTGAGAGCCTCACTTCAGACTCCCTGCTCCATGGGAAGTCTGCTGCTCCCTCTCCTTCTGCCTCCCCCCTTGCTCATGCTCTCTCTCTTTCTCTCAAATAAATAAAATCTTAAAAAAAAAAAAAGAACTGGTTATTTTTTTAAAGATTTTATTTATTTGCCAAAGAAAGAGAGAGCACAAGCAAGGGAAGTGGCAGAGGGAGAAGCAGATTCCCCGCTGAGCAGGGAACCCAATGCGAGACTCAATCCCAGGACCCCGAGACCATGACCTGAGCTGAAGGCAGATGCTTAACTGACTGAACCACCCAGGCTCCCCAAGATCTGGCTCTTTAAAAAGACAAAATTTTTATACCTTCAGCCAGACTCATTAAGAAAAAAGAAAGACGTTGGGTGCCAACATAGCTCAGTAGGTTGGGTGTCTGACTCTTGATTTTGGCTCTGGTCATGATCTCAAAATTGTGCAATCTAGCTCTGTGTCGGGCTTGCACATAGTAGGGATGTTCCTTGAGATTCCTTCCTCTGCCTTTCCCCCACTGGTGTTCTCTCTCTCTCTCTTTCTGTAAAATAAATAAATAAATCTTTAAAAGAAAAAAGACAGGGACACCTGGGTGGTTCAGTCAGTTAAGTGTCTGCCTTTGGCTCAGTCCATGATCACTGGGGGGCCTGGGTTTAAGCCCCACATCAGGCTTCTTGCTCAATGGGGAAAGGAAAGAAAGAAAGAGACATAGAGAGAAGAAGAAGAAAAAAGAAAGAAAGAAAGAAGAAGAAAGAAAGAAAGGGAGGAAGAAAGGGAGGAAGGGAGGAAAGAGGGGAGAGGGGAAGAAAGAAAGGAAGGGAGAGAGAGAGAAAAAGAAAGAAAGAGGGGAAGAAAGAGAGAGGAAGAAGAAAGAAAGAAAGAAAAGAAAGAAAGAAAGGAAGAAAAGAAAGAAGAAAGAAAGAAAGAAGAAAGAAAGAAAGAAAGAGAAAGAAGAAAGAGAAAGAAGAAAGAGAAAGAAAGAGAAAGAAAGAAAGAAAGAAAGAAAGAAAGAAAGAAAGAAAGAAAGAAAGAAAGAAAAGAAAGAAGAAAGAAAGAAAGAAAGGGAAGAAAGAGAGAGAGTGAGGGGGGGAGGAAAGAAAGGAGGGAGGAAGGAAGACAAAGGACTCAAAATCTGAAATAAAAGAGAAATTACAAAAACACACACACACAGAAATACGAAGGATCATGAGAGATTACAAGAAAAATTTATACACAACAAAGTGAATAACCTAGGAGAAAGAGATAAATTCCTAAAAACGTACAATTTTCCAAGAGTGATTCAGGAATAAATAGAAAATCTGAACAGACCAATTACTACTAACAAAATTGAATCTATAATCAAAAAACTCCAGAAAGCAAAACTCGAGGACTAGATGGTTTCACAGGTAAATCACATCAATTTATTTAAAGTAGAGTTAATGCCTATCCCTTTACAAACTATTCCAGAAATCAAAGAGGAAGGAAAGCTCCAAACTCATTCAATGAGGTAAGCATTATCTTGATACCAAAACCAAACAAGCAAACAAAATTTACAGACAAATGTTCCCAATGAACATAGATGCAAAAATTCTCAGCAAAATATTAGCAATTCAACAATACATGGAAAAAATATTAGCCATAGTAAATTGAGATTTATTCCATGGATGCAAATATAATTCAACATTCACAAACCAATCAACATGATTGCCACGTTAACAGAATAAACAATAAAAATTGTGATTATCTCAATACATGCAGAAAATGTGCTTGACAAAATGCAACTTCCTTTCAACAACAAAGTGATATATAATTCCACACAATAAAAGCCATATAAAAGCGAACATCATACTCAATGAAGAACTGAAAAGTGAAAAGCTGAAACCTTTTCTTCTTAGATCAGATATAAGGCAAAAAAAGTCCACTCACCACTTTTATTGAATATAGTCCTGGAAATCACACCCCAATTGGTAACAAAAATGTAAAATTGTCACTATTTGCAGATGACATTTTACTACATATAAAAAGCCCTAAAGTCTTCACGAAAAAAACTGTTAGAACTAATACATGAAAGGGGTGAAGTTGCAGGATACAAAATTAATATACAGAAATCTATTGCATTTTTATACACTAATAGTGAGCTATCAGAAAGAGAAATTAAGAAAAGTTTCTGTTTACAATTCCATCAAAAAGATTAAATACCTAGGAGTAAATTTCACCAGAGGTGAAGACCTTTACACTAAAAACTCTAAGACTTTGATAAAGGAAATTGAAGATAACACACCCCCCAAAATGGAAAGATATACCATGCATAAGGACTTGAAGAATTAATACTGTTAAAATGTTTATATTACCCAAAGCAGTGCACAGATTTAATTCAATCCCTAGCAAAATACAGACAGTATTTTTCAGAAAACTAGAATATAAATCTAAAATTTGTGTGGAACTACAAAAGGCCGCAAACAGCCAAAGCAATATTGAGAAAGAAGAACAAGTTCTATCACAATTCTAGATTTCACACTATAATGCAAAGTTATAGTAATCAAACAATATGGCATTGGCATAAAAAAGATACACAGACCAGTGAAACAGATAAGAAGCCCAGAAATAAAGATGCACTTAGATGGTCAATTAATCTATAACAAAGGAGGCAAGAACAAACAGCGGCGGGCTGCCTGTGTGGCACAGTTGGTTAAGTGTCTAACTCTTAGTTTTGGTTGTAATCTCAGGGTCATGAGACTGAGCCCTGTACTGGGCTCCACACATCTCAGCATGGAGTCTGCTTGAGATTCTCTCCCCTTGTCTTCTGCTCTTCCTACTCATGTTCTCTCTTTCTCTAAAATAAATAAGTCTTAAAAAATAAGAATGTACAATGGTGGAAAGGACAGTCACTTCAGTAAATGGTGTTAGGAAAACTGGACAGGTACATGCAAAAGAAAAACACCATGGAGGTTTATACACAAAAATAAATTCAAAATGGACTAAAGACCTAAATGTAGAACCTGAAAGCATTAAACTTCTAAAAGAAAACATAGTCAATAAATTCTTGGAAGTCATCCTTAGTAATATTTTCTTGGCTCTGGATCCTCAGGCAAAGGCACAAAATCAAAGACAAACAATTGGGCCTACATCGAAGTAGAATACTTCTACACAGTGAACCAAACCATCAACAAAAGGGAAGGACAACCTTCTGAATGGAAAAAGATATTTGCAAATGATATATCCATTCAGGGGTTAATACCCAAAATATTTCAGAACTCATACAACTCAACACCAAAACACCCCCACCAATCCAATTAAAAACTGGGCAGAGGACATGAAAAGACACTCTTCCAAAGAAAACATACAAAGGGCCAAAAGATGTGTGAAAAGATGTTCTACACCACTAATCATCAGGGAAATTCAAATCAAAACCACAAGAAGATATTACCTCACACAATTCAAAATGGTAGTATCAAAAAGATAAGAAAAAACAAGTGTTGATGATAATGCCAAAAAAAGGGAAAGGAACCTCATACACTATCGGGAATATAAATTAGGACAGCCACCATGGAAAATGTTATGGAAGTTTATCAAAAAATTAAAAAGAGAAATACCATAAATTCAGTAATTCCACTTCTGGGCATTTACCTAAAGGAAATGAAAACACTAATTCAAAAAGATAAATGCATCCCTAAGTGTCCACTGATAGATAGATGAATAGAGAAGATGTTGTATATACATACAATGGAATACTACTCAGCCATAATAAAAGATAATATTTTCTCATTAACAACAACATGGATAGACCTAGAGGTTATTCTGCTAAATGGAAAATGATAGAGAAAGACATACTTTATGATTTCATTCACAGGTGGAAGTTATAAACTAAACAAACAAGCAAAAACAGAAAAAGACTCAGATATAGAGAACAAACTGGCAGTTGTTAGAGGAGGTCAGGTGAAATATGAGCAAAAAGGATAAAAGGGAGTAAGAGGTACAAACTTCCAGGTATAAAATAATTCACAGACATGAAAAGTACAGCATAGCAAATAGAGTCAATAATATTGTAATAACTTTGTTTAGTAACAGATTGAAACTGCTGTAATCATTGTGAGCATGTTGTAATGTGTACAAATGTCAAATAACTATGTTGTATACCTGAGTCTAATATAATACTGTATGTCAACCATAATTAAATTAAAAAAATTTTAAAGATAACTGTGGATATTTTGATAGGGATTGTATTCATCTTAGATTGCTTTAAGTAGTCTGGACATTTTAACATTAGTTTTGCCAATACATGAGCATGAAGTATCTTTCCATTTCTTTATGTCATTTTTAATTTTTTCCACCAGTAAAAATTTTATAGTTTTTGTTTTAAGGATTTTATTTATTTATTTATTTGACAAGTTGACAGAGCACGAGCAGGGGGAGCATGAGCAGGGGGAGTTGGAGAGGGAGAAGCAGACTCCCCACTGAGCAGGGAGCCCGATGCAGGACTCCATCCCAGGAGTAGGATCATGACCTGAGCCAAAGGCAGATGCTTAACTGACTGAGCCACCCAGGCACCCCTACTTTTTGGAGTATAGGTCTTTTACCTCCTTTGTTTATTCCTAGGTATTTTATTATTTTTGGTGTAATTATAAATTAATTTGTTTTCTTAATTTCTCTCCCTGATAGTTCATTATTAGTGTATAGAAATGCAACAGATATCTGTGTATTAAGTTTGTTTCCTGCAAATTTACTGAACTCATTTATTAGTTGTAGTAGTATTCTGGGTTTTATATTAGTGTCAATTTCTTCCTTTTTGTCTGCTAAAAGATGTGTATTTAAGTGCTCCTAGTTGGGTGCACAGATGTTTACAATTGTTGTTACCTTGTTTGGATTGTTCCTTCTATTATTATGTAGTGTCCTTATTTGTGTCTTGTTACAGTCTTTGTTTTTAAAAGTCTGTTTTGGGGGATGCCTGGGTGGCTCAGTCGTTGGGCATCTGCCTTCAGCTCAGGTCATGATCTCAGGGTCCTGGGATCGAGTCCTGCATCAGGTTCCTTGTTCAGTGGTTGAGAAACCTCTGTGTATTCTGACTGCTATTCCTCCTGCTTGTGCTCACACTGTCTCGTTCTCTCTCTTTCTGACAAATAAATTAAATGTTTAAAAAATAAAAATTAAAAATTAAAATCTGTTTTGTCTGATATAAGCATTGCTACCCCTGCTTTTATTTTCACTTCCATTTCATGGTAAATGTTTTTCAATACCTTCACTTTCAATCTCCCTGTGCCTTTTGGTCTGAAATAAGCCTCTTGTAGGCAATACATAGATGGGTCTTGGTTTTCTATCTATTTGGTCACCCTATGTCTTTTTATTAGAGAATTAATCCACTTGTGTGGAGCCACAAAAGATCCAAATAGCCAAAGCAATCTTGAGAAAGAAGAACAAAATGGGAGATACTATAATCCCAGATTTTAAGATATACTACACAGCTGTAGTCATCAAAACAGCATGGTACTGGCACAAAATAAGACACTTGGATCAACAGAACAGAATAGAGAGCCCAGAAATAAATCCAAAATTACATGGTCAACCAATGCTCAACAAAGCAGGAATGAATATCCAACAGGAAAAAGACCATCTCTTCAACAAATAGTTTTGGGAAAACTGGTCAGCTACATGCAGAAGAATGAAAATGGACTACCTCATAACACCATACACAAAAAGAAATTCAAAATGGATTAAAAACCTAAATATGCGACTTGAAACCATAAAAATCCTAGGGGAAAATGGGCGGTAATTCCTTTGACATCAGCCATAGAAATATGTTTCTAAATATGTTTCCTTAGGCAAGGGAGACAAAAGCAAAAATAAACTATTGGGACTGTGCCAAAATAAAAAGGCTTTCACAGGAAGAAAAACCATTAACAAAAATAAGTGAATTTCCAGAATGGAAGAAGATATTTGCAAATTATACATCTCATAAGGGGTTAATATCTAATATACACTGGCTGCTGCCCATAAACCATATTCCTTGATAGCCTAATTGGGATGTCCACAACGACCTTTGTGCATGGTTTCAAGAGGACAGTAACAAACAAAGAAATAGTTATAATCTGGGTATTACACCAGAGTTCAGTTCAGTGGAAGCAGACAAAAACACCTATTTCCTAGTTTTTCCCTGAAAGAGATGTATTTTCATACTTCTGAAGCTGCTGCCTGCATTGACCATAGCCAAACTATGGAAACAGCCCAAATGTCCATCCACAGCTGAATGGAATATTGCTCAGCCATCAAAAAGAATGGAATCCTACCATTTGCAAGACGTGGGTGGAACTAGAGAGTATTATGCTAAGCAAAATAAGTCAGTCAGAGAAAGATAAATACCATATGATCCACTCATATGGGGAATTTAAGAAACAAAATGAACATAGGGGAACTGAAAAAAGAGAAAGAGAGAGAGAGGAACGCAAACCATAAGAGACTCTTAACGATAGAAAGCATACCAAGGGAAGGGGGAAAGATGGCAGAGGAGTAGGGGACCCTATTTCAACTGGTCCCGGAATTGAGCTGGATATCCACCAGACCACTCTGAGCACCCACGAAATCAGCCTGAAATGTAAGAAGATGTGGATCTCTACAAACAGAATATCGCAGGTGGTTGGTTTTGAGGTACAAAGTGGGGAGCCGTGATTCTGCAGGCAGATATCGGAGGAAAAACGACAACAGGAGGATGCCAGGCCATGGGGATCATACACCACCGGTGAGTGACAGCCTCGTGCATGCTGCAGACAGGGCACAGACTCGCAGACCAGTAGGGTGGCGGGGAAAGGACTTTAGGGCAGCCCCCGGGGCAGAAACCTGGAGCGGCGGGGTGGTGCCTGCGAACTGCACCCCCCAGGAAGGAAACCCAGAGCAGCGGGGTCCTGCACGCGAACTGGGAGCAGCTGTCAGTTTTAGAAGCACAAAGGGCAGAGACGTGCACCGACCTGGAGGCAGGACTGGGAACCCTGTGGAGGGGCGCACAGCCCAGGATGCTGCAGTTTATAGCAGCACGGACAGAAATGGAGACAGTGTGGACTGAAGAGCTCACTGAAGAACAGACTGCGATCTCTCTGCTCTGAGGCAGAGGGTTGGAAATGGTCTCTTCTGCTCTGACTCGCGGAAGAGACGGGGAAAGCCACCAGAGAACAAAAGCCCCCAAAACTGATTCCTGCTGAGCCCATCCCCTGCCACAGGGGGGCAGGGCAATACCGCCCAAACAGGGTTGCCTGAGTAACAGCGTGGCAGGCCCCTCCCACAGAAGACAGGCTGGGAAAACAAGAGGCCAGAAATCCTAAAGTCCCAAGAAAACAGGTGCATCTTGTTTAGGTTCTGGTCAATAATTTGGACTCTATACATTCCCTCAAACACCCATCAACAGAATGACTAGGAGGAGGAGCCCCAAAATAGAAAAGACTCAGATTATGACTTATGGTGCTGATTTACAAATGGATGCAGATATAACCAAGAAGTCAGAGATGGAACTCAGGCTAGCAATTGTGAAAACAATGGCTAGAATGGAGAAATCAATTAATGGCAACATAGAGTCTCTAAGGGCAGAAATAAAAGGGGAATTGGCAGAACTTAAAAATACTATCAATGAGATCCAATCCAATCTAGATAATCTAACAGCTAGGGTAACTGAGACAGAAGAGAGAATAAGCGACCTGGAAGACAATATAATAGATAAAAAGGGAAAAACAACTCAGAATCCATGAAAATAGAATCAGAGAAATAAGTGACACCATGAGGCGTTCCAATGTCAGAATCATTGGAATCCCGGAGGGAGTGGAGAGAGAGAGGACTAGAAGATGTATTTGAGCAAATCGTAGCTGAGAACTTCCCTAACCTGGGGAATGAAACAAACATTCGAGTCCTAGAGGCAGAGAGGACCCCTCCTAAAATCAAGGAAAACAGGCCAACACCCGGCATGTAATAGTAAAACCTGCAAATCTTAGAACCAAGGAAACCATCTTAAGGGCAATTAGGGGGAAGAAATTCCTTACGTACAGAGGGAGGAACATCAGAATAATGTCAGACCTATCCACAGGGACCTGGCAAGCCAGAAAGGCCTGGAAACACATTCAGGGTACTAAATGAGAAGAACATGCAGCCAAGAATACTTTATCCAGCAAGGCTTTCATTTAGAATGGATGGAGAGATTCAGAGCTTCCACGACCGGCAGAAACTGAAAGAATATGTGACCACTAAGCCAGCCCTGCAAGAAATATTAGGGGGGGTTCTATAAAAGAAGAAAGACCACAGGAGTGATATACAACAGAAATTTATAGGAACAATCTATAAAAACAACGTTTCACAGGCAACATGATGACAATTAATTCATATTTTCAATAATCACTCTCAATGTGAATGGCCTAAATACTCCCATAAAGAGGCACAGGGTTGCAGATTGGATAAAAAGACAGGACCCATCCATATGCTGTCTACAAGAGACTCATTTTGAACCTAAAGATACATCCAGACTGAAAGTGAAGGGATGGAGATCCATCTTCCATGCCAGCGGACCTCAAAAGAAAGCTGGGGTAGCAATTCTTATATCAGACACATTAGATTTTAAACTAAAGTCTGTAATAAGAGACACAGAAGGAAATTATATCATTCCTAAAGGGTCTATCCAACAAGAAGATCTAACAATTGTAAATATCTATGCCCCCAACATGGGAGCAGCCATCTACATAAGCCAACTGTTAACCAAAATAAAGAGTCATATTGATAACAATACGTTAATTGTAGGAGACCTCAATACTCCACACTCAGCAATGGACAGATCATCTAAGCAGAAAATCAACAAGGAAACAAGAGCTTTGAATGACACATTGGACCAGATGGACCTCACAGATATTTACAGAACATTCCACCCTAAAAGAGCAGAATATTCATTCTTCTCGAGCGCACATCAAACTTTCTCCAGAATAGACCACATACTGGGTCACAAATCAGGTCTCAACCAATACCAAAAGATTGAGATTATTCCCTGCATATATTCTCAGACCACAATGCTCTAAAACTGGAACTCAATCACAAGAAAAAATTTGGCAGAAATTCAAACACTTGGAAGCTAAAGACCACTCTGCTCAAGAATGTTTGGGTCAACCAGGAAATCAAAGAAGAACTTAAACAATTCATGGAAATCAATGAGAACGAAAACACATCGGTCCAAAACCTATGGGATACTGCAAAGGCGTTCCTAAGGGGTAATACATAGCCATCCAAGCCTCACTCAAAAAAATAGAAAAATCCCAAATTCACCAACTAACTCTTCACCTTAAAGAACTAGAGAAAAAGCAAACGATGCCTAAGCCACGCATTAGAAGAGAAATAATTAAAATTAGAGCAGAAATCAATGAATTAGAAATCAGAAACACAGTAGATCAGATCAACAAAACTAGAAGTTGGTTCTTTGAAAGAATTAATAAGATCAATAAACCACTGGCCAGACTTATCCAAAAGAAAAGAGAAAGGACCCAAATTAATAACATTATGAATGAAAGGGGAGAGATCACAACTAACACCAAAGAAATAGTAACAATTATTAGAAATTATTATCAACAACTTTATGCCAATAAGCTGAGCAACCTGGATGAAATGGAGGCCTTCCTGGAAACCTATAAGCCACCAAGACTGAATCAGGAAGAAATTGACAACCTGAATAGGCCAATAACCAGTAACGAGATTGAAGCAGTGATCAAAAACCTCCTAAAAAACATGAGTCCAGGGGCGCCTGGGTGGCTCAGTCAGTTAAGCGACTGCCTTCGGCTCAGGTCATGATCCTGGAGTCCTGGGATCGAGTCCCGCATCGGGCTCCCTGCTCGGCAGGGAGTCTGCTTCTCCCTCTGACCCTCCCCCTCTCATGCTCTCTGTCTCCCATTCTCTCTCTCAGATAAATAAATAAAACCTTAAAAAAAAAAAAAAAAGATTTAAAAAACATGAGTCCAGGGCCTGATGGATTCCCTGGAGAATTCTACTAAACATTCAAAGAAGAAATAATACCTATTCTCCTGAAGCTGTTTCAAAAAATAGAAACAGAAGGAAAACTTCCAAACTCATTCTATGAGGCCAGCATTACCTTAATCCCCCAACCAGGCAAAGACCCCAGCAAAAAGAATTTCAGACGGATATCCCTGATGAATATGGATTCCAAAATTCTCAACAAAATCCTAGGTAATAAGATCCAACAATACTTTACAAGGATCATCCACCACAACCAAGTGGGATTTATCCCCGGGATGCAAGAGTGGTTCAATATTCACAAATCAATCAATGTGATAGAACACATTAATAAGAGGAGGGAGAAGAACCATATGGTCCTCTCAATTGATGCAGAAAAAGCATTTGACAAAATACAACATCCTTTCCTGATTAAAACTCTCCAGAGTATAGGGATAGAGGGAACAGTCCTCAAGTTCATAAAATCCATCTATGAAAAACCCACAGCGAATATCATCCTCAATGGAGAAAAGCTGAGAGCCTTTCCCTTAAGATCAGGAACACGTCAAGGATGCCCACTCTCGCCACTATTGTTCAACATAGTACTAGAAGTCCTAACAACAGCAATCAGACAACAAAAAGAAATAAAAGGTATTCAAATTGGCAAAGAAGAAGTCAAACTCTCTCTTTTCGCAGACGATATGATACTGTATGTGGAAAACCCAAAAGACTCCACCCCCAAATTACTAGAACTCATCTAGCAATTCAGTAATGTGGCAGGATACAAAACCAATGCACAGAAATCAGTTGCTTTCTTATACACTAACAATGCAACGGTAGAAAGAGAAATTAGAGAAATGATTCCATTTACAATAGCACCAAAAACCATAAGATACCTCAGAATAAACCTAGCCAAAGAGGTAAAGGATCTATACTCTAGGAACTACAGAACACTCATGAAAGAAATTGAAGAAGACACAAAAAGATGGAAAAATATTCCATGCTCATGGATCGGAAGAATAAACATTGTTAAAATGTCTATGCTACCCAGAGCAATCTATACCTTCAATGCCATTCCAATCAAAATTCCAATGACATTTTTCAAAGTGCTGGAACAAACAATCCTAAAATTTGTATGGGATCAGAAAAGACCCTGAATCGCCAAGGAAATATTGAAAAAGAAAACTAAAGCTGGGGGCATCACGGTGCCTGATTTCAAGCTATATTACAAAGCTGTGATTGCCAAGACAGCATGGTACTGGACAAAAACAGACATATAGACCAATGGAACAGAATAGAGAACCCAGATATGGACCCTCAACTCTATGGTCAAATAATCTTTGACAAAGCAGGAAAAAACATGCCATGGAAAAAAGACAGTCTCTTCAATAAATGGTGCTGGGAAAATTGGACAGCCACGTGCAGAAAAATGAAACTCAACCATTCTCTTAACACCATTCACAAAGATAAACTCAAAGTGGATGAAAGACCTCAATGTGAGACAGGAATGCATCAAAATCCTAAAGGAGAACATTGGCAGTAACCTCTTTGACATCATCCACAGCAACTTCTTTCAAGATACATCTCCAAAAGCTAGTGAAACAAAAGCAAAAATGAACTTTTGGGACTTCATCAAGATAAAAAGCTTCTGCACAGCAAAGGAAACAGTCAACAAAATGAAGAGGCAACCCACAGAATGGGAGAAGATATTTGCAAATGACAGTACAGATAAAGGGCTGGTATCCAAGATCTATAAAGAACTTCTGAAACTCAACACCCAAAAAACAAATAATCAAGTCAAAAAGTGGGCAGAAGTTATGAAAAGACACTTCTCTGAAGAAGACATACAAATGGCTAACAGACACATGAAAAAATGTTCATCATCATTAGCCGTCAGGGAAATCCAAACCAAAACCACATTGAGATACCACCTTACACAGTTAGAATGGCAACAATGGACAGGGAAAGAAACAACAAATGTTGGAGGGGTTGTGGAGAAAGGGGAACCCTCTTACACTGTTGGTGGGAATGCAAGTTGGGACAGCCACTTTGGAAAACAGTGTGGAGGTTCCTCAAAAATTTAAAAATAGAGTTACCCTATAACCCAGTCATTGCACTCCTGGGTATTTACCCCAAAGACACAGATGTAGTGAAAAGAAGGGCCATATGCACCCCAATGTTCATAGCAGCAATGTCCTCAATAGCCAAACTGTGGAAAGATCCAAGATGCCCTTCAACAGATGAATGGATAAAGAAGTATGGTCCATATATACAATGGAATATTATTCAGCCATCAGAAAGGATGAATACCCAACTTTTACATCAACATGGATGGGACTGGAAGAGATTATGCTAAGTGAAATAAGTCAAGCAGAGAAAGTCAATTATCACATGGTTTCACTTATTTGTGGAACATAAGGAATAACATGGAGGACATTAGGAGAGCAAGGGGAAAATGGGGGTGGGGGGAATTGGAGGGAGAGATGAACCATGAGAGACTATGGACCTGAGAAACAAACAGGGTTTTAGAGGGGAGGGGGGAGGGGGGATTGATTAGCCTGGTGATGGGTATTAAGGAGGGCACATACTGCATGGAGCACTAGGTGTTATATGAAAACAATGAATCATAGATCACCACATCAAAAACTAATGATGGGGGCACCTGGGTGGCTCAGTTGGTTAAGCGACTGCCTTTGGCTCAGGTCATGATCCTGGAGTCCAGGATCAAGTCCCACATCGGGCTCCCTGCTCAGCAGGGAGTCTGCTTCTCCCTCTGACCCTCCTTCCTCTCATGCTCTCTCTCTATTATTCTCTCTCTCAATAAATAAAAATCTTTAAAAAAAAAAAAAAAAAACTAATGATGTATTGTATGGTGACTAACATAACATAATAAAATTCAAAAAAAAAAAACCAAACATACCAAGGGTTGATGAAGGGCCTGGGTGGGGGGATGGCCTAGGTGAGTGATGGGTATTAAAGAGGGCACTTGTTCGGTTGAGCACTGAGTGTTGCATGTAAGTGATGAATCACTAAATTCACTTCGGAAGGAAGGAAAGAAGGAAGGAAGGAAGGAAGGGAAGGAGGGAGGGAGGAAGGGAGGGTGGGAGGGAGGAAGGAAGGCAAGAAGGACAAACAAATCCAGCTGAACGCAGAATTAGCAGAAGGATGAGAGGAGTAAAAAAAAAAAATACTGTGTGGGGGTTTTTTTAAATTTTTTTAAAATTAACCTATATTTAATGCTAACTAACTAGACAGGATATTAAAAAGTTCATGTTACTTTGGAAAGAAAAAAAAAAGCTGCTGCCTGAAGGTCTCAGTTTCAATCAACAACCAAATGCCAAATCAGAGGAGAATAATACATTTATCTCCAACATTAGATCACTACTTTAAGAGTGTGAGAGGTAGCTGTTTTATCTAATACATAGAAATGTATAGAATGCAGAGAAACACAGAAATGCTTACAGCCAAAATGAAGAGTCAAGGAGTTCCAAATGAAAGAACATAAAACCTCAGAAAAAGACCTAAATGAAATGGAGATAAATGATAAATGTAAAATTCCCCAAAACAGTCATAAAGATGCTCACATCAGAAGAGCAAAGCAGGAACAAAGTAAGAACCTCAAAAAAGAGATTTCTAAAACTCTGTGACATGAACGGTTTGTGACAGCAAAAACAAAGAGGGGAATAAAAATATAGAGGTTGAGAATATATTCAAACTTAAATACTTATAAACTGAAAATAGAATGTCACAAATATAAATTGTTACATGTAAGCTTCATGGTAAGATGAAACCAAGACCCACAGTAGATATACAAAAGATTAAAAAAAAAAAGTCTAAGCAAACCACAACAGAAAATCATCAAATCTGAAAAGAGCAAGAGAAAAAACAGAGAAAACAGAACAGCAGGAAAAACAATGAATAAAATAGAAATAAGTACATACCTGTCAATAATTACTTTAAAAGTAAAAGGACGAAATTCTCCAATTAAAGGCATATAGTAGCTAAGTGATTTTTAAAAAGACCTATCTATATGCTGCTTATAAGACATTCACTTTAAGTTTAAGGACACACACAGGGGCCAGTAGAGCATGTGACTCTTGACCTTGGGGTTGTGAGTTCAAGGCCCACATTGGGTATAGAGATTACTTAATAAAACCTTTTTTTTTTTAAAGGACACACACAGAAAGTAAAGACAAGGGAAAAAATTATTCTATGTAAATGAAAACAAACAAAAAGAGCTGAAATTGCTATACTTATCTAACAAAACAAAGATTGTAATAAGGGAAAAGGACAGGACATAACGATAAAAAGGCCAATCCAGGGGCCCCTGGGTGGCTCAGTCAGTTAAGCATTGGACTCTTGATTTCAATTCAGGTCATGATCTCAGGGTCCTGCAATCCAGCCCCACAATCCAGTCCTGCAATCCAGCTCCTGCTCAGTCTGGAGTCTACTTGGGGTTTTCTTTCCCTCTGTCCCTCCTCACATTTGCACTCTCTTTCTCCTTCTCTCAAATAAATAAATAAAATCTTTTTTTAAAAAACACAATCCAACAAGAGAATATAAAAATCATAAATATTTATGTGCCCAATATAGGAGCACCTAAATAGATAAAGCAAATACTAACAGACCTAAGCAAGAAATAGAAATACAGAAATAGTACTGGAGTTCAATACCCCAATTACATTAGTTGATAAATCATCCAGACACAAAATCAGTATGGAGAAATTGCATAAATGACACATGAGACCAAATGGACTTAAGAGACATTGATAGAGCACAATACACATTTTTCTTTTTTTTTTCTTTTTTTTTTTTTAAGATTTGATTCATTTATTCATGAGAGACAGAGAGACAGAGACAGAGGCAGAGACAGAGGGAGAAGCAGGCTCCCCAAGGAGCAGGGAGCCCAATGCGGGACTCGATCCCAGGATCCCGGGATCATGACCTGAGCCAAAAGCAGACGCTTAACCATCTGAGCCACCCAGGTGCCCAATACACATTTTTCTTAAGCACACATGAAATATTTTCCAGGAATGGTGACATGTGAGGCCACAGACACATTTTTAAGAATTTTAAAAGTTTGAAATAATATCAAGTATATTTTCAATACACAATAGCATGAAACTAAAAATCAAGTAAGTGAAGAAAACTAAAAATCACAAATAAATGGAGATTCTAAAACATGTTACTACCCCTATGTTTATTGCAGCAGTATTTACAATAGCCAAGACATGGAAGCAAATTAAATGTCCAGCAATACATGAATGAATTAAAATGTGGTATCTATACACAATGAAATATTGCTCAGACATAAAAAAGAATGAGTCTTTACCATTTGCCAAAACAGGTATAGACTTCAATGGTAAAATACTAAGTGAAAAAAGTCAGAGAAAGACAAATATCATATAATTTATATGTAGAATGTAAAAATTAAAACAGATTAAGAAACAAACAACAGGGGGCGCCTGGGTGGCTCAGTTGGTTAAGCGACTACCTTCGGCTCAGGTCATGATCCTGGAGTCCTGGAATCGAGTCCCGCATCAGGCTCCCTGCTTAGCAGGGAGTCTGCTTCTCCCTCTGACCCTCTTCCCTCTCATGCTCTCTGTCTCTCATTCTCTCTCTCGCAAATAAATAAAATCTTAAAAAAAAAAAAAAAAGAAACAAACAACAGGGAAAAACGAAACAGATTTATAAATATAGAGAATAAATGTGGTTTTCAGAGGGATGGAAGGACAGACCAAAATATGTCAAGGGAAGTAAGAAGTACAAAGTCCAGTTATAAAGTAAATAAATCACAGAGACAAAAAGTTCCATACAGAGAATAATCTATAATATTGTGTATAATATATATGCATATAGTTATATATACTGTCTGTAACAGTCTATAATACTGTAACAAATTTGTATGGTGACAAATGGTAATTACATTTATTCTGTTGAGCACTTCATGATGTATATATAAATGTTAAGTCACTATGTTGTACATCTGAAACTAATAGAATATATGGCAACTATACTTCTGTTAAAAATGAATAATGTTTTAAAAATAAAAAAAATCAAAAAATTTTAAATGCTACTGAACAATTAATTGTTCAAAGAAGAAATCAAAAGAAAACTGTTAAGTATCGTGAAAGAGGGACTCCTGCATGGCTCAGTCGGTTAAGCATGTGCCTTCGGCTCAGGTCATGGTCCCAGGGTCCTGGGATCGAGCCCCACATCAGGATCCCTGCTCAGCGGAAGCCTGCTTCTCCCTCTCCCTCTGCCTCTCCCCCTTCTTGTGTGTTCTCTCTCTCTGTCAAATAAATAAAATCTAAATAAATAAATAAATAAATAAATAAATAATATCCTAAGGGAAATGAAAGTGGAAATACAACATTTAAGTTCTAATAGAGAAGTTCAAAGTGCTAAATGTCTCTATTAAAGAAACAAAGATCTCAAATGAATAATTTAACTGTACACTTCATACACTACAAAAGGAAGAAATGAATCCCAAAATTAGTAGGAAAAATACAATAAAGATCAGAAAAAAAATTAGGGAAATAAAGACTTAAAATACATTTTAAAAGAAAGTACAGACATAAATTCATTTTTGCACTTCACAGGTACTACATTTTTTATAGTTGAAGGTTTGTGTCAAGCTTGCCTTGGGCAAGTCCATTGATGATATTTTTCCAAAACGATTTGCTCATTTTGTGTATCTGGGCCCCATTTTCATAATCCTCACAATATTTAAAATACTTTCATTATTGTTATATTTGTTATCGTGATTTGTGATTATTGATTTATGATGCTACTGTTACGATCATTTTAGAGTACCACAGACCATCCCTATATAAAAGAGCAAACTTAATAAATATTGTATGTCCTGATGGATTCACTAAATGACAGGAGCAAACTTAATAAATATTGTATGTTCTGACTGATTCACTAAATGACAGGCCATTCCCCCATTTTTCTCCCTCTCCTTAGTCCTCCCTATACCCTGAGACACAAGAATATTGAAATCAGGCCCATTAATAACCCTACAATAGCCTCTAAGTGTTCATGAGAGGAAGAGTCACACATTTCTCTTTTAATCGAAAGCTACAAAGCATTAAGCTTAGTGAAGAAGGCATGTCAAAGTCATGATAGGCCAAAAGCTAGGCCTTTTGCATCAAACAACTAAGTTGTAAATGCAACAGGAAAAACTGTGACCAAACCCAATTTTATCTGCCCAGAACATGGCAAAACAATCACTGAGACATGGAATATGCAGCAAGAAAAAGGTTTATTTGAGTGGCAGCCAAATGAGGACATGGGAGGGCAAGTTTCAAATTTACCTCCTTGAAGGAGGAGAGTCAAAAAATTTAAAGGTAAATGAAAAGGTCTAGGTAAAAAGTAGCAGCTGTGCTTGTTAGTCACATTAACCTTTGGTGACCAGTTCAAATCCCCACTGTCTTTTGATCATTCCTATTCTTGAGGGAATTGGGTCAATGACTCCTGTAATTACTTCCTGCTGAAATGGGGCAAAGATTGAGGTTAGAGGAATCTTTCTGCACTCATTTAGAAGTGTCCTTTAGTTCCAGGTTGAAAGCCAACATTCTGCATTACCTAGATTTTGCACTTTTTTTAAAAAGATTTTATTTATTTATTTGACAGAGAGAGACACAGTGAGAGAGGGAATACAAGCAGGGGGAGTGGGAGAGGGAGAAGCAGGCTTCCCGCGGAGCAGGGAGCCCGATGTGGGGCTCAATCCCAAGACCCTGGGATCATGACCTGAGCCGAAGGCAGACGCTTAACGACTGAGCCACCCAGGCACCCCTAGATTTTGCACTTTGATACAATTCCCTACTATGACTCCTGTGAGATACTCCGAAGGCATGAAGACCATAGAAAAAGTTTTGTATATAACATTTCATAGGAGCTTAAACCAAGACTACTTGTAAGGGCCACTCTTAACCTGCAACAGGGTGCCTGGCAAGGCTTTGTCTCAAGTAATGTTAGTTTCTTGACATATCTTTGCCAAAGTTCATTTTTTTTCTGTTTTCCAGTTGGTGGGGGTTTCTAGAAAGTATGTAATTTTTATGGAATGCCCAAGGCATTGGACGCTGCTTGTGTGACTTTTGCCACAAATGCTCATTCACAATTGTTAGCAGCAGCTAGCAGCAAATCTAGGAATTATTTCACTTAAAAGTGTTTTGACGCTTCTGAGGTCTTCTCTGAATGGCATGGAAAACCTTCAACAAACTTGTAAAGATGCCTACAAATACTAACAAATATTGAGAATTACCTGTTGTTTTGGCATCATGGTGAAGTCTACCTGGTCAGGACCCAGTCTTGGAATTGTTTTTAGAAGAAATGTGAAATGTCACATTGTTTAACAGTTCTTTGAAGATTGGGATCCACAATATACTTCTGGATTCATTGTAGAGTAGTATCTTATTCATAATGTGTGCTTTGGTGAATATGGTTAAGTATTTCTTCCATAAGATGTTATATTTCCGACTGGCTCTAGTGTCATCACAGTGTCCAAATCCCCATTCCATATGAGATCTTGGAAATGTTGGGGTCGATATTTAATTAAATCTATGTCTGATACTAAAGTCATTATAGAGAGTTTTAGAGTCTTTGTACAGGCTGCCAGTTTGGCAGCCAGGTCTGCCCAATTGTTCCCTTAGGCAGTCAGTCTAATTTCTCATGTCCTCAGTAGTGGAGAGTAGCTGATGAGTCACCATTGCCTCCAGGTCTTTGTTGTCTTTTATCCATAAAACTGTTTCTATCCATGAACATCTCAATCTGGATTTTCCAATGACAGATCCATCAAATCAGGATGGCTGCAATAAACTTGTTCAGTTATTTGTATGTCTCTGGTGATCTTTCTGAGCAGCCCATACAAATGTCATACATGCAGTTAGTCTAAGCATGGCCACTGTGGCAGCTTCTCTAAAGTTTACCTCAAGCCTTTGAGCTTCACCCTGCAGGGCTTCAGGAAAAAGGGCAGTTTTGTTTCTCAATGATCCCATGTCAAGAGAATGAGAGAAAAATGGAAACCTGTTTGAAGAGTCAGAGCCAGATTTTGAAGAAACCAGAACAATTCAGGATACAGTCCAATTTTAGAGGCAAACAACAAACACTCAAAGACAATTAATATCTAATATTTAATCTGGTATCTACAAAGGTGTGTTACTGAAAAATTTCTCTCTAAAATAACCCTCATTTCCACCAAAGATAGCCAAATTACAATGAATTTATTCATAAAATAAGTCCAATGTTAACAAACTTGGCCCAATTATTTACATAAGGACAGCATTCTTTTTTAAGACTTTTATTTATTTATTTGAGAGAGAGAGAGCACAAGCAGGGCAGAGAAGAGCAAAGGGAGAGGGAGAAGCAGGTTCCCCACTGAGCAGGGAGCCCGACGTGGGGCTCGATCCCGACCCTGGAACCATGACCTGAGCCGAAGGCAGATGCTTAACCACCTGAGCCACCCAGGTGCCCCAGCACAACATTAATAGTAATTGACCATATAGGTCTTTTTTTTTTTTTTAATCTGCCTTACTGGAACTTTTCATAAGGAATTTCAAATTGAACTTTTAACAGCCTCTTGAGAATAAGAAGTCAAGCAAAATACTTGCCATCAGACTTCACCTGCAATACATAGATTTGGGTGTATTCCTCTTCACAATGTCCCCAAAATATTCTAGGTTTCCTGAACCTGGCAGGAAGTAACCTTCTTTACTCACCTGATGAAGGAGCTGGGTCTGCTAGGAAGGTACCAGTCTGATTTTTCCAAAGGGCTTTATTGTCTCTAGAAAGTCAAGTTTAGTTCCTTAAAGCTGTCTGGTCAAATCTGAGTCTATGCATGTCTCTCACAAATATGACATTCCAGTCAAAGCCTTTGTAATATAACCAAGTTTCCAAATGTGTCTTTTCATAAGGAGACCAGATTCATATTAAAATTATGCAAATAAATTTATGCCATGAAAATATAAGAATACTCACTGAGAGTTTCTGAATTCTGGAGGGATCAGGCAAGGAGAAAAAAAATGTTTCATATTTGTTTACAAAGGAATAATTTAACAAATTTCTGAGTCATAGCTTTAAATCTGGAAAAGCAAATATTAAAGGATCGCCCATATTTCAAACCAAAAGTGTATTTAAATGCAGTTTTCTCACAGTATGCAGGTTCCTCAAAAAGTTGAAAATAGAGCTACCATATGATCCAGCAATTGCACTACTGGGTATTTACCCCAAAGATACAAAAGTAGGGATCCGAAGGGGTACGTGCACCCCGATGTTTATAGCAGCAATGTCCACAATAGCCAAACTGTGGAAAGAGCCAAGATGTCCATCGACAGATGAATGGATAAAGAAGAGGTGGTATATATATATACAATGGAATATTATGCAGCCATCAAAAGGAATGAGATCTTGCCATATGCAATGACGTGGATGGAACTGGAGGGTATTATGCTGAGCAAAATAAGTCAAAAAGACAAAGACATGTATCATATGACCTCACTGATATGAGGAATTCTTAATCTCAGGAAACAAACTGAGGGTTGCTGGAGTGGGGGTGAGGTGGGAGGGATGGGGTGACTGGGTGATAGACACTGGGGAGGGTATATGCTCTACTAAGCGCTGTGAATTGTGCAAGACTGTTGAATCTCAGATCTGTACCTCTGAAACAAATAATGTAATATATGTTAAGAAAAAAAAAAGAAGAAGAAGAAGAAGATAGCAGGAGGGGAAGAATGAAGGGGGGGAAATTGGAGGGGTAGACGAACCATGAGAGACGATGGACTCTGAAAAACAAACTGAGGGTTCTAGAGTGGAGGGGGTTGGGAGAATGGGTTAGCCTGGTGATGGGTTTTGAGGAGGGCACGTTCTGCATGGAGCACTGGGTGTTATGCACAAGCAATGAATCATGGAACACTACATCTAAAACTAATGATGTAATGTATGGGGATTAACATAACAATAAAAAAATAATAATAATAAATAAAAAATAAATGCAGTTTTCTCATTGGTTCCAGAAATTCTTTCTCATTTTAGTTTTATAATCCTAAAGATACAAGAAACCTGTTTTTATCATTACAATGCAGTTGGCAAGAAATTCTGTGACACACAAGACTTCAATAATTAGAATTACAAGTGATGGCGGTATACCAGGTAATTCAAAAACTTAAGAATTGTATACAATCTCTAAAGGAGTTATAACACTCAACCATATAATATAACTGAAGAAGGTTTATCATCACTTATTTGACAGCATTTCTTATGTAATTTGACATACTAAAAAAACAAGCCTATTAGTCAAAAAGACTTCATTTGAAAGTTGAATTTGGGGAACTTTTTCTGAAATATCAGTAGGTTTTAAAGCACATTCCTAAAGAAGATTACAGATTATTAGAAAATTCAATAATTATCTACTTAGCCAAGGTGGCAATAAGAACTTCTAAAGGGAAATGCAGAGGATTATGTAATTACTAGCAAAACTCTTTTAATACTGAGAAGATTGAACTATAAGTAATCATAGACTTACTAAAGATAAAAGATAGAAACTTTTTTAAGCAAATTAAAGAAAAACCATTGTTTACGATTTTGATGAAAAATGTAAGAAAACTGTCATTTCAACAGAGAGAAAAAAACAAACTCCAACTTTATACTTATTACTTCTGATATCAGAACTCATTTATTCCAACAAAATTAATTTTTTTAATTCATTTCTTCCTTTTTCCTTCCTATTATCTCCCATATTGATATATATTTATTGAGATAAAGACATCTAAAGTGCTCCATAGATGTGAGTTCTTGTGGTAGGTACTGTGATATGCTGACTAGAATTTCTATCAGAAATAAAGGACTTCCAGCTGTAGGAATGCTGGCAGCTATCCTCAACTCTCAGAGTCTATCAGGTGGTCACATCCAATGACTATTATAAAAGTCCAGCCCTTTTGTCCCAATTTAGGATGGTTCTGAAGGATAATCCAACTTTTAGAACTCCTGGGAGAATCAGTTAAGGCTTCTGCTGATGTTGTATCACTGCTCAACTTCTGCCTGATCTTGCTCTCTTACCTTCCCTTTCTCCCCGAGGCGTTGATCACTCCCTATTAGACTTTTTTAACATACTGATCTCCATCATCTTGTCAATCTAAACCACACAAAAGCTTTCTTTCCAAGGATTCCCTTGTCACAAGCCTTCTATAATTTTCCTTTTTACATTCAGATTTTGTCTTAAGTTTTCCCTCTTTAAATAACCAGACTCACTGTCTTTGCACACAGAGTTGTTTCCTTAATTATCTTCAGTAGTTTTAATTACATTTATTAAAATTATTTATAATTGTTATAGAAGTGTTCAATCATTATATTGTACACCTGAAACTAATGTTACCCTGTATGTTAACTAACTAGAATTTAAATAAAAACTTTTTCAAAAGTATTCACATTTGTTTATTTGTTCTTAGATTACCCATAAAATTTCACAAGGCAGTAGACAAAGTCCTAAGTTTTGTTTTTTCTTTCCTGAAAATTTTGCAGTGGAAATAACATGAACTTATTTGGCTTTCCATCAACACAAGCACAATAAGTTTTACATTTAATGGTAATTGATCATTCTAAATAATGCCCATTTCTTACATGCCTTTAAACCAACTAACAGAGCTCTTTCACAAATGAATTTTAACAATACCATTGGAAGGTCAAGAAAATATCTCACACTTAAAATATGCATGGGCACACATGCACACAAATACAAAAACAAGAAGCAAACAAAATCTTTAAGGCACAATTTCCAAATATCTCCCTTTTATAAAACAATCTAGGGCGCCTGGGTGACTCAGTTGGTTGAGCGACTGCCTTCAGCTCAGGTCATGATCCTGGAGTCCTGGGATCGAGTCCCGCATCGGGCTCCCTGCTCGGCAGGGGGTCTGCTTCTCCCTCTGACCCTCTTCCCTCTCGTGCTCTCTGTCTCTCATTCTCTCTCTCTCAAATAAATAAATAAAATCTTTAAAAAAAAAATCTAATTACAACATGTATTATAAATTATGGATCTTTTGATTGGTCATTTTCCCTAGGTGTCTAATGAATATTGTAGTCAAGCAGCATTGCAAAAATAAACAAACAAATTAATTAATTAAATCTGCCCAATTTTGGAGAATACTGCCCAAAGGGCTATATATGGGAATCAAATTTTCATTTCCAACCTCCCAACTAGAACACAGATAGTTTTACTCAAAGATACCAAAGCTCCAACAACAAACAAATCACATGAAGTGAAGGGTACCTCTGTAAGCATTGGTTCCTCTCCAAAAGTCACATTTTCACCAAATGAACCAAAAGCTTCCTAGTCAGCCTTTTCATTTCTTTTTTTCTAAGATTTTATTTATTATTTGTTTGTTTGTTTTGTTTGTTTGTTTGAGAGAGAGTGCATGCAAGCAGGGGGACAGCAAAGGGAGAGGGACAAGCAGACTCTGCACTGAGTGTGGAGCCTGAAAGGGGGCTCAATTCCAGGACCCTGAGATCATGACATGAGCAAAAACTATGAGCCAGATGCTTAACTGGCCGAGTCACCCAGCTAACCCTTTCTTTTTTTTTTTTTCCCTAAGATTTTATTTATTTATTTGTCAGAGAGAGAGCGCATAAGCAGGGGGAGCGGCAGGCAGAGGGAGAAGCAGGCTCCCCGGTGAGCAGGGAGGCTGGATCCCAGGACCCTGAGGTCATGACCTGAGCTGAAGGCAGACACAATTGACCAAACCACCCAGGTGCCCCACCCTAGCCCTTTCTTAATCAAGCAAGGAAAGGCTAAGAGAACAAAAACCCTGTATTTGGTTGCCTCCACCAAAAAAACTGCTAGAATGGATTAAATGAATTCAGTAAGGTCACAGGGATACAAAATCAATATACAGAAATCCAATGCATTTCTATACAATAATTATGAAACAGAAGCAAACTAATAACAAAGAGAAACTAAGAGAACAATTTAATTTACAATTAACACCATAAAAAATAAAATAACTAGCCATAAACTTAAAGGAGGGGAATAATAGTAATCAGGGAGGATAAACAATTCCAAAAATATGGTAAAGGAGCCTATATTGTCATTATTATTTAAGTCCCCCTAACATTTCTTTGAAGCTTCAATTTACTTGTTCCTTTGGCCTATGGAAACTTCCTAATTTCAGTACTTTCTTAAGCCCCAGTCCTTAATTAAACCATACTGGTTCAAAACCACAAAACTAGCTAGCCAGAAAATGTTAGTCTTGTAAAAGTTTTCAATATTATCATTGTAACAAAGTACAAACAACAACAAATTAACAGCCAGCTTCTAAAGCCAATCTTCTAACGTCTTCCATTATGGACATTGTCTTCTACCTAGAATTTCCATAGACTCTTGGCTTCTAAACAAACCAGCAACAGAGGTCTAATATTACGTACCCTCAAATTACATTTCCTGAAGCTTCCAAAGCCATTATTTGAAAAATTATCCTAAAATGTCTGGAGTCATTTTTGGTTGTCACACTGAAGAAGGGGTTCTACTGGTAGAATACAGAGATGCTGCTAAACATCCTACAATGTATAGGGCAATCTTTTACCACCAAGAATTATCTGGCCCAGCATGTCAATAGAGCCAAAATTTAGAATCCTTGCCTTATATCCTTTGGGCCCAAGTTTCTAATACATAGTTTCATGTTAAACACTTTTAGAGACATCATAGATAGAAAGATTTAAAGGTTTTTAATACTCATCTTTCTATATAAGAGTTCCTTGGTACTTGAGATTCCTGGCTGGCTCAGTGGTAGAACATGCAACTCTTGATCTTGGGGTTGTGAGTTCAAGTCCATACCGGGGTTAGAGATTACTTAAAAAAAAATTTTTTTTAAGTAAAAAAATAGGAGCACCTGGGTAGCTCAGTTGGTTAAGCATCTGCCTTTGGCTCAGGTCATGATCCCAGGGTCCTAGGATCAAGTCTTGTGTCGGGCTCCCTGCTCTGTGGGGAGCCTGCTTCTTCCTCTCCCTCTGCCTGCTGCTCCCCCTGTTTGTGTGCTCACGTTCTCTCTCTGTCAAATAAATAAATAAATCCTAAAAAAAAAAGTTCCATGGTAATCTAAAAAAGAAAAACAAATTTCATTAAACATATACCTTCATCAAAATATAAAAATATTCTTTAGTTTGATTTTACTAAACACCTTAATAAAAATTAGGCAAGCAATTAATTTACCAATATACCATTTTTTTGTAATGGCTAATTATAACATATAGGAGTAAGAGTAATACCATGATTAGTAATAAAGGAGTACAGGAACTGAAATGACTAACAGATTAGAAGAAAGAAGCAAGAACTAAAGTGATGATGGTTGCACAACATTGCAATATACTTAAACCTCTGAATTGGACACTTAGAAGGGGTTAAAACAGATGTGGAAAAGAAAATACGGGGCCAAAATGGCATAGGCCATTGACTTGACTTAGGCAAGTCACCAAACTAGGGCTTAATATATGATAAAATTACAGTTTCAACCTCCCCCAGAAATGTAGTCTTCACTGGTGAGTCAGGAACTTTCTAGTAAGCATTCAATAAGGTAATCTATCACATGGGCCCTCTTCATCCCCGAATGAAAATGAAGTGATCCTCCAATAAAATACCTTGTCTTTACCCCTAATAAAAGCTGAGTTGCCTGGAATACTCCTTTCTTTTCTTTTGCTAGTGACTAATAATCCCCCAGCACAGACACACACACACACACACACACACACACACTTCTTCCTATAAAACTTTCCATTTTGTACAAATCCTTGGCTCCCTCCTACTTGCTGGTTGCAATGCTGCCCAATTCATGAATTACTTAATAAAGCCAATTAGATCTTTAAATTTACTGTTGAATTTTTGTCCTTTAACAGAGCAAATTTTGTTATGTATTTTACCATTTTTAAAAATTATACCAAAACCACATTGATCATTGTCAATGCGTGAACTGTACTGTATGTGTATTATATATTGGCAGAATTGTTGTGATTATCCATTAACTACTTTCTGCCTGTAATCTTTGGAGAACCTGAAAACATAATTTTTAATTCATCATTTTCTTTTTTTAAAGATTTTATTTATTTGTTTGACAGAGACAGAGCATGAGCAGGTGGAGGGGCACAGTGAGAGGAAGAAGCAGACTTGCCGCTGAGCAAGGAGCCCTATGCGGGGCTCGATCCCAGGACCCTGAGATCATGACCTGAGCCAAAGGCAGATGCTTAACCTACTGAGCCACCTGGGAGCCCCTAATTCATCGTTTTCTATAGGGTTAAAATATATGTGGAGTTGTAAGGATAAAACTATAGACACCAGTTAGGAGATGGTACAAAAAAAAAAAAAAACAAATGAAGGTGGTATGAGAGTGGTGCTATTCTGGATAAATTTTAAATTCAGAATTAATAGGATTTACTGATGGAATGAATAGAATGTAAATAAGAGTTAGTAGTAACTCCAAAGATTTTAGACTGGGCAGTAATGGGAAGAATGTAGTCATGAGATAGAAAAGACTAAATGAGTAGAGGGTGAAAGTAGGTAAGAAATCAAAAATTAGACTCTAGACTGTGTGCATTGATATGCCCAATTAAATATTTATATCTAAATATGATAAATATGCATTTCAGGGGAAAGATCTGCCCTGAAAATATACGTGAATCTTAGGTTATGTTATGGTGTTGATCAGACTACTTAAGGCAATGAAGCAGGTATCTCTGCTCATAATCCAAATTCTAAAATAGTAACAAAACAAAACTGCATACATATACAGACCTTGAACAATACACATTTGAATTGCAAAGGTCCAGTTATATGCATGTTTTTAAAGGAGGGGCGCCTGGCTGGCTGAGTCGGTTAAGTGTGACCCTTGGTTTAGACTCAGGTCATGATCTCAGGGTCGTAAAAAGAGCCCCATGTTGGGTTCCACACTGGGTATGGAGTGTGCTTGAAATTCTCTCCCTCTCCTCTGCCACACACCACCCTCCACCCTCCCCAGATAAGGAAAGGGTTAACATCTAGGCGGGGAGAGGTAGGGGGCCCCTGGCTGGGCTCTGAAACTATTGCTGACAGGCAGAAGTGCTAAGCCAGAGGGAGCAAGAGATAAGGAAACAGGCCACCTGGTCCCAGGTGTGAGGGAGTATTTTTCTTTGGTTGCTACAGTGTCACAGTGTATCACAGAAAACAGCCAAACCTCAAACAATTAAGTCATTAAGGATGTTATCAGTAGTTTGTACTCAAACCAAGACGCACAAGAGTCTAGGCACAAGCTTCCTGCTCAGTTCTCAATAGAAGACCGCCAGTAGGGGCGCCTGGGTGGCTCAGTCGTTAAGCGTCTGCCTTTGGCTCAGGTCATGATCCCGGGGTCCTGAGATCGAGCCCCGCATCGGGCTCCCCGCTCTGTGGGAAGCTTGCTTCTCCCTCTTCCACTCCCCCTGCTTGTGTTCTGTCTCTCACTCTTGCTGTCTCTCTGTAAATAAATAAATAAAATCTTAAAAAAAAAAAAATCGCCAATGACAACCCTCGGTGGCAACCCATTCAAGACCCCTCTCACTCTAGAAAGCTTCTTTTTTGTTTTATTTTATTTTATTTTTATTTATTTGAGAGAGACAGAGATAGTGAGAGAGAGCTCAAGCATGAAGGAGGGGGAGAAGCAGACACCCCGCGGAGCAGGGAGCCCGATGCGGGGCTCGATCCCAGGACCCTGGGATCATGACCTGAGCCGAAGGCAGACGCTTAAAGTCTGAGCCACCCACGCACCCTTAGAGAGCTTCTTCTTTTCTTTCTTTCTTTCTCACCTTCACTTAATGAACTTTCACTTCACTTCACCCTTTTGTGTCTGTGAGATTCATTCTTCCACTCAGTGAGATGAGAACACTGCAATCCTGTGTGTGTACTCACTTGCTCTCTAAAATAAATAAATGAAGGGGTGCCTGGGTTGTTCAGTTGTTAAGCGTCTGCCCTCGGCTCAGGTCATGATCCCAGGGTCCTGGGATCAAATCCCACCTCAGGCTACCTATTCCTCACTCTCCCTCACCCCCTCCCTCTGCCTCTGCCCCTGCTTTTGCTCTCTCTGACAAATAAATAAATAAAATATTTTTAAAAATTAAACAAACAAATAAATAAAATATTAAAAAATAATAATATATGGGGAAATTTTGGAGATTTGAGACAATTTGAAAAAACTCACAAATAAATCATGTAGCCTAGAAATATTTAAAAATTTAAGTAAGACTTCAGTTTGTTGTTAATGCATAAAGTATATTTAGATACTAGTATAGTTTGCCACTTATTACTCTAAAATACAATTAACCCTTGAACAACTTGGGGGGTAAGGGCACTGACACCCCATACAATTGAAAATATGTGTGTAACTTCTTGTTCCCCCCAAAGTTACCTAGTAACAGCTTCCTGTTAACCAAAAGCCTTTCTGATAGAATAAACAGTTGATTAACACATATTTTTGTATGTTAAATATACCATATACTGTATTCATCCAGTAAAGCTAGAGAAAAATAAATGTTGTTAAAATCATAAAGACGAGAAAATACATTTACAAAACTAGACTATTTATGGGCGAAAATATCTGCTTGTAAGAGGATCCATATAGTTCAAACCCATGTTGTTCAAGGGCTAACTATATACATAAATCTATTATAAAATTTTTAAATTTATCCAAAGTTACACACATAAATGTTTGCATAGTGTACATAGTATCATTCACAGCTGATATAAATGTGAACAAAAGCAAATATGCAATATTAAATACAAACCATACTACTGTAATAATTTTGTAGCCACTTTCTGTTGCTATTGCAGTGAGTTCAAGTGTCATGAATACCCTTCAAATCATCTCCTCCTGAACGGTTCATCTCCTACCACAGAAGAAAGTGATCTCTTGCTGTTCTTATGTAATTTCCGGGGTGTTTAGGGTAATATCATGAACCTCAAATACACCCCGCTACCATTCAAAGTGCCCCTAGTGGTGCTGGAAGTGCTCCAAAGAAGCAAAGTCATGATATTACAACAAAAATTTGAATTGCCTGATGTATACTATAGGTTGAGGTCAGCAGCTGCAGTTGCTCACCATTTAAAGACAAATGAATCTAGCATAAAGACCATTTTGAAAAAATAAAAGGAAATCCATGAAGTCATCACTTACAGCCAGGCCAGCAGGTGCAAAAAAAGCATCACTGTCTTTTGTGAAATACCTTTCCTTCCTTCCTTCCTTTTTCTCTTTGTTTCTTTTTTTTTTTTTTTTTAAGATTTTATTTATTTGAGAGAGAGAGAGAGAGCATGAGAGGGGAGAGGGTCAGAGGGAAAAGCAGACTCCCCGCCGAGAAGGGAGCCCGATGTGGGGCTCGATCCCAGGTCTCCGGGATCATGACCTGAGCCGAAGGCAGTCACTTAACCACTGAGCCACCCAGGCGCTCCATGAAATACTTTTTCATCTCATGTTTCAAACCCTGCTTTCATGTGGGTATGGGATTGCTGTAAGGGAGGCATACCTATAGACTCTAATACCATACTAGAAAAAGGAAAAGTCAGCAAAAGGAAGGTGAAGGATCTAAAGCTGGAGAATTTAATGCCAGCAAAGGATGGTTTGATAATTTTAGAAAGAGGTTTGGCTTAAAAAATGTCAGGAAAACAGGGAAAAGCAACTGTGCCAACCAAGAGGCAGTAGACAAATTCCCAGATACCATTAAGAAAATCCCTGAGGGAAAGGATATTTGCCTGAGCAGGTTTTTATGCAGACAAAAGTGCCGTATTCTGGAAGAAAGTGTCAGAAAGGAAGAGAAGCAAGCACCAGGATTTAAGGCAGGAAGGGATAGGCCAAGTCTACTGTTTTGTGCAAATGCAGCCAGGCCTGATCAGGTCTGCCCTTATCTATGAAAACTGCTTCAAGTCCCTGAGACCTGAAGGGAAGAGATAAACATGAGAAGTCTCTCTCTTGGTTGCACAAGAAAGCCTGGACAATGAAAACCCTTCTTCTGGATTGGTTCCATCAGTGCTTAGTCTCTGGCATCAGGAAGTACCTTGCCAGTGAGGGACTACACCTTAAAGTTCTTTTGATATTGGACAGTGCTGCTCACGAGCTAGACCCCCATGAGTTCAGCACCAAAGATATCGAAGTGGTCTACCTGCCCCCAAACACAACGTCTCTAATTCAGCCCCCAGATCAGACGGTCATAAGGACCTTTACAGTTCATCACACATGGCAGCATACGAAATGAACTGTCAGTGCTAGGGAAGAGAACCCCAATCTAAAGAACATCATGAGAATCTGGAAGGACTGCACCATTGAAGATACTGCCATTGTCACAGAAAAAACCGTGAGTGTCATCAAGCCCCAAATAACTCCTACTGGAAAAAACTGTGTCTGGGTGTTGTGCGTGACTTCACAGTCTTTACAACAGAGGTAATCAGCAAAATCATAAAAGAGATTGTAGAAATGGCAACAAAGGTGGGGGGTGAAAGATCTGGATCTTGGGAGAAATTCAAGAGCTAATATCCACCACCTCAGAAGACTTAACAGAAGTCAACTTGATGGAGATGAGAACTTCTGAACCAGGGCCAGATGATGAGGATGGAGACAAAGAGGAAGCCATGGCAGAAAACAAACTGACAGTATGCAATCTGGCAGAGGGCTCCGATTATTCAAGACCGCTTTTGACTTCTTCTATGACATGGACCCTTCCATGATATGGACATTGAAACTAGAGCAAATGGTGGCAGGACTGGACCCATATAGGGACATTTTTAGAGAAATGAAGAAGCAAGAAAGTGTGACAGAAACTACTTTGTATTTCCATAAAGTTACATTGAGTGTACCCGCCTCTCCTGAGACAGCAAGACCAACTCCTCTTCCGCCTACTCACTGAGAAAACGAGGAAGATGAAGACGTTTATGATGATCCCCTTCCACTTAGTGGACAGTAAATCATCATCATGCTGTACAGTTAATATATTTATCTGTTGTGTCTGTGTATGTCTTTGTGTGAAAACTTAGTAATCGTACAGCAGGAACTGCATGAGATGTTTCGTGTCATCAGCATCACCATATATTCGTACAGAACATCGTGTGCAAGACTCATGCAAGTGGATAGCTTATCTTTACAGAGGCATACACAGAGTAAGATTTAATGTAAAATTAATAATGTGCCCGTGTTCTTACTGTTTTATACTTTGCTTTCAAAGAACTGCCTTACTCTCTAAAGATGCCTCTTTCTCAGACTTGGGAGAAACTGTGTATTAGCCAATCATCACACGTAACTGTTTCTTCTTTAATGTATTTGTGTGTCCAGTTCTGTTATGAATGTGACTGTAAATACCATAAGCCATTAAAATTTTATAATGATTTGTTCATTAGTGTATAGGCTGACTACCAAGAAGCAATCGTATACGCCACACACTGGCTACCAAAACCAACCATATTGCCACTGCTTTGTTATCTACTCACGAACTGTTATACCTGTGAATAAATATGAATTTCTTTTTCACATTATCTTTTCCTTTTTGATGTCTAGTGTTAGTAGTACATAAAACATCTACAGTGTTTTCTATCATATATAAGGCAATATTGGTGCAAGTACTGAGAGACAGATGATTCATGGTAGAACAGATGACATAAATTTATAGTATTGATAAATACAATTGTGTAAGTATATGTTGTCTTCCTTATGACTTTATAATAACTTTTTCTTTTCTCTACGCCACTTGAAGAATACAAAATATAATACTTATATAAAATATGTATTAATCAACTATTTATATCATCAATAAGGCTTCAGGCCAACAGCAGGCTGTTAGTAAACCATGCCACAAAGGATTAATGAGGATAAGACTAACAAGAAATTTAAACTTCTTTTTCAGAGACCTGCTTCTTCCTAATCTTCCCTATTTCTTTTCAGACCACACGAACAAATCCACTACCTATCTCTGCAGAAACCAAGACTGACACAAATATAGATCACTAATATGGTTCCAGCCTATGAAAAGCAAGGCCACATTTATCATAGTTATGAACACATTATAATTCAAGGAATTTTATCCCTGTCATAGGAAAACAAAACAACATTAATAGCAGTGGTTTTCAACATTTTCAACTTCACATACAACATGCAACTTTCAAACACATGACAGTTTTTCATAGTGTTAAAGAACAAAAATTCAACTAAGGGTCTAATTGACTTTAATTAAGTGATTCATGAACCCAGCAGCATCTCATCTAGCAAGTAGAGGGAAGCTCAAGGATTTGTACAAAATGGAAGGCTTTTATAGGAGGGTGGGGCAAGACAGAACGAAAGGTTTTCAGGGGCTCCTGGGTAGCTCAGTTGGTTGAGCACTCAGCTCACTTTTTTTTTTTTTTTTTTAAGATTTATTTGTTCTTCCTTTTTTTTTTTAAAGATTTTTTTCTCCCTTAAGGAGAAGAACAGAGTACCTTTTTAGGTAGATCTTATTAGATAATGAAAATACTATTTAGCCCCTCTTTGGTGACTTGGCCTAATGATACCATTTTGGGCCTATAGTTTTCTTTTTAACAGTATATTCTGAAAGGTTAAACCCCTAATCACAGTAAGACTTTTCACAGTAGTTTAGCCATTTTAAAAATGAACTCCAAAAGATAACTATGAACAAATTATAAAAAATAAAATAGAAGACAAACAAATAACAAAAAAAAACCCCACAACTTTTGACTAAAGTAAATGCGAACACAAAATAGTGCTTTAGAATCCCATAACAGAGGAATGCCTGGGTGGTTCAGTCATTAAGTGTCTGCCTTCAGCTCAGGTCATGATCCCAGAGTCCTGGGATCGAGCCCCGCATCGGGCTCCCTGCTCGGCAGGAAGCCTGCTTCTCCCTCACCTACTCCCCCTGCTTATGTTCCCTCTCTCGCTGTGTCTCTCTCTGTCAAATAAATAAAATCTTTAAAAATAAATAAATAAATAAAATCCCATAATGGGGAAAAAAAGATAAAAACTTTGTGCTTATTTTATACACAATATATCCTGTGCATTCAAACTTAGTCATAAATAGTTATAAACTAAACTTTAAAAAATTTTTGTTTTAAGAGCTCAAATATTAATGTAAAGTTTGAAATTATTTTACTGCAGTCTAACAGTTTTTTCTTCAACTGTAAGTTTTATTACTTTTCTCTCCGGAGCTGTGGTGGTAAGGATTGCTGTGGCTCAAAATTGTCAAAATTCAATAAAAAGCTAACAACCTGTATATTTGACAAGGCTTTGGTCCAACATCTTCCAAAAGATCTTAAAAGCAACTTGTTCAACACCAGAGAATGCTAATTAAGTTCAGATAGTTTCACTTAAGCAGTCCAGTAAAGAAAAATGCAGTTCCCTGGAAAAAATAGAGCAACACGAAAGGGGAGCTAGTGGAATTAAGCTGGACAATTTTCCAAAGCTTGGAGGTCAGTCAGGATCAGGAGCTCAGTGCAGGCCCAGTACAGCAAGAATTCTATCAGTGTTCTAAGCCAGTAGATAGGGTAGAGAGAGAGAGAGGCAGAGGGAGAAGCAGGCTCCCAAGGAGCAGAGAGCCCGATGAGGGACTCGATCCCAGGACCCTGGGATCATGACCTGAGCCAAAGGCAGACGCTTAACCATCTGAGCCACCCAGGCGCCCTGTTACTAACTTTCTTACTATAGCAAAGTCAGAATAGATAGCCTTTGTTTTTCTCATTTAGCTGGTCTTTAGTTATTTCTATATTCCTTTCTGATATAATTGGTCAGACTTAAGACCTAGGTTTCAAGAATTTTAAAAAGTTTCTCAGGGGATTATAGTTTAAAGAAGGGGGCGCCTGGGTGGCTCAGTCGTTAAGCGTCTGCCTTCGGCTCGGGTCATATCCCAGGGTCCTGGGATCAAGGCCCACATTGGGCTCCCTGCTCAGCGGGAAGCCTGCTTCTCCCTCTCCCACTCTGCCTGCTTGTGTTCCCTCTCTCGCTGTCTCTCTCTGTCAAATAAATAAAAATAAATAAATCTTTAAAAAAAAAAAAAAGAAGGGAGAAGGATGGAAGTATAGAAGTTCTGCAAAGAACTTCAACTTCTGTGATCCTTTCCAAACACGTCTCTCTGCATCTCCCTCTTTCATTAAGAAATGTTCACATTCCTCTTTGAATTTAGACTATTCTTCACCCTATCTGCCTTTGGAATTCTTATTTTTTAACACAGCACACCTCTTTTTTCTGTTGATATTGTGAAAATTAATAAAAGAAAACTTCCGTAAAATAGAGCTTGGAAAGGGAGTTGGATTCTTACTATTCCTACCTCCCATTGCTTTTCAATTGTAAATTGGACTGCAAGAGACAGATCTTACTTGTGGATACTACGTTACTATCCTAACTTGATCTCCTCCCTCCCACAACAGCCCAGCCAATGAGAATACACTATACTTTGAACTGTCAGTGTAGCCAATGTACTTTTTACTTTATAACAGCTTTTTCAAAGCCCCCTTCCTCTACAAAAGAGCATTAAGAGCCTTCCTCTCCTTTATTCTCCAGACACTTGCCTATGGTTTTGCTGCAGCTTGCTTGTTCAGAATTGTAATTCTCTGCTATTCCCAAATAAATCCTTCTTTTGAAGAGCACGTTACTGGGTGTCTATATGGGAATCCCAGAGAAGACACCAATAACTCCAGGACTCATAAGCAAGCAGGTGGTGGTACCCATAGAGCTGATTGGACTTAAGGCTTTCTCTCCAACCCGGGGATTTCAGAGTAAGTTTTCTCCTGGATATGGAGCTTTCTGCTTTCTGTCCGAGCTATCCATGCTTTCCTTGGGATTTGTTTTAAGGCCTTGGTTTTTGTTTCCATCTTCTGAAAGTACTTGTTTGGCATTTAGTTTGACTCTGTCCTGGAATCAGACTGTTTCTGATAGAATTATGCTTGCCTTTGGTCTGAATCCTGTTTGGAATCACTGTTCATAATGGAAATGTGCCAGTTTGAATTGTTAGCCTTCAGCCCTATTCCACTGGACTGTTTGTTGGAATTGTGCTGCTTGGAATTCTGCAGGCCTTTGGGTCAACTCCTTTTGGAGTTTTAGGGGATTAGATTGTTTCATTTGGAACTGAGCCTGTTGGAAGTATGTAGTCTTTGCTTCTAGCCTGTCTGGGGTTGGACTATTCTTACTAGAACTGTGCTAACCTTCAGTCCAACACTTCTCTTTCTGGAACTGGCTGGTTTCTAGTCTGATTCCTAAAAAGCCTGTAAGAAATAGGATGCCAGTAAACAAAATGCTTTAAGGGTGCTCCACCTCCCAGTCCCTGAACTGGGACTCTAGCCAGTTTTATGTTTGAAAACTATGGTCCCTCTGCTTGTACATTTATAACTAAATAGACAAGCTTAACTAAAATAATTCAGAACCTCAATGACCATTATGGAGAAGTCTTTTTAGAAGATTTTATTTATTTATTTTATAGAGAATGAGCAAGAATGGGGGAGGAGCTGAGGAGGACGGAGAGTCAGAGGAAGAGGGAAAGAATCTCTAGCAGACTCTACACTGAGCACAGTGCCTGACCCATGGCTCCATCCCACAACCCTGAGATTGTGACATGAGCAGAAACCAAGAGGTGGACACTTAATTAACTGAGCCACCCAGGTGCCACAATGGGGAACTTTTGATCTCCCCAAATTTGTGCTACTAAAAATTAATTTAGAAAGTTATAGCTCCTTAAAAAAAGAAAAGGAAAGGGGGGGGGGACCTGATTGTAGTGTTTGTCTAAATGGTACCTTGTGGCTTCCAGCTGTTTTTAGGACTCTAGGTTTCCCTCTTTGCAAAATACTATTTCTAAATTACCTGTGACAAATGATAAGAGGTAAAAATAGTTTCTTTTCCTCCTACCTCATCTTTGTCTACAGACACACAGTAGCCACCTTGTGCTCATACCCCTCTTCTGGTGCCATTTTCCTCTACTCTGTCTGCTAAACTATCGTTTCCTCCAAATCTCTCCATACTCCCTACTCTTCTAAACCTATTAAAATATACCTCTTTCATTACTTCTCAGTTCTTTGGCTAAGATCAAGTATAAAATCTACCTCATTAAGTCTTCTGAGGATTTATATAAACCTCAACTTTCCTATGTTTCCTATGATAAGGCTGAATTGAGCCATAGTTAAAGTTTCCTAAAGTGACTGAGGACCCCCATAAGTTTGCTAAAGAATTTAACATAGTTATTCATATTTACTAATCTGGTTGCCCAGATTGCATCAGTTGGTGTCCACCCTTGTTGGTGAGGGTGCCCAAGCCCATGTTGTTAGTTTATTACATAAAACTAACCAGAAGGGAACATCTTGAAGGGGATTTAGAGAAAGAGACCCTTAACTCCTGGCAATAGGGATGATAGAACACTCATTAGAAATCTCTATCGGGCAATTACAGTAGCTTTTCCCAAGCCTTCTGACTGGAATAAAATTCAGGCTTACACACAAAGTGTGATAAATCCATTCATGACTATTATAATCAACTCCAAAATGTGTTTAAAGAATATTCTGGTCTTCCTTTAGATATAGCCACCTCCATAGCATTTAAACTCTATGTTTATTAATGGGCTGAACTGAGATCTTTCTCCTTCAATTAAAAGGACCAGAATGGAATGTAAAACTGCCCAAATCATATTTAGTTAATATGGCCAACCAGCTCATTAACATCTAGATGGGTCTAGATTACTAGAAATTTTCAATTTTCAACTACCACAAATGAAGGCCCCTAAGCTTCCCACTCCCCATCCCCCCACCCCACCCCCGCCCAAGAAACCTTCTAGCTGTGTTACTATTGCAAAGAACCAGGGCATGTGAATTTAACTGTTCCAGACATTTTCAGTCCTTTGGTTGGTCTTTCCAACGTACTCCCAATTCCCAGTGATAGGCTCCAAGGAACTACAGGGCTCTTCCTAATCCTCTCTCTTCAGCCTTTTGAGGTGAAGTGGCCACAGGTAAAAGTGCTACCTTAAGGACTTAAACAGGAGTTATAATAGCATACCCCGCACAATATTTATCATTTTTGTTCTTTAAATAATAACCATCAATAAAACCATGCAAAACCTGTGTTGGTTACAGAAGTTTTCTGTAAATTGTGGGGATTTCAAAGGAAAGGATTTCACTGGAAAGGCACTTACCAGGAACTGCTAACCAGCCCTGTGCTGCCAAACTCCAGGGAATAGACTCTCAGATTCACATGAGACATCCAAACATCACATGAGACATTCACACCATCTGGTAACCTGAAAGTAAAGATGTCCAGACCAGGTCTGTATATCTTTTTCTCACTGTTGCTTCTTCTGTCTTCCAATTTATTAACATGGCATATTTTGCCATTCTTTGTCTTGTTCAATTCTTTCATCAAATTCTTGTATCATGGGCTCCTGGGTGGCTCACTTGGTTAAGCGACTGCCTTCGGCTCAGGTAATGATCCTGGAGTCCCGGGATCAAGTCCCGCATCCGGCTCCCTGCTCGGCAGGGAGTCTGCTTCTCCCTCTGACCCTCCCCCCTCTCATGCTCTCTCTCTCTCTCATTCTCTCTCTCAAATAAATAAAATCTTTAAAAAAAAATTCTTGTATCTTACAATGTGTAGAACTTTCACCTCCTTGATTAAGTATTTTTCATTTTTGATACTACTAAACGAGATTGTTTTCTTTCTTGTTCATATATTGCATTGTCTATAGAAATACAACCAATTCATTTTGTTTCCTACAGCTTTGCTGAATTCACTGGATTGATTGATTCACTTGATTGCTTAGAATTTTCTATTCATAAGATTATACTATTTACAAACAAAAACAACTTACATCCTTTTTCAATTTGGATACTTTTTATTTCTTTATCTTACCTAATTGCTCTGATTACAACTTCCAGTGTATGTTGAATAAGAGTGATGAGAATGGATATCCTTATTTTGTTCCTGATCTTAAATGAAAAGCTTCAACATTCCACCAAAGATTGCTGTTAACTCTTCTTTGAATATTTGGTAAACATCACCAGTGATACCATCTGTTCCTGGACTTTTATTGTTAAGAGGTGTTTATTATGGGTTCAATCTCCTTCCTTACTATTGCTCTAAATTTTCTATCTTTATGATTCAGTTTTGGTAAGTTATATGTTTCCAGGAATTTACCCATTTCTTCTAGTTTATCCAATAGGGTATTTTTTGTTTGGTTAGTGGTTTTGTTTTTGTTTTTGTTTTAAGATTTATGTATTTATTTGAGAGACAATGCAAGCAGAGGAGGGACTGAAGGAAAGGGAGAAGGAGATTCTGAGGCAGACTCCTGCTGACTGCAGAACCTGACGCAGGTTCTCATAATCCTGAGATCATGACCTGAGCCAAAACCAAGAGTTAGATGTTTCACCAACTGAGCCCTCAAATATGTTGTCCTTAGCAATCTCTTAAAACCTATGTATTTCTACAGTATCTCATTTTTTGAGTCCTTTTTCTTCCTTGCTAAAGGTTTTTCAATTTGTTCATCTTTTCAAAAAAACGACTCTTAGTTTTCTTTTGTTGTTTTTTTTTTTTTTGTGGTGTGGGGGTTGGAGGTGGTTTTGTGTTTTTTTTTAAGATTTTATTTATGTATTTGAGAGAGATTGAGTGAGGAGGAGCAGAGGGAGAGGAACAAGCAGCCTCTGTGCTGTGCAAGGACTCGGGGCTTATTGTAGGGCCTCGTCTCGTGACTGAGATCAAGGGCTGAGCAGAAATCAAGAGTCATTCACAGGCCGCCTGGGTGTTCATAGGCCACCTGCGTGGCTCAGTCAGTTAAGCAACTGCCTTAGGCTCAGGTCATGATCTTAGGGTCCTGGGATCAAGCCTCAAGTTGGGCTCCCTTCTCAGCAGGGACTCTGCTTCTCCCTCTCCTGCTCTGCCACTCCCCTTGCTTGTGCTCCAGCACACACACTCTCTTGAAAAAAGAGTCATTCACTTAACTGGGCCACCCAGATGCCCCAACAGCTCTTAGTTTTGATGGTCATATCTAATGTTTACTATCCTTCCTTTCTTCCTTCCTTCCTTCCTTCCTTCCTTCCTTCCTTCCTTCCTTCCTTCCTTCCTTCCTTCCTTTTTTCCCTGTTCTCTTCGCTTTTATTTTCTTCCTTCTGCTCACTTTGGGGTTAATTTGTTTCTCTATCTCCATTTCCTCAAGGTGTAAAACGTATTTATTTTAGATCTTTTTCCCCCTTAATATGGGAACTGCTTCTGCTATGTTCTAAAGGATCTAGTATGTTGTTTCCATTTCTTTTGTTTGAATATACTTTACAATTTCCCTTTTCATACATTTTGACCTAATTGTTATTCAGAATGAGTTTAATTTCCACTTATTTGTAAATGTTAATGTAAACAGCTTTCTTCATGTTTTTTACTTCTAGTTTCATACCACTGTGGTTAGAAAACATACTTTAGTGGCTCAGTCTGTTAAGCTTCTCTTGATTTTGGCTCAAGTCATGATCTCAGAGTTGTGAGATCGAGCCCCACATGGGGCTCCACACTTAGCAGGGAGTCTGCTTGAGATTCTCTTTCTCCCTCTCCCTCTGCCCTCCCCCCACCCATTCACCTGCATGCATTCACTCTTTCTCTTGCTCTCTCTCTCTAAAAGAAAAAATAATATTTGGTATGATATCAATCACCTTAAATTTGCTGTGCTTGTTCTGTGGCCTATCATATGATTGATCATAGATAATTCCATGCATATTTGGGAAGAATGTGTATTCTGCTGCAGTGAATAGTATGTTCTATATATGCCTTTTAAGTCATTTTGTTTTAAGTGTGGCTCAAGCCAACATTTCATTTTAACTTTCTCTCTGGATGATATAGCAGTCACTGAAAGTGGGGTATTGAAGTCCTCTACTATTTTTGTGTTCTTGTCTATTTCACCCTTCAGATATTTCTTAATATATTTAGTTATTCCATTGTTGGGGTTGTCTATATTTATGATTACTGTACTTTTTGATGAATTGGTACCTTTACCTTTATATGATTACTGTTTTTATCTCATTACTATTTTTGACTAATGTCCGTTTCGTCTGATATGAATATAGCTCCCTCTGTTCTCTTTTGATTTCCATTTGCCTAGAATACCTTTTCCATCCTGCAGTTTGAGGCTAAGTGTGTTCTTAAAGATAAAGTGACTCTCTAGTACACAACATATTGTTGGGTTTTGGTTTTTTATTCAGCCAGCCACTCTATGCCTTTTGATTGGAAAATGTATTCATTTATATTTAAAGAAATTAATATTTAAAGAAAGTAAGAACTGGGGTGCCTGAGTGCTCAGTAACAGTGTCTGCCTTCAGCTCAGGTCATGATGCCAGGGTCCTGGGATCGAGTCCCACATCAGGCTCCCTGCTCAGCGGGAAACCTGCTTCTCCCCCTCCCACTCCGCTTGTGTTCCCTCTCTTGCTGTGTCTCTCTTTGTCAAATAAATAAATAAATTCTTTAAAAAAATTAAATTAAAGAAAGTAAGGACTTAATGCTACCTTATTCATTGTCTTATGACTGTTTTGTAGTTCCCTTGTGTCTTTCTTCCTTTCTTGCTGCCTTCCTTTGCAAATTGGTAATTTCCTATATAAACTCTGATTCTCTTTCATTTATCTTTTATGCACCTACTAGAGGTTTTTGTTTTGTGGCTACAATTAGACTTACATAAAACATGTTATAGCTATAATAGTCCATTTAATGTTCTTGACAACATCAATTATATATAAGAAACCCTACCCTTTTATAAAATGTCACAATTTACCTCTTCTTTACAGTGTATATGTTAACAAATTTAGGAGCCATAGTTTTTTTTAATATTCTTATCCTTTAACCTTTATACTAGAATTAAATATTGACATATCACAATATTACAGTATTAGAGTGCTCTGATTTTGAGTATATTTTTATCTTTACCAGTAAGATGTATATTTTCGTGTTACTAATCAGTATCCTTCAATTTCAGCTTAAAGAATTCCTTCAGCATTTCTTGTAAATCAGGTCTAGTTGTGGTAAATTACTTCAAAATTTGTTTATCTGGGAAAATCTTTATTTTTCTTCATTTCTGAAGGATAACTTTGCCAGATGGAGTATTCTTTCTTGTTTTTTGTTTGTTTGTTTCTTTCTTTCTTTTAGCCCTTGAATATATCATCCTGCTCTTTCCTGCCCTGTAAGATTTCTGTTAAAAAAATCCACTGATAGCCTAATGGGGCTATCATTATAAGTTACTATTTCTTTTCTCTTACTGCTTCTAAGATTCTCTATTTTTATTTTTCTTCTCTTTTTTCTTTTAATTATTATTATTATTTAGATTTTTATTTATTTATTTGAGAGTGAGAGAGAGCATGAGCCGGTGGGGGGGGAGAGGAAGGCGCAGAGGGAGAGGAAGAAGCAGACTCTCCACTGAGCAGTAAACCAGAGGCAGGGCTCGATCTCAGAACCCCGAGATCATGACCTGCGTCGAAGGCAGATGCTTAACGGACTGAGTCATCAGGTGCCCCAAATCTCTGTTTTTCTTAAAGTTTGACAGTTTTACTAAAATCTATCTTGAAGAAGGTCCCTTTCATTGAAATTATGGAGTGATAAGTTAGTTTCATGAACTAGGATGTCCAAATCTCTTACCAGGTTTGGGAAGTTCTCAGTCATTATCTCTTTAAAGTAAGTTTCTGCCTCCTTCTCCCTCCCTTCTCCTTCTGAAACTTCAATATTTGGCCTAATTAAAAGTGTCTCATAGGCACATTAGCTTTCTTTACTTGTTTTCATTCCTTTTTCTTTGTTCTCTGTTGACTATAATTTCATTTTTTTAAAGATTTTATTTATTTGAGAGAGAGAGAGAAAGAGAAGGAGAAGCAGGAGGGGAAGGGTCCGAGGGAGAGGGAGAAGCAGACTCCCCACTGAGCAGAGAGCCTGTCATTGGGCTCAATCTTGAACTCTGGGATCATGACCTGAGGTGCAGGCAGATGCCTAATTGATTGAGCCACCCAGGCATCTTAACTATAATTCCAAATTCCCATCATTTAACTCAGAGATTCTTTCTCCTTCTATCTGGTTTATTCTTATGTTGATGGTCTCTATTGCATCTTTTCCACTTATTCATTTAATTATTCAATTCCAGAATTTCTCTTTGGTTCTTTTCTATTATTTCTATCTCTTTGTTTAATATCTCATTTTATTTCTGTGTTCTTATTCTGATTTTATTGAATTGTCTTTCTGTGGTTTCTTATAGCTTACTGAGTTTCTTACTGAGTTTCCTTAGAACAGAATTTTGAATTCTTTTTTGGGTAAATTGTAGATCTCCTTATCTTGGATTCAGTTACTGGAAGATTTTTGTGACCCTTTTGTGGTATTATGTTTCCTTGATTTGTCATATTCCTTGCAGTTTTGCATTGCTATCTTTGCATTTGAAGTAATGATCACCTCCTCTAATTTTTACTAATTTTCTTCATGGGAGAAACACCTTCTGTCAGTACTGCTAGAGATTCTAGGGTTTCTCAAAACTTGTATTAGCACAACTGCCTCATTCTTCTTACTTGTGGCAGTATTCTTAAACTTGTAGATCTTCTCTCAGTCATACAGTACACCAGGTCAGCTGCTGATAGCCTCTTTTGTTCTCCCAAGGGTGGCACTATAACTCAAGTTTGTGGTTGCTCCCTGGTCTGCCCCTCATCAGCTGCTTTCTGCAAGTGAAAACACCTACCAAAGCTCATATAACCCATAAAGCAAACACAGGGAGCTGGCTGCAAAGAGATGGTAGGATGTGTCCTTTTAATATCCTCTGAGAATCTTAACTGCTTTTCCTCATATTTGCTCCCTCAGTACAGTGGAGCACCTTATTTGATACTCTGGGTGTTTTGAGAGAGAAACGAGACTTTTTGCCAGGGTTCCACATAACTAGGGAATCTGGGTACTCGTTTAGCTACTCTCCCGTTCTTCTGCCAGAGAAATCACAATTGCCCTAAGCTATGCCACCTTGTGGGAATGGTGATGTAGGTAATTTTACCTACCCACTCCAGTGCATGCAAATTCTTTCCCCCGCTGGAATGTCTCTTACAGAAACCTGGACTTCCACAGAGGCTTTCTTGTCCATCAGGACTGACCACATCAGTGTTGTCCAGGTGCTCCCACATTGTGGCCAAGAGGGACTAGAACTAATTCACAGCTGGTTCTGAGTATTAGTAGCTAGGACTGAGATCTGCATGCCTAATACCCAATACTCTTCCCATGTCCCTTGGTATATGGTACTAGATCCTATACATCCCACAGAGGCACTTTTGTTCATGGATGGATGCCAAATTTTTGTTGTTGAGGGGGTCAAAATGAAAGATGCCTTATGCCACCATGATGTTGATGTGACTCTCAGTGATTTCTTATAGCAGTAAAAGTGCATGCACAAAAGAAAAAAGTTCATATTAGACTACCTTAAAATTTAAAATTTTTGTGCATCCAAGGACACTATTAGCAAAATGAAAGGGTAACTCATGCAACTGAAAAAAAAAATATTTGCAAGTTACATACTCTTGAGGGGTAAGTAGTATCCAGGATATATGTAGAATTGTACAACTCAACAACAGTAGCAATAAAAACTCACTTCAAAATGGGTTAAGTACTGGTTTTTGTTTGCTTGTTTGTTTTTGTTTTTTAAATTTATTTTTTCATTTTTAAAGAGAGAGAGGGGAGGGAGGGGCAGAGGGAGAAAATCTCATGCATACTTCCTGATCAGCGTGGAACCTGATGCAAGGCTTGACCCACGACCCTGAGATCATGACCTGACAAGAAACCAAGAATAGGACCCTTTAACCCACTGAATCACACAGGCATACGAGGTTAAGTATTTGAATAGATATTTTCCAAGGAAGATACTGAAATAGTCAATAAGCACATTAAAATATGCTGAGCATCAGTCATAATTTGTGACATGAAAACCCAAACCACAATGAGATAATACTTCCCACCTGTTAGGATAACTATTATTAAAACACACACACACACACACACACATTGGGGCTCAATGGGTTGAGCATCTGCCTTTGGCTCAGGTCATGATCTCAGGCTCCTGAGATGGAGCCCCGCCTCCAGGTCTCTGCTCAGCGGGGAGTCAGCTTCTCCCTCTCCCTCTGCCTCTCTCACCAGCTTGCACTCTGTCTGAAATAAATAAATAAAATCTTAAGAAAAATAAAAGGGTCCCGGGATGGAGCCCCACATCGGGCTCCCTGCTCAGGGGGGAGTCTGCTTCTCCCTCTCCCTCTGCCAATCTCCCCCTTCTTGTTCTCTTTCTGACAAACAAATAATAAAAATTCTTTTTTAAAAAATTAGTGTGTTGGCAAGGATGTGGGCAAAATTAAACACTTGTGCATTGCTAGTGGAAATGTAAAATAGTGCAGCACCGTGCAAAATAGTATGGCAGTTCTTCAAATAATTAAACATGTATAACTAACATATGATCCATTAATTCCACTTCTGGGTATATATCCTTACAAATTAAAAGCAAGGACTCAAATGAATATTTGTGTATATTTGTTCATAGCAGACAATGGCTGAAAGGTGGAAGCAACTCAAGGATTTTGATTGACCAGTTAAAACTGAAGTAAAGCCCCTGTTTGATGACTTGGCTTAGCATAAGTGACTCCGTTTTGGTCCTGTGGTTTTCTTTTTAACAATTGCCAAACAGAGGGGGTCACATAAGTCTTGATGTCCAGGGTTGTTATTGAGGTTAGTTATGCAGGCATGGATTGCCCATATACCTGACACCTGTTCAGTCTCTAGTCCCCCAGAGGTCAATCTGATATATCTAGAGCCTCATGGATGAAAAACCAGACATTTTCCATAAGTAACAATGTTAGCCTAAACAATACAAAAACACTTTTACCAGGGAGGGTATTCCAAAGTGTCAGAGTTTATCTTGCAAGGGCCAGTCATCATAAAGATAGGCCTTTCTTTGGTATGGCAAGTTTGAGCAACCTAAGGCTATTGAGTTAACCCTTTCTGCACAACTCTGTTTCATAATTTTTGACTGTTGATAGTTTAAAGCCTCATCTATCCTTTATGTCTATATCTGGCCTATGACAGGAAAGTCTCTATGCTTTCCTTTGATACCAGCATGAGACTCAAAGCATGCAAGTCCCTACTTGTTATACTCTCTAACCACAATAAAATCCCAAGCAAGTGTTTGGGTTTTTTTTGTTCCCACTAGACATTTGGGATTAATTCCAGAAGACTTCCCTACTCTTGCAAAAGATCCACATGTAAGTAATAAAGCTTTTTATATCCCTTATGTCCCAAATTTTGGTTGGAGTCCTGCCTCTTTCTGGGTACCTGCAATACTTTTTATTTTTTTAATTGATGGTACACAGTCATATGATTTGGGCTTCCTAAATTTTGTGTTCCATCCACACATGTGGAATAAACCAATAATCACCTGGGCTTCTCCATATTAATACCCATGAAACTTGAGGGTGCCTGGGTGGCTCAGTCATTAAGTGTCTGCCTTTGGCTCATGTCATGATCCCACGGTCCTGGGATCGAGCCCCGCATCAGGGTCCTTGATCGGTGGGAGGCTGCTTCTCCCTCTCCCACTCCCCCTGCTTGTGTTTCCTCTCTCGCTGTGTCTCTGTCAAATAAATAAATAAAATCTTAAAAAAAAAAAAAAACCTACAAAACTTGGAGAACAAGAGAAAACTAAAGCAAACATGAAGATTTTGCTGCCTGTTCTGAGTAATAAATTATGTCATTTCTGACCCAGGAATCTCACCTTTTCAGCACCAGCCATGAAGCACTGATAAGCTCATTTCCTAGCTTGAAGGGAGGGTAAGATTTCAGACTCAACAGTTCCTGAGAATACATATTTTAAAACAAGGTTTCTGTACTCATGAGTTTATATTTTAGTGGCACGTAGTGAGCATATGGTATATATAATAAATAGTGAATCAGTAAATCATTCATGTAAGTTCAGATAGTAAAAGGGATTTTGAAAAAAACTGATAGTAGAAGAAAGTGTTATGGGGCACTTCAGATATGATGGTCAGGGAAAAGCCTTTGAAAAAGCAATGACTGAGTTGACGGATACTTCAGTTATAACAAGGACCTACTACAAATACAAATATTAGTGGGAAATCTCAAATGGAGGGAGTATTCTTAGGGTCAAAGGCTCTGGGAAACTTCAAAGAACTCAGAGTAAGCAAAGGTTATTATAACTTAAGAGACTGGGTGGAGTTATCTTAAATAAGGGGCTTAGATCAACAAAGACATCATAAGACATCAGAAGTTGTATATTATTATGGTGACAGCACAAATGTGTAACATGATCTGATTTACATTTTAAAAGCTAACAGTGCGGGGCGCCTGGGTGGCTCAGTTGGCTAAGCGACTGCCTTTGGCTCAGGTCATGATCCTGGAGTCCCAGGATCGAGTCCCGCATCGGGCTCCCTGCTCGGCAGGGAGTCTGCTTCTCCCTCGGACCCTGCCCCCTCTCATGTGCTCTCTCTCATTCTCTCTCTCTCAAATAAATAAATAAAATCTTAAAAAAAAAAAAAAAGCTAACAGTGCTACTTAATGACGGATAAAATAGTTGAAGCACTTTGAAAATCTAAAAGCTAATGACTACAACTACAAGTGGGGTGCACTTACTCAAATTTGAGTAACAGCATAGACCTACTTCAGACAAGAAGTTTAGAATATGATCTCTGAAATGGGGTGGGAATAAGAACAGACAAGAAATCTGTATCAGGGCTTCTGGGTGGCTCAGTTCGTTAAGCATCTGCCTTCGGCCCAGGTCATGATCCCAGGGTCCTGGGATCGAGCCCCATGTCGGGCTCCATGCTCAGTGGAGAGCCTGCTTCTCCCTCTCCCTCTATCTGCCATTCTGCCTACTTGTGCTCTCTATCTCTTCATCAAATAAATAAATAAAATCTTAAAAAAAATCTGTATCAAGTAACTCTGAAGTGTTAGGAGCTTCATGCACATTACTTTGAAAGAAAATTTGGAGGTGAGCTAAGTTGTAGTCTTTTTCAATAGTGTACGGCATGGGGGCACCTGGGTGGCTCAGTTGCCTAAGCGTCTGCCTTTGATGTGGGAAACAAAGGCAGAAGAAAAACTATTAAATTTCCTTACTACCTAGAGCCCACTGACAAGTCCTTGAAACAAGCAGAGTGACATTCCTCTAGTGACTCAACTGCCTCGATGTTAACACTTTGCTAAGGGCCAGAGGCAACCTTAGCCGGACCCCCAGGATCCTGTAAGTCTACTTTAATGTATAAAAATTCCTTTGGAAACTTCCTTTATCTCTAAACCCCCCGAAATATGTGTTGGCAATCATCCCCCAAGCATGTGGCCCACTGATATACACCCAAAGGATCTCATGATTATCGTTTTATTAGACGGTAATAAATGACCTGTTCCCAACAATAGCTAGCCTCAAGGTCCTGGAAACCTTGCTTCCAAAATTCCTTAGAGACTTACGCTATCCCTAACCCCCTCCCAACTTGAAAGTATATAATGGGCCACTCCTCATGACCCCAGTGCAGCTCTTTCTGACCATGGGTCCTGTCCCTGTGCTTCAATAAAATCACCTTTTGTACCAAAGATGTCTCAAGATTCAGGCCCTAATATTCTTTCTTGGGTGGCTCAGTCAGTTAAGCATATGCCTTCGGCTCAGGTCATGATCTCAGGGTCCTGGGATCAAGCCTCATGTGGGGCTCCCTGCTCAGTGGGGAGTCTGCTTCTCCCTCTCCCTCTGCCCCTCCTCATCCCCTCACTTGTGCCCTGTTTCTCTATCTAATACATAAATAAAGTATTTTTTTAAAAAATAATATATAGCATGCAATGATATTGTTGGGTAACTAAAGTTCTGTACTCATGACTCGTGAAAGAAACTTAAATTTCACCAGTAGGATTCATTTGTGGGTAGAGGGTCTGTGCAGCTTCTGATGACACTATTTTGAAAGTGCTTCCTTCCGTCTATTTTTACAATTAATTTCCTAATGAGTGATAAGAATACTTTTTTTAAAAATATTTTTTTTATTTATTTGACAGAGAGAGACAGCGAGAGATGGAACACAAGCAGGGGGAGTGAGAGAGGGAGAAGCAGGCCTCCCACTGAGCAGGGAGCCCAATGTGGGGCTCAATCCCAGGACCCTGGGATCATGACCTGAGCTGAAGGCAGATGCTTAACAACTGAGCCACCCAGGTGCCCTAATGATAAGAATACTTAACAAGCATTTCTGGAGAAAAAATAGTGCAGTGGAAAATTTTGGTTGGAATTTTAGTGTAATAATAGTTTTACTCTAATAAGACAAAATCAGGAAATACGACAGTATAAATAATGCTAAAAGGCAGAAGTTACTGAAAAGAAACCAAAACAAGGGAAATGGGAAGAACGTCTTGGGACGGTATCCATGAACTTAATGGATTTATGAACTTATAAATGACATTTGTCATTTATTATTTTAACTCAGGAATTTTTTTTTTAATTTTTATTTATTTGCCAGAGAGAGAATGAGCAAGTGAGCACAGGCAGGGGGGAGTGGCAGGCAGAGGGAGAAGCAGACCCCCTGCTAACCAGGGAGCCCAATGCAGGGCTCTATCCCAGGACCCTGTGATCATGACTTTAGCCAAAGGCAGATGCTTAACTGACTGAGCCACCCAGGCATCTTTAACTCAGGAATTTTCTTTTTGTATGGCCTTAATTGAGAGATGTCAAAATTGAAAAGCTGTATATTCCAGGCCCATCTCTCTTTTTTAAAAGATTGATTGATTGACTGATTTGAGATAGAGAGTGTGTGTGTTAAGAGTGGCGGTGGGACAGTAAGAGAGGGAGAGAGAATCTCAAGCAGGCTCCCTGCTGAACAGGAAGCCTGCTTGATCTCATGACCCTGACATCATGATCAGAGCCAAAATCAAGAGTTGGACGCTCAACTAATTGAGCCACCCAAGTGCCCCTATTCCAGGCCCATCTTAAAGTCCAGGTGTTCGTGGATAGCCCACTGACACAGGGAGAAGAGTTGTTAGCGTGCTCAATTTTATTTCATAAAGCTATATGGGATTGCTAATGGGAGTAAAGATGAAACCATATCAAAGTGTCAATGTTCGGCTGCTTTTGACATAAAGAAAATGGAAAATGTATGATTCAAATAAGCATAATCACAATGGGAAACTATTTGGCTCTATTATTAAAGATGAACATACACAGAGAAAATCCAGGAATTTGCTTAATGCCTAATCAAAACAATGATATAGGTCCCTGAAAAGACATGGACAGTAAGTTGATTCAGAGAAGTTCCAATCTGCAAATGATTCAAATGTCCATCAATAGTAATTAGTTACATATCTTTGGTATATTTAAATAATGCTATAAAGTTCTAATGCAGGTAAAAGTAATCTAAGCTCATGGAAGTCAGAATAGTTGTTATTTCAGGGGGTTGGAGTGAACAATGACAGGAAAGATTTGTTTTTGAGGCACTGGTGGGTTTTGGGGGGCGGGGAGAGACAGTCCTCCATGGACTTGGGTTCCTCATTTGCTTTCCTGGGTATGCCAACAATGCAATGCCTTCATCTATGTCATTTGCCTTTGCCTTTTTCCTAAGTCATTTCTTAGTAACCCTGAGAGATAAGACAATATCCCTTCCCATCCCCAACACACAAAGAACAAGCTTGCTTATGAAAGTATAAAAGTAAAGGAATTCCCAAGTCAGTGTTCCTCGGGTGTGATGCATATACTGCATAGGTGACATCCATAAATACCATTTCATATCACTTCCATGGATTTTAGGAAGCAGAGAGACCCTGCAAACACGATGCTCACCCTCTTGCTCCACAGAGTTAGCTAAAGTTGTTCAAATTTGAGCAACAGGAAAGACCTAGCTCAAACAGGAAGTTTAGAATATTATCTCTGAAATGGGGTGGAAATAGGGACAGAGAGAAATCTGTATCAAGAAATTCTGAAGTGTCAGGAGCTTTATTCACATTACTTCACTAAAAAAAAATTTACAATCTTTTTCAATTGATTGAAATTGAGTAATAAAATACTTGGTGTTTTCTCCTAAAACTTGTAACTTCTATCAGGATCCACTAAATAGTAACATACTAACCTAATAGTTTTAAGAAAGGGAAAGTCAAATCTTCAGTGTTTTACATACACTTGTTTACTTTGTAACAAATGAGCTGTGAACTTCACAGGGTGTATGTATATTCCAGAAAAAAATATTTACCAAAAATTAAAAAAAAAAAAGGCTTATGTCTAAATATCACCTATCAAGATTCTTCAAAAGAGAAAGGCAGGCAACAAGCAGGAGACAAAAATAAGGCTCTGATAATCTTTTGCTTACGCTTGTTACATGCAGGGCAGGTTTGGAACACAAATCGCACTTTGCTAGGGACTAAACTTACATGTTTCACTTTCTATTTGATGATATTGGGCAATTAATATACCCTGCAAATATTTTTCTTTGCAAAAAATCATTTGGAGATGTGTTCTGAATACTTGATTAGGGTAATAACTCTTAATGACCTATCCACTAGAGGCAAATCTGCAATCTTCCATGGATAGAGACGCTGGTAGTGGCCACAAAAGAGGAAAAAAATAATACAAAGCGAATCCAGTAACATGCATATATATGAGAAAATTAGTTAAGGAAATACATTAATAAAGTACAAAATCCACATAGTCAGTTCAATATATCCCCCATAAGATAACCAACGGGCTTTCCTCTTATTTACCCGGACAGGTGTCCCTGTCCACTGGATCCTGTGCGATCGCCACTTCCTAGCTCTCCGCCCTCAGGCAAGGGCATCAGAACAGGATTGCTGTCTGTCAACGCATGGAGTTGGGAAGAGGTGGGGCGCAAAGTTGTGCCTTGATCCACCTCGTACAGCAGATAAGTCAGGGCGCAGTCTCAGCACCTCTTTATTCAGGTCAATTCTCTTCTCTCTATTGTGTAAAAATTGTGGGCAGGGACATTTTCATCCGGGTTCCTTGGCTGGCCAGATTCATAATGCAACGAAACCCAGCGATGCAAGTGAAATTGTCAAAGCGCCGGTAGTGCGTCACTTAATCCTTTCCCTCAAATACGTAGTTACCCTTCTGCCAGCAGATTCCCAGTCTCAATAACCCCCTTTTTCTTTATTCTTGCTTGTGCTCGACCTAGCTTTTTCCCTAAGACACTGAAGAACCGAAGACAGTTAGAGACGGTTCCTGTCGCAAACCCTAGTGAAGGTGGTGCAACAGCCAACGTCCCGAGAAGTGCCTTTACTGTGTGGTTTCCCCCGCCCGTATCCCAGTGTTTGGGGATCTAGACATCTCAATCAGGATTCATTTCCTGATTTGCGCACGCACGCACGCACGGTCTCCTTCCCACTTCCGGTGGAGGGAGCGGGGGGGGAAACGGTGGAGGCGGGGCCGAGGAAGAAACTGAACAGCTGAGGGACACGAGGTTCGGCCAGAGTAGGGAGAGGGTCGAGGGGCGGGACTTGGAAAGGGTGGGAGGGGTCATCGAGGCTCTAGGTGGCGCTGGGGTTGGTGGGAGTTTGCGCCTGTGCAGTTGCCTGGCCCAACGGTTTGTGGTGGTTTGTTGTTGTTGTTTTTTTTTTTTTTTTGGTTCAGCGGATCCGCCATATTGAAGAGGACCGGCCTAGGCGACTGCTTGAGCCCCAAACTCCCCGCACCCCGCCCTTTAGGGGCTCTGTTGAGCCCGGCCCCTTTCAGCCTCAAACAGCTACTGGGCTTTACCGAGCTTGTCCCCGCTGCCGCCTCTCCCACACGGGAGGCGGCCGCCCCAGCGCCTGGTGTTAGTGTCGGCTTCGGGAATTAAGATTGAGTCACAGTGAAGAGACTAGGCCCAGAACGGCAATCAAGGCAAGGTGAAGCCACCGCTGCAGGAGGAGTAAAGAGGTGACTCAGGAGAATCGCACTACCTGGACCCTATTTAAGCTCAGCGAGAAACCCTACCCCAGGAAAAAAGAGAGGTGAGAGGACCACCGCGTGCGGAGGAGGGCGGACTTGGTGAGTGCCTTTTTTTCTCACGGCCGACGTCCCAAGCCTGGCTGTCGCAGGGGTTTTTTTTGTTTCTTTGTACTGTTTGGGTTTGTTTTTTTCGGGGGGTGGGTTGGGGTTTGGTTTTGTTTTGTTTTTTGGCCAGACTTATCAGTATTGCCACTGCGTCCCGCCTTCACATACTGTGGTTTTGGGGTAAAAGTCACCGGTGTCTAGCAGTGAGTAGCGGCCCGCTCCTTCCTGGACCCACAGCAGAATCTGAGAGAGGGCAGGAGGACTAGGGGTTTATGAGTATTTCTTCCCTTTTCTACCCGGATGCGAGGTTTACTAGCCTCTTCATTTTCCGCACCAGGGTGGGCTGGGCAGTTGCGCAGGGCGGTAATGGGTGCCGAGCCGGCGCTCTAGGAACATGTCCATATTTTGGCTGTAAGGGAAAATGGCTGACGGCTCTGTCCCTCCCCTGTCCGGTAGACTACTGTTTGTACTCAGGATCTAAGCGCTCCAGGTTTCTGCACAGCCCTCAGGATCCTACGCGGGTCTCTTCGTTGCACTTGACACCAAACGCTGTCACTGATGTTGCAATGATTTCGAGTTAGCCAGGGCACAAATTCTTGGCTGTCTGACGTTTGTCCACATCTCGGAGTAACCAGAAAGTGTGGAACAAACAGTTTTTGTCTTCTACTTCCCCAAAGTGCCGATAGCTAAGGGACAGTTAAAGGTGTTTTAATGAAGAAATTGATGCCACATTAGCGTTTACTTATTTTTCACTGTTCTATAGAAACACCGTTTTTTAGTTTGTTAGTAAAATCTCATTGTAATGTGAAGCATTAAATTTCACATACGTATTTTTTCATTATAAAACACTGATTTGTGGTTATGGACCACATAGGAATTGTGTGGAAACTACAGTTTAGGACAGTTACAAATAAGAGCATTCATTTATGTTATTTTGTGAATTTCCTTTGTTACGCTACTCCAGTTTTCCATTAGGCAGTTTCTCTCACAGGTATTCACACGTGAATAATTTCTTAAGGTAGTTCCTGAACTTAAGTTAGCAGGTTGTAGACGTGGCTTAAATATTCATGTTGTATTTTTTAAGGAGGATACTTTGTAGTATTTTCTTACCAGGAAACACTACATCTTTCAAATCCACATAAGATTATATACTTATGCTTTTAAAAAAGAATTTGAAATGCTTTGATTAGGAAACATAAAATAGAGATTTTCTTGGAATTTACCACTATAAATTACATCATAAATAAGAAAGAACTACTTAATTGTAGGCTAGGGTGGGCCTCAAACCTATTTTTGGACTAACTTAAAACATGTTAAATTCTTGCATTTTCCTTGCTCTGCTAATTTAACCAACTATCATTTTTGCCTACACAAAACTAAAAAGTTGAAAGACATGTTTACAAAGGGATTAGCATTAGTTTTCTCAATTCGAAAACTCCTTGTGGTTTTAACATTGAAAATTTTATTAATCCACTGAGAAGAAGGAAAGCCTGAAGTACTTGTAATTAGTGTTTCACTTAAAAATGTCTTATTTCACTGATTTAAAGATATTTTTCCTACCTTTTCCTATACAGTTTTTATATAAATGCTTAACATTTTGTTTTAGTGTTTATTTTCTTTTATTGGTTTGCTCTCATAATACTTGATCTAACTTAGAGGTGATTTCTGTAGCCATTAAACAGCAATACATTACATTTGAGAATTCTAAACAAGTAAATTTTTACCTTAAACTATATTAACTAAATAGAAATAGTCAAGTAGTATTTACTGTGGGTCTTTTTTCCCTGGGATTTTGAAATGCATTTTAGGTATATACACAAGAAACGTTTGGTGGATATTTCCAGATTTTTTCTTTGATGAGGTTATTTGTAATGAAGCTTATGGTTACTGATACTGATGTTTGTCAAAAAATTTATTTAGTTGTTACTTAGCTGGACAAATGCTCATTTTCTTAGTTTTCCAATATTTTTGCATTTGTTTCAGCATTTTAATGTGCAAACCATCCTTTGTTTAAGCTGGATTAAAGACAGTTATTTCAATAAGGAATTTTTCTTGTTTTGATATGTGTCCATTAAAGGATATGTACTTACAGAGTGGAAAGACGGTTTACCTTATGGTTATCACGTAGGTTTTTTTACAGCTTTTTTGAGGTATAATTTTTATATACCATAAAACTTACTCCTCTTTATGTGTACAGTTAACATTTTTTATTCCATTTAGAATTAATGAAACAGTATCCAATTCAATTTTTTAATATTTCCATCATTTCAGTTCCTCCTGATCATTTGCATTCATTTTACTCCTTTCTGCTCTAGTCCCAGCCAATTTCAGTCTTTCTATCACTATAGATCAGGTCATGATCCCAGAGTCCTGGGATCGAGCCCCACAAAAAAAAAAAAAAAAAGAAAAAAACAGTTGATGTACTTAAAAGGGCTATAGATTTGCCTGTCTTGGCTGTTTCAGATAAATGAGATCATACAATATGTAGTTTTTGTATCTGACTTCTTTCACCTAGGTATTGTTTTTGAGATTCATTTATACTGTATGTGGATCTATTTAATATGGAGCTAGAGCTGCTAGGAACATTAATTTGTAAATCTTGGTATGTGAACAGTATGTTTTTGTGTTAGGTAGATGCCTATAAACAAAACTGTTGGATTGTATTGTAAATTTATGTATAGCTTAAGAATATGCCAAATCATTTCCCAAGTAGTATTACCGTTTTACATTCCTCCCAGCAGTTTATGAGTTTTCTAGTTGTCTGCATTCTGACTTTTGGTTATACCCATTCTAGTGGGTGTGCAATGTACCTTATTGTAGTTTTAATTTGCATTTGCCTATGACTAGGCTGTTGGCTGTTTGTAAATCTTTGGAGAAATGTCTTTTCAGACTGACCATTTTTTAAATTACTATCTACTTGTTCCCTGTTAAGGTTATATCTCTTACCTGACATATGATTTGTAATATTTTCTCTTAGTCTCTATTATCTCTTCATTTTCACAATGGCGTCTTTGAAGTACAGAAAATTTTTAATTTTGATGAAATTGTTTATTAATTTTTAAAATTTTAGTCGCTTCTACTTCTAGTTTTCCTGAGAAATCCTTGCATAACTGTAGGTCACAAAGATTCACTTATATTTTCCTCTAAGCATTTTATATTTAAAGTACTTAAATTTTGGTGTGCAGTTCATTTTGGGTTAACTTTTATGTACTGTGAGAATTAGAGATCTAAATTCATCTTTTGCACGTGGATATCCAATTGTATCACTATAGTTTGTCGAGAAGACTTCTTTCCCAGTGAAAAGTCTTGGTTCCGTTGTTGAAAAACATTTGATGGGGGCACCTGGGTGGCTCAGTCGTTAAGCGTCTGCCTTCAGCTCAGGTCATGATCCCAGAGTCCTGGGATCGAGCCCCACAAAAAAAAAAAAAGAAAGAAAAAAACAGTTGATGTATTTAAAAGGGCTTATAAGGGCTCATTTCTGGGCTATCAATTCTGTGCTGTTGAGCTATGTTTATGCTTCTCTTAGCAATTGGAAGGGTTCATTTTTATTCCAAAGGAGAGTAACCCTTGAATTTTCTTTAATTGTGGTAAAATGCCCGTAAATTAATCATCTTAACCTTTTTTAAGTATGTAGTTCAGTGTTACTAAGTATAATTACATTTTTGTGCAACCATCATGATACTAACATTTTCATGTTAACCTTCATCGCATTTTTACTTTTAACTATTTTTCTTTACTGCAGTCCTTGAGAAATAGATTTTTGTGTTTTTCTTTCCTTCAGTGCTTGAAAAATAGGTTTTTTTTTTTTTTTTTTTTAAAGATTTTATTTATTCGTTTTTTGAGAAAAATAGAGCACAGGCAGGGGGAGAGGGAGAGGGAGAAGCAGACTCCCTACTGAGCTGGGAGCCCTACGTGTGGCTTGATCCCAGGACCTGGAGATCATGACCTGAGCCGAAGGCAGATGCTTAACCTTCTGAGCCATCCAGGTGCCCCAAGAAACAGGTTTTTAGCTTTCCTTTTTTCTCTGAAGAGTTGTTACCTCATTATTATTTGGACAGAGTCTGACATTAATACTTGGGAAAGGGTTAATGCAGAGTTTTTTTTCTCAGGCCTGATAGCACATTACAGTCACTTGGGGAACTTTTGGAATACTACTGGTACTGAGGGTTCCTTGTGCTTTCACTCCACCTATTTAATTTGTCTAGTACGAAGTCTAGATAAGTGATCTTTAAAATCTTTGTGGATAAGAATTACTGTTATTATTGCTAAGCATGCAGTTACAAATCTTTCAGGATAAATACAAACGTGACCTTTTTTTTAAGATTTTATATTTAGGTAGTGTCTACGCTCAACATAGGCCTCAAACTTAAAACCCTGAAATCAAGAGTCGTGTGCTCTCTACCTAAGCTGAGCCAGCTATGCACCCCAGAACACAACTTTTTAATTGGTAATTGTATTAAAGCCAAAGTTGTCATTTGAGTTTTAATTATGTTTACACTGTATTAGCATTCTGTGTATATCATGTTATGTAGATACTCTTATTTCTACAGATGTGAAAATTGAGGTGTAAGAGGCGCAACTAGTAGTAAGTACAGCTACTTTACCAATATGGTATAATAAATCACTGATTATTTGCTTTCACCCCATATTTTTAAACATTGAAACGACTAGCTTTACATATCAGAAGAGGCTTAGGTTTGATTAAAACTTTTCGTTTGTAATTTTGTTTTTAAAGATTATTTAAATATTCTATATGAGAAATGATTAGCCACAAATGTTAAGTGCATTGAATAACTTCTTTCATTCTCCTTTTTTGTTTCTTTTGGTGGCTTTATTCTTTAAAAATGTTTGAATGACATAATACTACTAAAAGATGCAAAACTGAGGTATTTATATTCCTATTATTTACTTAAATTATCCATAAAAGACTATTTGGTTTCATGTGAAATTATATTATCTCAGCTTAAGAGTTTGAAGTTTCATTTAGTGTTTTAGATTGGTTTTCCACAAAAGCTTTTCTTTTCTTTTTTTTTTTTTAAGATTTTATTTATTTGATAGAGCTTGAGAGAGCACAAGTAAGGGGAGTGGGAGAGGGAGAAGCAGACTCCCCTCTGAACAGGGAGCCTGATGTGGGGCTTGATCCCAGGACCCTGAGATCCTGACCTGAGCTTAAGGCAGCGAATTAACTGAGCCACCGAGGTGCCCTTCCACAAAAGCTTTTCAAAATTAAGTTAGCATTTGTGGAATTGTGTATGAGAGAGAGGGAGTTTACAGTGTTTATGGAATTATTGAAATAGAAATAAAAGACATTGTCTCGTTGTTTCTAACTTTTTTTCCTTAGTTCAATATGGTAAATTAAATTCTCTTCACAAAGAGAAAAAGTTCGTAGTATAGAATCTATTGAGGGGTTCTTAATGTGGCAGAACACTGTTCATAGATCTCTTCGGGAAATAATAGGGAAAATAGAACTGCTATAATAAACCTTAATATTATAAGTAAAGAAAAAGACTCCACGAAACTTAATAGTGCTTGCTCTGTTTTGTGGCTTTGAATTTATATCACAGACTTCCTATTTTTATTTTCCTTTTGAAATAAAGTGATCATTATAAAATCCTTTCAATGAGCAAGATATGAAAAGCAATTTGATGGAAAATCTTAACGCAGATATTTCTAAATATGGGTGTGCTAGTTTTGTGCTGCGTGTGCTAGTCCTCTGCTTTATTAAACATACATACGCAGTATATGCATGTATGTACACGTACATGCATAGATATTTATTTGGTAGCAAGCACTTATTTTTATTATGCCCTCAAAGTCACTGTATAATTGTGGTTTTCTTCTCAGAATTACTTGTGGGGTTTACTGAAAAATAATTAGCTGGGCCTCACTTCTAGAGTAGATTCTGGAAGATTTTGTTTCTTGGAAGAGACCTAAATATTAAAAAAAGAAAACTTCTCAGGTGAGCCTGATGTGTCATTATATTAGTAGTGTAGTTTAGGAATAGGGGAGACCTGAGACCATTTAGGAATTTTGTTACTTTGCCATTAGGCAGCATTTATCTTCTTTTGAGTGTTTAGTGTCAAAAAATCTCACACCCAAACTCACAGATATAGTGAATAGGATTTTAATGCAGTAGATGAGGAACTGGGATTAAACTTAACAAGCATGATTTGATTATATTTGTTTTTCATCACTTAGGGTTTTTGCTCTAATTATCCTTTCTGTTCTTGTGGCATGTTTCCTTTTTCACTCTTGCAACAAATATTTGTTGGGTATTTGCCATGTACCAGTTAGTATCCTAAGTACTTAACATATATTAATGTACAAAATAAAAATACTGGTTTTCTCCAGAACCTTATTTTTTACAAAGTCAGTTGGAGTAGGACCAACTAATTTTCCTAGCTCTGATTTTCTGTCATTCTTTTATCCTGCCTCAGTAAAGGTGTTATGGTATTAAATTAGTGGAATTTCCCCAATTCTTTTCACCTTAAAATAGTTTTTTAAAAAAGATTTCATTCTGGGGCGCCTGGGTGGCTCAGTTGGTTAAGCTGCTGCCTTCAACTCGGGTCATGATCCTGGAGTCCTGGGATCACGCCCCGCGTCTGGCTCCCTCTGACCCTCTCCCACTCATGCTCTCTCTCTTTCTTTCTCTCTCAAATAAATAAATAAAATCTTAAAAAAAAAAAAATTCATTCTGAACATTAGTATTCCCCTGTGCAATATATTTGTGAAGTACAGTAGAACAGGATTCTTTTTATATATTGGCTTTAGGAATAATTTAGGAGTTTAATAAAGCATTGAAATTGTGGTTAGGAGACACATCCTGGCACAGTTCCTCTTCCGCTGTCTTCCTGTGTCTGTGCTCAGTCATTTGTCTTCATGGATATGTGTGTTCTGATTTTGTTTTAATTTGTTTTGTTCTGGTGCTTTTTCGTTAATGTCTTCCTTCACATTCTTTTAGGTTAGTGGCATCCATGGGGTCAGAATTAAATTCTAAATCACTTGTACTCCTAGCACTGGGAAGTGTCTGGCATTTAGGTAGTAATTATTTGTTGAATGTCATCAGTTCATCATACTCTACATTTCTCCTTTCTGTTTTTATGGTTTTACTAATAGTCTTCATTACCTGGAGTAGTTTAACTTCACCTGTTAATCATTTTAAGATGAAAAAATAGTCTGAGAGGTGAAGTTCAACTAAAGTAGTACAGTCATGAATTGTCTTTTTCATGAAGTTGCTGTCATACCGTCATATCTAACAAGTTAACTTTTCTGAAATCTGTTGCTTTTTTATTCCTCTTAAAAACTTCTCTGTTGAGTTACTTCATATTTATTAATTCTCTCCCTGCTAGGCTTGACAGAGTCAGAGACAAAAGAGAGGTCCTGCATGATATTGACTTAATTTCCAAACTGTAGAACTGCTTGGTAGGATCTAGAACTGCTTGTGCATTACTTAATGGTACTTCAGTTTATCCTTTTTAAATATATTGGAAACCCAAGTTTAAAGAAATCATTTTACTTGGGATGATTTTGAGCTGGTAATTTGAAGATTGCATTTCATTTTCTATCAGCATGTAAAGGAATGAGAAGATAATTTAAAAAGAAAAAAAGGGATCAGGGGATGTCTGTCTTTTCCATATCATATGCCCATTTCGTTCCTGCTGATAATGTTTCTGCTGGTGGTCACTAAGGCTGCTAACATTATTTACCACCTTCCTCTTTTTCTGGTCATTTTCCTTAGGTAGCTATTTCTGTGAACTTCTAAATTGTCTAGTTTTTATTTGACCATCAGAAATTACTATATGATATTAGAGCCATGTTCTACTTAAACAGAATATTTGTCTCTCAGATATTTGAGTTATTTTATTTTATTAAAGATTTTATTTATTTGAGAGAGAGAACATGAGTGGAGGAGACACAAAGGGAGCCTACTTGGGGCTCGATCCCAGGACCCTGGGATCATGAACTGAGCTGAAGGCAGTCACTTAACCAACTGAGCCATCCAGACACCCCATTGAGTTTTTTAATAGTGCTTTAAGAACCTAGACAAGTGATCCTTAAAATTTGAACATTAAGAAAAATCACCTGGGGGGCTAGTTAAAAACACAGATGGTTGGTCTCCTCAGACTATAGATGATCTAAACCTAGAATGGGACCCTTGAGAATTTGCATGTCAGGTTAAGTTCTCAGGTGATACTAAAGCTGCTGGTCTTAATAGAGACTTGGAAAATCATTGGCCTACACTGTTTCCAGTGCACCCCACATTTCTTTCAGATTAAATACTAAATTTCTCTAATTTTTTTCTTTTTTCTTTTTTTTTTTTAAAGATTTTATTTATTTGACAGCGAGAGAGACAGCGAGAGAGGGAACACAAGCAGCGGGAGTGGGAGAGGGAGAAGCAGACTTCCCGCAGAGCAGGGAGCCCAATGCGGGGCTCTATCCCAGGACCCTGGGATCATGACCCGAGCTGAAGGCAGACGCTTAATGACTGAGCCACCCAGGCGCCCCTTCTCATTTTTTTCTTTTTGTGTTTATTTATACTTTCACATATACTAGGTACTGTAGCAGGCAGTGGGAAAACAGTATGAATAAAAAGATTTGAATGAGTCCATTGATTTACAAGTTCACACAAATTAACTTCCATAAACCTTTCAAAGCTTAGAGTCTATGAGATACATTGCACCATTTTCAAAGCAGGACATCATGAGATGTGGAACATTCATGTTTAAGGGAGGCAAAAATGAAAAGGGGCATAGTCAAACTAAATAACAATAATTAATTTGGTGTCAAGGGATAATTGGACATTAAGTTATGGTTTATCACTTGATGGAGAACTTTTCATGTTATGTACCTTTATGCGTATGTGTGTTTGTGAGTACTTGTGTGCATGTGTTGTTTTGTGTGAGTGGGTGTGTAGTTTTGTATGTGAAAGTTACGCATATTTACCTGGGGCAGAAAAGTTTGGAGACCATAGAGAAAGCAGAACACTTAACACAGACATTTTATCTCCCATGATACTACTATGTGGAAGCAATCATATGAAGGGTTTTTTCCCACTTTGGGGTGTTCATTTTTAAAAATAAGGTGTAATTTCAGACCATGCTACATACTGTGATTTAGTTCATCTTTCCCTTGGTGTCCTTTTTAGATTGTCAACAATTTTTGTTATTAATATGCTGTGATGAACATTTTGAGCTGATAAGTATTTGAATATTTTGTTGAATCAAAGTTTTCTTTAGTTTCAGTACATTTCAGTTCAATAATAAAGGTTTTTAATGTTTGTCTTTAGTAATTGTTCTGCTAGAACTCAGCTATGTGCCATTCATGCTACTTGGGAGACATTGTTTTCATAGTCCTTATTTCTATGTCAGATACTTTCACCTGTCCCCCAGTACTGCTCATTAACTTAATTTTCATTTAACTTTCTAACATTTTTTCATGCCTTAAAAATCACACATAGAACCAAAAACAGCCCTCATATCCTCCGTTTATTTTAACCTTCTGGGTACTAGGCTTACAGCTTTGCAATTTTAGTTTCTTTGGGGGATATTTTCATTTTCTTTTTTGATGTCAGTTACTTTTCATCTTCAGTGACTGAGGTTACAGGATGGTTTACATATAACTATCAGGTGGCCTCAGTCTCTTTTTAGTAAGTCTTTTTATTTTATTTCTTTTTTTATTTTATTTTATCTTATTTCTTTTTTTTCTTAAGATTGTATTCATTTATTTGACAGAGACACAGCGAGAGAGGGAACACAAGCAGGAGGAGTCTGGGAGAGGGAGAAGCAGGCTCCCCACCGAGCAGGGAGCCGGATGTAAGGCTCCATCCCAGGACCGTGGGATCGTGACCTGAGCCAAAGGCAGACACTTAACAACTGAGCCACCCAGGCGCCCCATTATTTCTTTAAAGATTTATTTAGAGAGCGGGAGAGATCGGGGGAGGGGCAGAGAGAATCCTCAAGCAGACTCCCAGCTGAGCATGGAGCCCGTCTCAGGGCTCAGATCCCAGGACCCTGAGATCATGACCTGAGCCAAAAATCAACAGTCAGACGCTTCACCAGCTGAGCCACTCAAGTGCCCCTAAATAAGTCTTTAAAAGCTGTCTTCCTTGTGACTTTTCTAAGGAGACCGTTTTTATTTGCAGGTTAGGTACTCTTTTTTTATCTGCCTTTTACGGAGAGATGAGATGTGTTTATTATATTACTTACTCCATTTATGTGAACTATTTAAGCAAATAGCAAGCAGTACATGATGACTCTAAATTCCATGTAATTCAGTATCAAAGTTTATATTAGTAGTTCTCAATTTCAGCTTATTATGCTCTCATGAGACATTCAGCAATGTCTAGAGACATTTTTAGCTGTAATGACTTAGGGGCAAGTTGGCATGTACCGGCTGGCATCTAGTAGTTAGAGAACAGGGATGCTGTGAACATCTTACAGTCGCAGAACCATACCAGTTAGTGTCTTCTCTTCCTACCCACCCACCTCCCTAAAGTTATATGGTCCAAAATGTCTATCATGCTAAAGTTGAGATAACATGGTCTGCAGTTTTCATACGACCATACTTCTCTTATTAGACTTGTGCCCCATAGCTTGTGTACTGATAAGTTAGGGAAAGAAGGACTGAGTTTTAGAGGAGAAGCCTAAAGTAGTAGTGTCCACAGATTTATTGTTTGCCTGATATGAGAAGGGTATTTATATTTTTTTCTTCTTTTTTTTTTTAAGATTTTTAAATTTATTTATTTGAGAGAGAGAATGAGATAGAGAGAGAGAGCATGGGAGGGGAGAGGGTCAGAGGGAGAAGCAGACTCCTGCTGAGCAGGGAGCCCGATGTGGGACTCGATCCTGGGACTCCAGGATCATGACCTGACCTGAAGGCAGTCGTTTGACCAACTGAGCCACCCAGGTGCCCCAGGGGTATTTATTTTCTGAGCCACATAAATATCAGCTGTCTGAAATTGAATTGCTGTTACTGGAGAATTATTTTAGTAATAGTGAAGCCTGAGTGGGAGAATTAGTTGTGAAAAGAGAATCATGGGAGGCTTCTTTGGTTTCCTTTCAGCCACACAGGGCCACAAGACACATATTCTTCATTTGTATCTCCTTTTCTCTTCCTACTCTTCCCAAGTACTGTTTAAATCACCATTCATCTCCAAAACTTTATTCATCTTACAAAAATGAAACTGTGTCCATCAGATTGTATCCATCACCATTGCCCTACGACTCTTGTACTTTCTGTCTCTGTAGATTTGATTTCATATGAATGGAATCATAAAAGTATTTGTCCTTTTGTGAGTGGCATATTTTATTTGACTTGAGGCTCATCCATTTTGTAACGTGTCAGAATTATGTTTTTTCAAGCGGGAGAGCGAGGTTCTTGTCTCGGAGTCAAAGAATGAATCTCGCAGACAAAGGAGAGTGAGTAAAGCCATAGAGTTTTGTTAAGCAAGTATACAGAAAAAGGTGTCAGGAGTGAGAGGGGTCCCAACAGGATTGCCACTGAGGGCTTCTAGGGTTGGTTTTTCATTGAAGGCTAACCAGGAAATTTAAATCCTTTTAACATCTCTACTGATAGACCATTTTGTAAGGGCTAGTGATAAACCCTTTAATGGCTTATTACTTCCTTTTTAGGGTCTGTTAATTCTTTGTTGGTCACAAGTGACTATTATAACAAGACCCTACCTATGACACTTAGGACAGGATGGTCTGGTTTGTTCCCTTAACTCTGATTTCCTTACACCTCAGAATTTTGGGGATTTCTGTGAGCCTGATCCCATAGCCCCCTACCTAGCTCTGCCTTTCCCTTACTCATTCCTCCCCCTAGAATTCCCCCTGCCTTTAGGGAATGGGACGATAACTGCTCTGGCTGCTTCCTGCTGAAATGGAGTGGTGGGCTGTGTGGCAGTTAGAGTCTGTCCAGGGGGTAATGATGGACAGCAGATGGTACATGCATCGGCATGTGCAAAAGGATAAACATAAGGCAAGTATTAGGCCCAAAATTATGATCACATCCCTTAAATAAGATTCCGAATTACCAATTCTGTCAAATAAACCAATGGATATTTTGATCTTGTCTAATTGATCATGAATGTCCCCTGTTAATTGGGACACCTTGTGGGAGTTACCTGTAATGTTAAGACAGCACGTGTGAGGAAACTTCTCACACCCCAAATGGTGTAGCAATAGTAGACAGTCAGTAGTGGTGCAGTTCTCGAGAAGTCCCTTGACTTTACTTAATTCTTGGCTGAATGTATCTAGTGTCTAGGAAGTATCAGAGTCCTGCTCAGCAAGCATACTGTTTTGCTTATTTTATGTTGCAGTCCTGCTGTAAATTGTGGAAGTCCCATAGTGAGCTTTGAGGCTCATTTAACCAGGAGGGCTATTGTATGCTTGGCTAATAAAGTCTTTGTTTGTGATTGTACCTCCCAAAACAAAGGGAGTTTGGGCAGCTGCTTGTGAATATTCCTTAAAGTCCCCATCCTGAGGGACACTAACCACAGTTGGCTCCAGTTATAACCATTAACCCAGGAAACAAGGCAGGGAGAAGCCCCCACATCTATTAGGAACAGAGAGAAAGAGAGAGTCAGAGTCCCCTTTGCTAGGAATGACGTGTGTTTCCTCCAGCAACCTGGGTTTGGTCGGAGGAGGCCTACTTAGATAATTATCATCCAGTATGTCAGAAGGGGGTTTACTAGCCAGGCACATTTGGACAAACACATTCTGCCCTGTTTCCTGCAGAAAAGAAGTAACTGACAGATCCCACTGAGGCCGTGCAGTGTTACAGGAGCTCAGTCCTTTCCTAAGTTTTACAATCCAAATTGTTTCCAGTGGGTTAAAAGGCAACTGAGAGAGTCATTGCCTTTTCGGTTCTTGGGAACCGAAGCCTACTGAGGCCATGCTCCCAGAAAAGTAAAGAAGGTCCATTACCACCAAATCACCCCCAACTCCTGGGTGGCTTCCCACGCAGGATATGTCAGAGGTTCCAGTGTGTCAAAAGCGACCAGAGGCATCCCTCAAAGAAGAAATCGCTATTGATCATAATCCTGCCTTCCCATAAAGGCATTCCTATCATTAAAAAGCCCCGTAGGAGGGATGCCAACGTCCCTCCCCTACCCCATTGCATCCTAGGCTGCCAATGGATGCCTGGTGAATGGACTGAAATATCCTTGCCACGCTGTCATATGCCCTGAAGTTTGCATTATTGCCCTGCCATTTTTAACCCATGGAAAATACTAGAAAAGTTTTACAAGGGGGAAATTACCCAATTTTTACTTTAAGTAGTTAGTAGAGGACATTGACAGAATAGCGTAAAGGTATAGAAATCCATCATGATCTAAGCGACATTCCAACACATGTAGTCTTTACAGCCAACTTCCCTAGGAAATGGCCCACGGTTGGATTTTAATTCAGTTGGGTACTGGTTTCAGCCAGCTCCCAGTGGAGGTCCAGCAACCAGAAGCGGCTAGACTAGGGACATGAAGGGGATCACATTAAGTCAATCAGAAGGAAACCTCACAGGGGAGTCTTAAGATTGGCAGCCATCCTGGTGACTTAGGTAGCTGTCCCGTGCCCAAGACCGACAACTTTGTATAAGGGCAGGAATAGAAAGGGATCAAGTTTCTGGGTCTTACTACCATTCTGGCCAGGGTAGTAACTTCCATCCAAAAGACAGGCTTTCTCTTTCCAGTACAGTAGCCATGAGTTAGAGGATTACAGCCTGAGCAATCAACATGAAAGTGTTCCGATAAGACTGTACTCCTTGAAGGGCCCCTGAAATGAGAGTAAAGGAGGAGAACAGAAAGTACTCGCTAAGTTTGCACCGAGGCTTAGAGTCCAGATGAGACTCTGGACTCAAAGCCCACGTTGGGTGCCATATGCTGTAGGAAGAACATTAGGGTTCAAAGCCGATGGCCAAGAAAGAATTCTTGAGACATCTTTGGTGCAAAAGGTGATTTTATTGAAGCACGGAGACTGGACCGGTGGTCAGAAAGAGTTGCACCGGGGTCATGAGGAGTGGCCCATTATATACTTCCAAGTTAGGAGGGGGTTAGGGATAGCATAAGTCTCTAAGGAATTTTGAAAGCAAGGTTTCCAAGACCTGGAGGGAGCTAGGTATTGTTGGGAACAGGTCATTTATTACCATCTAATAAAACCTTAATCATGAGACCCTTCATTTGCTTGGGGGATGATTGCCAACACGTGTCTTGGGGGGTTTAGAGATAAAGGAAGTTTCCAAAGGAATTTTTATACATTAAAGTAGACTTACAGGATCCTGGGGGTCCGGCTAAGGTTGCCTCTGGCCCTTAGCGAAGTGTCAGCATCGAGGCAGTTGAGTCCCTAGAGGAATGTCACTGTTGTTTTAAGGACTTGTCTAGGTAGTAAGGAAATTTAATAGTTTTTCTTCTGCCTTTGTTTCCCACATGAGTCTCAATTGATGCCGAAAGCATTTGACAACATTCTTTAAGCATTTTGAATATATCATCACATTTCCTTCTGCTGTATAAAGTTTCTGAGAAATTTCTGATAATCTTACATTAGGTTCCCTTGTTTGTGATGAGTTATTTTTCTGTTTCCCCTTTTGAGATTTTCTTTTCATCTGACAGTGTGATTATAATGTGCCTTTGTGTGGATCTGTTAGATTTTATATGTACTGTAATTCTTTGTTGATA